>NC_058134.1:80574609-80885568 GCF_016433145.1 Gracilinanus agilis
ATATACATAATTATATTTATATATAATATAACAATGTTTAGAAGAAAAATACTCAGCAAAATAAGTTTGGGATTTTACTGTATCAACAGTAGCTGAAAAATAATTTCTGGCACTTTATAATCTTAATGCACATGGGTTGAACTATCCCCAATAATAATATTAAAAGTATATAATAAAATATTTCAATGATAAATAAATTAAAATTTTAATTAATAATAGTAATATTTAAAATAAGTAGAATGACTGTCTCAAATGAATTCTGTTAATAAAAGTCTCCCAAAACATGAATCATGTTACTGGGCTGTCTACCTACTTGCCTTCCTTTATGATCAAAGGGTCATAGATCTTAGAAGTCATCTTGTTTAACCCTTTCATTTCACTAGTGAGGGAACTGAGACCCATTTAAGTTAAGCAACTCATCGAGGATCACACAGGTAGTAAGGGACAGAGAGAGAGAGGCAGGATTAAATGACGTCTGTTAGGTTCTTTTCCCATATGTGAATGGTATAAAATATGCGATTTTTTTTCAAGAGTCAAAATATTCCAAGATTTAAATTATGCCAGTAATATTTACAATTTATAATTAACAGGAACAAGGAAGCTGACTGCTCACATGGGATGGGAAATTGTAGAAAAAAGCTCCCAAGCCTGTATGCAGCTCCTTCCTAGATGGAAATAAGAAAAATAACTCAAATATAGGTTCTTTACAGACTTCCCCAAACATCCATCATGAGCCTGTTCTTGACATGATACACATGGTACAAACCCTCCCCACCTCCCCTCCCCAGTCACCAATTATCGTGGCAGTCATTTTAGCAGAAATAAAGAGATCATTCTGCACCATTCATTCCCACCAACACATTCAGAGCCTAAAATAGAAATATTGCAAATGTCCCCAGAAAACCATCCAGTGAATAGTCTGGGAATGTTCACTGGTGTCACACACACACAGAGTCATAGCTGTGTGCATCCTACAGACTTTAATAGAAATCTCCTGGCTACCTCCCAGTGTGCTACTTTGAAACTAGAGGAGAGTCCAAACAAAAGCTAGTCAGCGAGATAACGCTAAAATTATCCCATTGAATTCAGCTGTGCATCCCTACTCTGCAGCCACCTAGGGAATGAGGTGGGGTCAGCGTTTACAGGTACTGTTATTTATTGTTTAAGCAACACCCAATGGGCTTCAGTTAAGTTTTTATTCTGCAAATTTACATAATGCCAGAACTGAACTAAGCTGTCCTACTTAACAGTGTAAACATTTCCCTTATTAACTTTTAGGACAGAGCAGAGCTCCTAGGAATTGAACTGAACCAGCCCACATTCAATGTTGTTGGGTTTGTTTGTTTTTTTTTTTTCTCCTTGAATAACCTCATCAGTTGCTGCATATAAGTCATTGACAGCATCAGATTTCCTCCTGTCTGTATGTGCAGAAAAAGAAGGAAGTTTGTCCTGAGAAGATGGATAGTCTTTGGAAAGAGATAGTTTGACATATTCTACTCCAAGTAATCTCATCCTACTGAAGTAAAATATGTAGAAGCTATAGTGGAAACTTTAGAAAATATTTCACCCGTATCTGCTATCAGTGATATGAATGAACTATTCACAAAGTTTAAATGTTTGAGGAAGGATTTGAACTCAGGTGTTCTGGATTCCAAGTCTAGCTGCTAATTGCCTCAGGAGCAAAACACCTTCTGAGGCAGCCCATTGGAATATTTACAATAATTATTTTAAAAATTTTCATATATTGTGCTTAAATTTGCATTTATATAACTTTGGTCCATTGTTCCTAGTCCTGATCTCTGGAACCAAGGAGGAAAAAAAAATATACTCCCACTTTGACAAGAAAGTTCTTTAAATATTTTATGGCACCTACTAAGTCTTCTCCAGGCTAAGTGTTCTCATTTACCTGAACTGACCCTCATATGACAAGTTCTCTAGTCTTGTTACAATTCTGATCACTAACTTCTGGATATTCTCTAATTTATCATCATTTTTCCTAAAATTCAATGCCCTAAATTGAATATAGTCTTCCAAATATAGTTTCACTAGGACAGAGCATGATAGGATTATAAACTTACCCGTTTCTAGATATAATGAATATCTTTATGTGGTCTAGAATAGATTTTGATTTTCTGGCTATCATCTCATACTGTTGTCTCATTTTTTTTAGCTGCAATTCACTAAACCAACCCAGGTGCTGTTCATTGGAATTATTGCCCAACCATGTCCTTGCCAGCCTGTATTTGTGAAGATGATTTTTTGTACCCAGTATTAGAACTTTACATGTCTACCTGTTAATTTTATTCTTAATTCAGACCACCATTCTAACATATCAGGATCTATTTTGTTTCTGAACTGTAATCCACAGTTAATCCAGACTTCCCCATCTTGACACAGATTGGGTAATCTCAAGTTTAATGTCATCCGTGAATTTGACAGTCGTGCATTTGTAAGATTGTGAAGCAGTATATAAATAAGAAGAGATCTCTGAGTCATTGCAATAGAACTTCCTCTTCAAGGTGGCATTGACCCATTAATAAGTAGATTTTGGTTCCAACTATTTAACCAATTTCAGATCCACCTACTTGTACTTTCTTCTAGGACATATTGTTCAACATGCTAAGATGGCAGATTGTCAAATGGGTCACTAAAATTGAAGTATACTTTGTTTACAACATTCCTTTGACCTTCTAGTTTATTCTTCCATGACCTGTTCTCAACAAAGTCAGTTTGACATCTAGTGATCATTGTCTCCTTTTCTAAATGCTGATAGACCATCCCCTTAATGATGTGTACTAGAATTTTGACTAGAATTGAAGCCAAGGTTACTGGTTTTTCTTTTCACACTCTGCCCTCTTCCTTTTTATCAACATATGGGCAATATTTACCCTTCGACTCCTCTAAGTTTCTCCTAGCTCTATCAAAGATCATTGATAGCAGCTCAGTAGAAACTTCTGAAAGGTTGTTCAATACCTTAGGTTAGGGATTTTTAGCCATTTTGTGATATAAACCCTTTTGTAAATCTGGTGAAGACCAAGAACCCTTTCTCATAATAAGGTTTTTTTTTTTAATCCATACATTTATAAAGAAAAATGGAATAAAATGTAATTAACTCATTTTTTTTGAAGTTCATAGATCTGAGGTTAAATACCTTTGCTCTAGGATATGGATACCTAACTATCTTTTAATTTATCTGTACCATTCCTTACTAACTATTTATGCTCTCATTTTTTTCCATAGACCTAAAAAATTATGCTTGGAAGAGAAAACAAAAACAAATTAAGCTTTAAGGCTTTCAACCTCATTCTAATGTATTATCAACATTACATTCACCAAAAACAACAGTGTTATCCCTTCCTTGATAATTCTCTTACTCTAGACATAACTGTGAAAAAAAATAAAAACAGAAAATAAAACTTTGTCCTTAACGTTCATAGTAAGCTTCAGTGCTTTTAGAAAAGAAATTCAAGACTAGTTCTGATTTTTATAATTCACCCTCAGTTAGCTACTTGCCATTTTTCCATCTTCTGCATATATATCAATCTTGTCCATGTTTTCTCTGGGAAGGGAGTATTTCAAGGCAATTCTTTTTTTTTTCCTGCTCTTCAGAATTTAATTCTTGAGACCTTCCTATCACTTTTAAATTCATAGTCCTTGCAAAATAGTCAGGCACTGGCATTATTTGTCTTTTCTTTAACCTTTTTGAACTCAGTTGTGCACCAATTACATCTGTACTCCAGCATACAGTAAGCCCTCCTTTTCTCTATCATAATTTCACTAATATAGGAGTCATCTGCTTGTAGGGTTTTGGTTGTTTCTTCTTCAACAACCAGTTCTTCCTTTTTGGTTTGAATTAGATCCAGAAGAACAATGTCCTTTTTCTCTACCTTGACTTTTTGAAAGATGAAATTTTCATTAAGGTGAGTCACAAATGCATGAGCTGCTTTGCTTTTTTTTTTTTTTTTTTTTTTAGACCCTTAACTTCGGTGTATTGTCTCATAGGTGGAAGAGTGGTAAGGGTGGGCAATGGGGGTCAAGTGACTTGCCCAGGGTCACACAGCTGGGAAGTGGCTGAGGCTGGGTTTGAACCTAGGACCTCCTGTCTCTAGGCCTGACTCTCACTCCACTGAGCTACCCAGCTGCCCCCTGCTTTTTTTGTTTGTTTGTTTTGTTTTGTTTCTTTTTTACTTTGCAGAAGCAGAGAGCTTATATATGTCAGGACAATGGAAATTCCCCATCCCTATTACATTATTTTTTTGTTTTTGTTTTTAACCCTTAATTTCTATGTATTGGCTCCTAGGTAGAAGAGTGGTAAGGGTGGGCAATGGGGGTCAAGTGACTTGCCCAGGGTCACACAGCTGGGAAGTGGCTGAGGTCAGATTTGAACCTAGGACTTCCCATCTCTAGGCCTGACTCTCAATCCACTGAGCTACCCAGCTGCCCTCCCTATTGCATTATAATTCTTTGCTATTGTTGCCCAAATTCCTTATCTAATTTTATCTTCCATTTCTGCAGTCTGGTGAATGTCCCCATAATATCATTTCCATTTCTACTTTTATTGGTCATTATCCAAATACTTTCCATGATGTTTAACACTTCATTTTCTTCTATATTCTTAGATGAGTAACTATTCTATTAGACCTAATATTAGGAATACCTGAGTTTAAATTCTGCCCTAGACACTATCTGTATGATCCTGGATAAGTCACTTGACATCTCTATGATTCAGTTTCCTTGTTAATAAAAAGGGGAGAATAGTACCTACCCCACAAAGTTGTTGTGACAATCAAATTCTATAATACATATTTATAAAGTACTTTTCAAACCTTAAAGTACTATGTAAATTATTATTATCTCCAGATATCAATATCCAATGCCACTTAATATCTTATCATTAATCATTATCATCTAACTGGTGATTAGCATTTCAGAATCATTTTTTTGATAAGCTGGTGTCTTTGATAGCTTTCACAAAGGGAATTTTGCTAAAAAGATGCAGAAAAAACTAAAGTGAAAAAAAAAAAGCTCAGCCTTACACTGGGGCAGATTCTCTCCTCTATTGCTTGGCTTCTGGGGAGAAGACAAATCACTCTTCCTACCAAGTTCATTAATGGGGATGGCATACCGAATGGATAAATCATTCCTTTGCTTTCAGATCATAATATCTTGAAACTGGGTCAATCCACTGCTAGATCAGGTAAAGCAGGGTGCTCTATTTTCCCTGGATTTAGCTCCTAGTGACTCCATTTCCTGGTGGCTCACAAGATCATAATCTCATTTGTTCTTTCTCCCACACTCATTTACCTAAGAGCAAGAAAAAAATGAAGCACCACAGAAACCAAAATAAAAAAATCTCTGGGCTCTGTGTCCATCACTTCATGGCAATCAGGAGAGGAGGAAAGCCTGATGTCCAACATCGCTTGGATGCTCATAGATGTTTGTCCTCTTCACTGGAAATCCAACAGGAAAATAGAGGGAATGTTAAAGCCTTTTGGATGTGCACTCAGTTTCTGCTCAGCAGCTAATTAAAATACTTTTCTTCACCATAGAATAAGGGGACAGGAAATGATCACAGAACATCTACACATACTCATGTATCATTATCTATCACCAGAAGCATTCTCCCCAAACATCCTCATGACTTGACACCAGGCAGAGCAAATTATTCATGGTTAAAGGACTCAGCCTCTACTGGCCAATTCTCTGTTTGTTACACATAATGGCTCTAGGGGCTGGGCAATGAGGACTTGGTCCTTTGAGAATGATCAGTCTGCTTTACCTGGTGCCAAGATGCTTAGGAAGCCTGCTTCTACTTCAGATGTTGCACAAGTATTCTGTGACTATTTCTTCATGTAGTTTGTATAAGTGCTGGACTTCTCTATCCCAACACCTTTACACTTGTGGGTCAACTACATTTCAGTTCAGAATTCTAAGGGTACTCGAGAGATTGCGAGGTTCTTCTGATGCTAGTAGCTCTCCATTCTAGGGAAATTGACTCCCAATATTAGTTAACCAATTAATTAATATCTCCTGAATAAGCAATTAACATCAATTGCTTTTACAAAAGGATATTTATTGAGAAGATATGCCATAAACAGAACTAAAAACCCAACCTCTGAAATGAGGGTCACATTCTCCCTTTTCTTGTAGAGATAAGAGCATGGTGCTTTTACCACATCAGTCCCTAGGAATAATGGACTTTGCACTTGATATGCTTGTTAATAAGCAGTCAGCCTACCATCTTGATTTTAGATGGTGACAAAGCCATTGGATGAGATATTCTCTTGCTTGCAAGATCTCAACTTCTCAGTGTCTCAGCTTCTAAATTGATTCACTGCTGGGAATTACTCTTCATCAGGCTTGACTAATGGCAAACTCTAATGTAGACTCATGTTGTTCTTTTGGATTTCTTCTGGTACCTCTTCCAACATTTAAAGCTCACAAAGGCATGACTTCCACTATTTTATCTCCTATACATTCTTCTAAAAGAAAGAATGAAACACAATAGAGACAGAGTATCAAATGTTCAGAGTCACCCAGCTGTCCCATTGAGGAAATAAAGGCCCCTAGAGTCTAACAACATTTTTTCACTTGACCATTGCTAGGAAAAAAAAAAGTCAAATTTAGCTTGCTTGACTTCCCTCTTGAATCCATACTCAGTTCTGTATTAGCAGTCATTTAATGATTTTTTTTCTTTATTGCCCCCAGAAAACAAGCAGGAAATAGTCACAGAACAACTGAGGATGCTATGAAATACAGATAAGTGTCCTCTATTACCCATGCTTAGAAGCACGCTCCCCAAGTATTCACGTGGATTGGCACCATATAGCCTATATTATGCATGCTTGAAAGCCCAGGCCTTCTTTGACCAGGTCCCTCCTCCCTCCCATCACATACAAATGAGCAACTTTGAAGAAGTAGGGTAAAACATTTTAGTAGGGAAATGTATAAAGGAAAAAGAAGATGCATGAAGATTCATGATACTAATAAAGGATGGTAACTATCTAGTCTGAATGTTCCACTGACACTCTTATAATATCAAAATAAATTAAAGAAGGCTACATGTAGAGTGGAACCTTTCTCCACCCATGGTTAAACTATGAAAGGACTTGGACAAGATATACACAGGATGGGCTGGCATTGAGGCAATGAACACCAAGATCGATGAACACCCAGAACATCCCCATCTTAGCACTGAGTACATGTGTATGTGTGTGTATGTATGTATGTATGTACATATATACACATATGTAGATAGAGAGATAGAGGAGAGATAGATGATAGATAGATAGATAGATAGATAGATAGATAGATAGATAGATAGATAAAAGTCTCAGTGGTACCAAGAAGTCATATTTGATACTTTTCATTAGGCTCTCCAAGTTAACTATTTTCTCTCTATTATTTAATGCATTTGTGTAGAAACATCTGAGGCTATGGGTTTTACTGTTGAATCAATTCTTGGATATTGTTTCTTATGTGTTAAAGTCTTTCTCCTAGTAGTCTTCTTCCTGAATTGAATCTACCACACCCCTTGTGGTGTAAAATTTATCAGATTATGTGCCCAGTATACTTCCCCCAACTCCTTTTTCAGTTTAGCTCCAGACAAAGATGTTTTTACCAAGCCTTGTTTGACATACTCTATTCCCTGCCAAGAGCCCATCCTTATATTTTAAGCCATGGATGAGAAATGCAAATCTTCTCAGAAACCATTTTCTTAGCCAGCTGTTCACTTCCTAAATTTGCCTTTCTCTTCTGAATCCTTGTCTATCAATGAGCAGAAGTGATGAAAATGCCACCTGAGGTCTCAAGATTATAAGTTTGTCATTGTTTCCTCAAAGTTTTTGTAATGGCCATCTATACTTTTAGTTTCCATCAAGTGGTGCCATTTGTCCCCATGTGCATCACTGAAGAATTACAGGTCCTTTGAAGGGAGCAGATACTGAAGCTTGGACATACTCCTTACTAAAACATTTGATATGTATGTCAACATCCTCCTCCCATTCTCAATCCCCCCTCCCCAATAATTTAGGCTAAGCTCCAAGTTCAGGAGCAAGTTTTGCCTGTATAGCTTGCTTTTTCTTCCTCCCTAAGCTCACTAGATATAGCAGGCTCTTCGGGAAGTACCTGTGGTGAGCAATTTTTCAAGCTGCTACCACTGTTAGGACTTCCTAGATCTTCCCAACACTTTGAATCTTTTTTTTTCTTTCCAAGAATATTTAGAGCATTGGGCTAAATAGTTAAGGTATCTAGATCTTGACTTAGATCCTCATGATTCAGGAGAGGAAAGAACAAGAAATAATAACTGTGGCAGTGGGACAACTAACTTGGCTCAGTGAATAGAGATCCAGTACCTGGAGAAGGGAGTATCTGGAGAAGGCATAAGACACTTCCTAGCTGTGTGACCCTTGGCAAGTCACTTAACTCCAATTGCCTAGACCTTATTGCTCTTCTGCCTTGAAACTGATACTTGGTATCTATTCTAAGGTTGACATGGTAAGAGTTTTAAAAAAAAAAGGAAATGAACTTTTCTAGCCTGTCTACCACACTTCTCAAAATCATCCCTTGGGCCACAAATTTAATGGTGTCATCCCCTACGTAGAGACTGCTAGGTGGCATTGTGCTGGGTCTCAAGTAAGGAGGACCCAAGTTTAAATCCTGACTCTCATATATAGTAGCTACGCCACCCTGGACAAATCACTTAATCTGTTCCCTTTAGTTTCCTCAAGTGTAAAATGGAGATAATAATAGCACCTACCTCTCAAGATGGTTCTGAGAATCAAATGAAATCATAATTGTAAAGTGCTTAGCATGGTGCCTGGCACAAAATAGGTCCTCCATAAATGTTCATTTCCTTCCTTCCCATTGAAGATATAGGGTTCAATGAAGAGAAAATGGGACCATGAGAAAGGGTTAGATCTGCTTTCTTATTCGCTATAGTCAGGACCTTAGGAAAATCACTTACATTTTGTGTCATAATCTTCTCTTCAAGAGAAAAGGCATAGCAAAATTATCATTGTCCTCAAACTACTTCAGAAAAATAAGATAATGGATATAAAAACATGAATTAAAATACCACACACGGGATAGGTTTTATTATTTTCCATTTGGAAGACACACGCCCAAATGAGATATTTAAACAGGCTATTTTATAAACCTTGAATTAGGTCCATGTTTCAAAACTGCTACCATCTTTTGAGAAAAACAAAGAACAAGCCAAAAGTTACAGGAATTCAGCCTCATTCCAGATGAGAAAGAAACAGAACATATAGTTGATTTTTTATTTAACTCTGAGTTAATGGGTAACCTGCCAGGGCAGAGGTGTTCCCACATCCTACTAGCATTAATACATAGTATGACTCATCCCAGTGGTGGAGCTTTTGCTTTAGTGTAACAAAGATTTACCATTATCACTAAAAATGTAAGACATTTCAGCCCCTCTTTATATCCACTTTGTAGTGTTTTCTATTTTTTTAATGCCTTGGCAGGTAAATTTCTTGTTGACTCAATTCCAAGCAGGGATTTTCTAACCAGAAGCAGCAGTGTAGAAAAAGAAATATTTGACTAATTCTTAAGATTTGATGAGGGTTCAAAACTATGTGACCCTCAAGGGCTTGAATGGAATTTAAGCTACTGAGTACCCCTGCTGTTTTTTGCTCTATGCAGGTGTATGCCCCATCCAAAGAGAGAATGCAAGAATTTAAACCTCTCTAGTACACATACTGTGCATGCTCAAATGACCCAAATGAGCTAAGAGGTTCTGATCATTTCCATCCCCAAAGTGCATTGCATGTGGGATCTGGAAGATCCCACCCCAGAAAGTTATATGTACTGAGGTGACAGTGAAGCTCTTCACTCTTCTGGGAAGATTCCAAATCTCAAGTTATCAATAGATATTTATTAAGTGCCTAATATGTGCTAAATACTCACTGGGAATACAATGAAAGGCAGAAACATTCCTTAATAGTCTAATATGGAGATCATAATCTAATGGGGGAAAATGGCAGACAAGCAATTTTGTGCAAGCTAGAAATATACAGGATATATTGGACTCAATCACAGAGTGAAGGTACTAACATTTAGAGGTATCCATCTATGCCTGCCAATCTTCTGCAATTCTTGTCCTTATTCTTCAATAGTTCATCAACACAGAGGACCTCTGCAACATAATCAGACCCTTCTCTAGGCTTTCTTGGATTTCAAGGGTACCAGTACAAGTAGGTGGACCAGTCAACTGGTATCCCTTTCTCCTTCTATGTTGTTGCTCCACCATTCCAATCACACATTGTCTCAATACTTTCTTGAGTGCATCCTATGTATATGTCTTCAGAATATGTTGGTATACTCCATAAGCCACCTTATATCTCTCCATTCACCCTTTATTTCACCTGCTATTTTGATTCTTTAGAGATTGTATTTCTATAATATTGGCACAAAGAATTATTGTAAGGATACCTTGTTCAGTTATTTCAATCTTATCTGACTTCCTAACATCATTTGAGCTTTTTTTCGTAAAGCTACTAGAGTGATTTGTCATTTCCTTCTCCAGCTCATTTTACAGATGAAGAAATGGAGTCAAATGAGGTTAAGTGACTTGCCTAATGACAGCTAGTAATTGTTTGAGGACGTATTTGAACTTAGGAAGTAGTGTCTTCCTGACTGCCAGCCTGGAACTCTTTTTACTGTGCCACCTAGCTGCCCCTGTAAGGAAAGTATTTTTGATAAAAAGATAAGTATTCATACCATAATATCATTGCAATCACTATGTAAGTTCTTAGATTTAACTGAACCTTGTCTTGTCTTTATCCTCACCTCTATAGGACATGTCCAAATTAGAAGCAGTAATCTATTAATGGATGGAATGACCATCTAACAGTAATTTGCAGTCTAAACAATAGGCATTCTTCATCTATTCCATTTTTCCCATATTAATGGCCATACAAATTTTTTTTGAATAATATTGGATATGAAGAGATCCTATAGTGTTCTAGAACTTGGTCTACTTAGCACTTGTCACCTGTAAGCGTAGAACATATGGAGAATTTCACTATCTAAAGGGAATAATAATAATAAAATAACTAACATTTATAAAACATTTTAAAACTTTCAGATTGCCTTAAAATGGGCATTTGTGCTGTCAGGTAGGTATTATTATTATCCTCATTTTATAGATGAGAAAACTGAGCTTAACAGAAGTTAGGTGACTTACTTAGGATCACATATTATTTTCTTAAGGGAGATTCAAACCCATTTCTTCCTGATTCTATGTCTAACACTCAATCTGCTTTGCTCCCCAGCCATCTAGGAATCCATCTTCCATCTGGATTCTGCTTAGGACTTGGCTATAATCAAGTCTACCTAGGATCAGATCTGGTAAATTTTTGCATGAAAATAAGGGTGACTAGTTTTTGTGCCTCAGAACTGGAGAGCATCTGAATATGTCAGTTGGCATCTTTGCCTATGGGTATTGAATGAGACTCACATGTCATCCAAGTACATCCTTTTCTTTTGAAATTTTTGTCACAGAACTTTCAGTTTCTATAGACTACTTTTTCATTTCCACATTCCCCATTCCATGTCTACTTAGAGCAGCAACACATAGAATTCCTTGGAAACCAACAAAACTTCCTTTCTTTCTGTGCTATTTTAGGCAATAACACTAAAAATACCCTGGAACACCAAAGACCCCCACATGGCAGCCTTCCAGGACATGCTCTTTCCAACAGATGAGGACAGCAGGCCAAAGTACATTATTAAAACCACACCAGTTGGCAACTTTGCCAGTGATGGCAGCTGGATGTTAAGCTATAGTCCCTGTACACACTTTGGAAGTATCCATTTAGACATTATGACAGTAGATCCAGAAATCTTGTCCCACTTTTGGGAACCTGAGACATAACCTTCATAGCCTAAAACAAAGAAACAAAAAAATCAAATAATTCTGCCATCATCACCACGCTGGGGACAACACTGTTCTTTTTCTAGAGAGACTACATGGAAACTTGTATTCTCCTGGTGCCCAAAGAGGTGAGCTGGAGCCAGTCCAACTCTATAACTTCTCCATGGCTCATGGCACCAGTCTGTTAAGCAGAATCCCTGCTGGGCTTGCTTCTCTTACCGTCCACTTGATGCATGTGGGGACAGGAAAGGTCATTTTTCCATAAACAGTTTCATTGTTTTGACTTCAATCTGAAGCAAATTATCCTTTTGCAGTAGAAGTGAAAAGGTTTAATCATGTAGGGCATTTTTCAAAGTCAGAAATATAATATTATGCCAGCATATTAAATAATTATTCAGCTCATGTCTCTTGGCACATTTGATTATAACACGTCCTATTTCACCATATGTACTGTTAGGAGACAAACTGGGAACTTATTACCAACTGAAAAAGATGGGCTGAGACTGAAATATTATGGCTGGTTGTTATTACTTAGTTATCTATAGATAACTAGACAACACATCTCTTTAGTGATTCTGATTAAATTTGCTTCAAGAGCTTAGGAAATATGGATATTCTCCAGACAGTAATAATAAATACAAAAATTTAAACTAAACTAAATTTTAAAAAAAGAGATGTGAAGGCCATCAAATTTTATCTCCTGTACTGAAAACAATGTCCTAACCCCTGCTCTCATGCAAGTTAGGCTAGTTCATCCTTAAAAGGTATTAAAATATATTAGACATAATTGGGTCAGGGTGCTAATGGCTTAGGCTGGTGACGTTACTTCCTGGTTGCCTGAACACAAAACAGTGATGTGGGGCTTTCAACCAAGCTTTGAAGTTTGGCTGGCATACCATTATGGGTAACATTCACTCAGCTGAATCTTTTTTAGGGACTCCTCTCTGCACATCCTTATTGAAAATGCTTCTGCTATGGATAAGTGAACTTCATTTTGTTAACTGTTGAATGACCTAAAAGTGTCTCATTACATTATAGAACATAAACTGTCAAGGGACTTGCCTGAGTCAGACCTAGTCAAAGCGTGCAGCGAAAATGTGACTGATTTCCATTTTGTGTAGTATAATTTCTTTAAGGGGTTGGGTAGATGGCTGGGCCATATATGTGAATAATAACATTTCCTTTTATATGTGGAATTGAGCTAGTGAAAACAAACCATGTATTTTATTATTTTTTGGAAATTTTTATTTAATTGATTAATTTAGAATATTTTCCCATGGTTACAAGATTCATGTTCTTTCCCTCCCCTCCTCCTGCTCCCCTCCCATAGCCAACATACAATTTCACTGGGTTTTACATGTGTCATTGATCAAGATCTATTTCCATATTATTGATATTTGCACTAGGATGATCATTTAGAGTCTACATTCCCAATCAACCCATGTGATCAAGTGGTTGTTTTTCTTCTGTGTTCCTACTCTCACAGTTCTTCCTCTGAATGAAGATAGTGTTCTTTCTCATAACTCCCTCAAAATTGTCCTGGATCATTGTATTGTTGCTAGTAGAGAAGCCCATTATGATCGATTGCACCACAGTGTATCTGTCTCTGTGTATAATGTTCTCCTGGTTCTGCTCCTTTCACTCTGCATCAATTCCTGGAGGTCATTCCAGTTCACATGGAATTCCTCCAGTTCATTATTCCTTTGAGCACAATAGTATTCCATCACCAACAGATACCACAATTTGTTCAGCCATTTCCCAATTGAAGGGCATCCCCTCATCTTCCAGTTTTTGCCACCACAAAAAACGAGGCTATAAATATTTTTGTACAAGTCTTTTTCCCTATTATATTATTGGAGTACAAACCCAGAAGTGGTAAGGCCATGTATTTTAAATTATTTCCATTGACCTATCTACATTTTTTAAGCTTGAACTTTTGTGACAAGCAAAATTGCTGGAGTTAGGGATACTGGCTGTGGCCATGGAACAGAGTGAAACAAGGCATTTCTGTGGTCTGTGTAGAGGATAGAGTACTGGACTTAGGATGAAGAAGATCTGAGTTCAAATGCTGCCTCAGTTTCCTCATTTGTAAAATGGAGATAATAATGGCACCTACCTCCTGTGATTATTGTGAGGATCAGATGTAATAATGTAAAGTATTATATGAGTGTAAGCTATTATTATAAAACCAGCTGCCGTTCCCCACAAATGATTGACCTCTGTGATTCTAGTCTCATTATCATGGTACTATAACCAGCAAAATGTAGCTTTCTCTTTTAGGAAATAAGGGAATTGTTTTAGATAATTTCTAAGATATAGTCTAGCTCTAAATTCTCTGATCTTACATATAGAAGAGAGACAAATAAGAAATTATGATTTGAAAGAGGAGAGAAATGACAATTGTTTCTGTTGCTTCCCCAGTGGAATCTATTCTCCACTCCTGGAACAACTTGGGTTCTGAACTTTCACTTTATCTCAACTGGACCTAGACCTCTACCTCCCTGGATCCTAAACTACCTCTGCCCCAATCCTTTCCATTCTAGCTCAACTTTATGTGTTTTATTCCTCTACTAAAATGTAAGCTAAAATGTAAGGCAAATACTGTTTTGCTCACTTATATTTGTATTACCAGTACTCAGAACAGTAACTGGTACACAGAAACCACTCAATAAATGCGATATCTGTCTATTTAAATATAGTGGACAGAGAGAGCCCTAGAACTGACCTATCTTCATGTTTTTAGGCATATGATCTCAACCTGAGATTTCTTTTTGGGGTGACAGAATAAGGTTCTACTTGCTCAATTACAAGTGATCAAGTGCCTAGAAGACAAGGGACTGAAGAACCAAGAATAGGGAAACTTTTCTTTGGATATGATCCCTAAAGCATGTGATGAAAAATGGTTATGAGGTTAATGATATTGGACAAAAATCCTAGGCATTAAGGAAGAAACCAATTGGGCTGTCAGATGGGGTTGTTTTAATCTGGAAAGAGGGTGAAGAAGAGAAATTATCCTTTAAAATCAAGTTCAATCAGACTTTGCTTCCTTAGAGTATAGAAGAACTGAGAAAGAAGACTATATTATCTTGAAATAAGGAAAGAAAATGAAGCAAAGCAAAACAAAAAAACAATTGGTAAATTTTAAGAACTCAGCCTAAGGAATGAGCTATGGCCTAATGACTTTATTTCTGTAAATTGTGAATCTGTCATCCAGATTCACAGACTAGGAAACCCGAGATGGGGAAAGAAAAGGGAGCATCCTCAGCAATTCCATGTTAGCTGAATTAGGCAGAGTGAAATAAAATATATTACTTAACTTTGTCTACTAGTAGAGAACAGCGAAGGCTCGGAGACTGATATCTGAACTGAGAAACTGGCCTGATTCCAGAAGATGAGAGTGTCCAAGGACCAGCCAGGGGAAATGAGAGCAGAAAGGTCTAAAACATCAGGGGTGAGGTGACATGATATGAAAATTAAATCCTAAACTTGTTTCTGCCTCCAAACCTCTCTTGCAACTGTGCCTTAAATAGATGGCCATCCCCTTGTTCAAGGTCCTCATCACCTCACCTGGAAAATAATAATAGACTGTTAATTCTGTCTTCTGGTTCATTCCTCTCTCACCAATTCATCTATCTCACAGTTGCCAAGAAGTACAAATGTTACCCCACTCCACTACTTAATGAACTGCAATGGTTTCTACTACATCTATAATCAAATGTATTTTCTACTGTCTGGTATTTAAAGACCTTCAGTACCATACTCCAACTTGCCATTGCAGAATTATTCTGGATATATATTTTTAAAATGTAAGCTTACTTTGTGTTAAGTACTGGGTATACAAATATAAAAATAAGACAGCTCCTACTCTCAAGAAGCTCACATTCTAAAGACAGAGACAACACATACAGAAAGTTTGAGCTTCAAGTCAAATAGTTTCATTCAATCATTCTTAAAATTCATTGAAAACATTTAAAATTTCACATTCTTCATTCCTTCCAACACTTTTCCCATCCATTGAGAAGGCAAATAGTATATAAATTATACATATGAAGTTATGTAAAACATTTCCATATTTCCCCTATTGCATAAAAGGGAAAAAATAAGGGGAAAGAATACACTTATTTTGTATTCAGAGTTCATAGATTTTCCCTCTGGAGAGGGATAACATTTTTATTAAGTCATTTAGCATTATATTGAATTGTTGAATTGATCAGAGTAGATTTCTTACAAAATTGATCCATCATTACAATTTTCTGTTGGTGTATACAATGTTCTCCTGGTTCTGCTCAATTCACTTTGTATCAGTTCATATATAAGTCTTCCCTTTTTTTCCCTGAAAGTATTCCCTTCATCATTTCTTATAGCACAATGGTATTCTATGACAATCATGTATCCTAATTTGCGTAACCATTCACCAGCTGATGGAGAGACTTCAAGTTAACTAGAAAAGTCCCATGATCCTTAGGGAGAATTGGAAAGCAGATGTTAATGCTGCTTCTTTTTTCTAAACCTTAAGGTTAGGCAATGGGGGTTAATTAACTTGGCATGGTCACAAAGCTAGTAAGTATCTGAGATCAGATTTATACCCAGGACCCCCCATCTTCCAGTCTAGCTTCCTAACCACTGAGCCACCTAGTTGTTTCCTATGCTGCCTTTTCATGTTATCTTTAGTGATTAAATCATACCAGTTCCTGATGAACTATTTGACAATTCCAAGGACTCTGACAGCAAGAACATTCTGATGTCTTTATTCATTGTAGCTATAGCCTTGTAGGATTATTTGCCAGACTGCACAGTGGTTAATTCCCAAGATGATATTTCATGACACAGGGCTCGAGGCAGGTCTGGTGGTTGGTGGGGCACTATTATTCCCGAGGATATTGGCTCCTGGGATGTCTCCCTTAAGATACAAGGAGAAATGTTGGCCAAGATCAAGATCTTGTTCAACTTGCCTGGTTTGTGCTGCCTCCTATCTCTCCTTCAGGGTGCCTTGCAAATTCATCTAGGTTGGATTGCCTGCCCTGTAGCAGTTGGTTGACAGTTGGTGGTGACATCTGGACTCTTTTCCACAGAAATTGTTTCCTTGGATGATAGTTATAAGGGCTGTGCTTGAAGTAGGATTGATGGTCTAGTGGGTGTTGCCATTCCCAGGACTCCTGTGCAGCAGGTGTTGCTAGTGATTATAAGAAAGGTGGCTTCTATCTCACAATGATTTCTCTCCTAAATAATGGCCATGAGGGCTGAGTTAAAATCAGGGCTAGTGGTTTGTTAAGTACTACTAAAAATAAGGCTTTTGATTGTGATGTTCTGGACAGTCTCTGTCAGTATTTGAGGGAATATAGTGCTCAAGGTCATAGTGGTTTGACTTGCCTAGCACATGCTGTGTCCTATATCTTTTCCAGGATACCATGCTGCTTCAGCCAGGCTGGCTTGCCTGGCTTGTGTGATTACAGAGTCTCTTAGTATTATACATACATATGTCAATATAAATACCATTGTTATATCCTTTTATTATCATCGAGTCATTTCTGTAATGTCCAACACTTCATGACTCCATTTGGGGCTTTCTTGGCAAAGATACTCGAGTGGTTTGACATTTCCTTCCCAGTTCATTTTACAGATGAGGAAACTAAGACCATCAGGATTAAATGATTTGGCCCGGGTCACACAGCTAGTAAGTATCTGTGGCCAGATTTGAACACGGGAAGATGAGTTTTCTTGACCTTAGGCACAACATTCTTGTCCACTATGCCACCTAACTGCCCACTCATGAACCATGAATGTTACACAAGGGACATTCCATTCCCTGTCTTCATGCCTTTGCCCTGTATCCTGTGTCCAGCATGTACTCTCTCTTCCTCATTATTTGTTAGGATTCCTGGTTTCCTTCAAAGGTCAGCCCAAATATCACCATCTCTGTGAAACCTTTCTTAATATCCCAATTCAACCTTCCCTACATTGTCCTGTATTCACATATTTATTTTGCAGATACATCTACATGTATTTGCTGTTTCCTTTCATAGAAAGTGAGCTTGGGGTTGGGGACTATGTGTTTATTTTTGAATCTCCAAAGCCAATGACATTTTCTTGTCCATAGTAAGATCTTAACAGGAAGTTTTGATTAAATGATAGGAGCCATTTTATACTCCTTACTATCCACATTTCCAGGCTATTTACTAAGTATTACTTCTTTTGCCTATATGATGTCTCTGATATCAGATGTCTCCTTTTTCTCTACTTACCCCATGACTACAATGATTTAGGACCTCATTTCTTTCTTAGACTCACAATAATTCCCTAATTTGTCTCTCTGTACCTTGGTCCTCCACTCTCCAATCCATTCTTCACACAGCCCCCAAACTTTAGCCATTCTGTACCACTATTGAAGTGGCTGGCTCTCTTTACCTCTGAGAAAGACAAAAACTGACATTTAAAACTCTTTCCTGAACTAAGTGGCACAATAGATAATGCACTGGACCAGGAGTCAGAAGGAACTGAGTTCAAATCCTGAATCAGTAACTTACCAGCTGTGTGATCTTGGACAAGTCATCTAACTTTTATTTGTTACCCTTTTCTCATCTATAAAGTACAAGTAGGAAGTTTAGAGGACAGAGCACTGGATGGAGTAAGGAAGATCTGAGTTAATGTATCCTACTTGTGTTACCCTCAGGCAAGTTGTTGCTTAACTTCTATTTGCCTCAATTCCTCATCTATAAAAGGGGAAACATTGGAGAAGAAAATGACAAGACACTCCAGTATCTTTACCAAGAAGATACTTTGTCACCAAGAGTCATATATAATTAATGACTGAATAATCTCATGTATATATTGGGAATAATAATAATAATATTACCTATTTCACTGAGTTCTTGTGAGGATCAAATGAGTTAACACATATAAAGTGCTTTGCAAACCTTAAAGCCATATATAAATGCTAGCTATTAATGTTATTATTTTCATTATTCAGAGTTTTCTGTCTAACTTTCCTGACTGACTATCCATTTTTTCTCTCCCCATCTCACACCCTCTCTCTCCAGTACTTAAGCCAAATGGACCTGCTTATTTTTTTCCTGTAAACAAAATTCTTTATTCGACCTTAATGCCTTTGACTGACTACAAGGTTTCCCTTTTCATCTGAGACTTTTAGAACCTAAAATTCTTTCAAGGTACCTCTCAAGTATTAGGTTCTATTAGGACACCTTTTCTGTTGATCCCAGTTTTTAGCGTTCTCTACCCAAATTACTTTGTACTTATATTATATTTGAGTATCTGTGTCTATGTTATAACCCCTTCTCCCCTAATAGAATCCAAGCTTTTTGAGTTCAAGGATTACCTTGGTTGTGACTTTTTATCCACAATATCTAACTTTGCTACCACATATAGGTACCATAATTAGCACTTAACAATTATTAAACTGAAATGAAAAAGTGGCAAAATAGAGTATGTAGATGTTTGTTGGGCTAAAGTTCCAAAAGTTATATTCATTAATAACCTATGTTTTTTGAAAATTAAATGCCTCTGTTGCTATCTGCAGCTTCATTCCTTTGGACTGGACTCTGTCATGGTCTCAGAAAATCTCATTGTCAGGAAACTCATCATCATCTTTGGAGAGTACATCAGTTTTGGATGTACTTATCAGTACTCATCAGTACTTTCGATAACACCTGCCCTTCTCATTGGAGGACTAGAGGACAGAGCAAAGAATCCTTCCCAAAGCCTCTATTTAAAATGATTCCCAAACTAGCTATCTCTTCATTTCCCACTACTCTTTTGGTTTGGACTCCATCTTGCCTTGTGAAAGGTACCTTCTTATCAATCCTTTCACAGCTTTCTTTTGTGTATTATCTTTCCAGATTAAATTATAAACTCTTTGAGGGCAGGTACTATCTTTTTTTCTCCCACACATTTTTAGCTCCAGAAACTGACATAGTGCTTGTTACATGGTAGTTGCTTAATTATCTAATGACTGAATGAAACTATTTTCTGAGAGCTCATATGACACTAAGATAGCTTTGCATACTAAATAGCTGAGTGTATTTTGTAAGAATACTATGCTCTGAAAGAGGGTACTAGAACAAGGAGTATGATAATTTGCCTGAAGCTAATTAGCTTCAAAACAATTTACCTCTTGGTGACAACTCCTTCATTTTTAAGCAAATTCCCAAGGATGATCCAAGGATTTAAAGTTATTGGTAATCTCCACATTCATCTAGTTTAATCTCATTTTTGATGAGATACTGAGACCTAGAGGGATAAAGCAACTAGTAATCATCACAAAGGTAGTGAATTACTTTGGTAATGTAATTCCAGTGGCCACTTTTGACTGAAAAGTTAAATGTGAATATATTTTTTGGGGAAAAAAAGCAAAAGTTCATGAAAAGAGTTAGAAAAGTAAGAAATAGATGTAATAGTACTTTTTGCATCTTGGGTGAAACTTAAAACTCCTGGATCATTAGGGAAAATGTCATGAGACATCTTAATAACCATGACTTTGGAATGCTTTGCCTGCTATAGAACTAGTATCTCTCAACCCTCGTATATTTATGAGGCAGATAGTTGTTACAGTGGATAGCACAATAGACTTAGATTCTACCTTGGATATTTTACTAGCTGTCAGACCCTGGACAAATCACTTAACCTTTCTCTGTCTCAGTTACTTCTTCTTTAAAATGAGGACAATAATTTGCCCCTACCTACCAAGGATATAGAGGAGACCAAAAAAAAAATAAAGCATTTTGTAAAACTTAAAAAGATATAAAAATATAAAGTGCTAGTTAATATATTGTTGTTATAATAATTATTGTAATATCCATGGCACAAGAGCCCTAGAGTATATGAATGATAAAGGAAAAACAGTTTCACACTATGATAAGATGCCTTTAAGTAATCTTTGTTGTCCAGAACTTCTGGAGAAGATCTTTGTTTTGAAGGTCTTAGATAGACACCTTGAATATTATTTCAGAAAATCAAACTTTTAAGGATATTGGAGATTGCTGCACCTAAGCCCCTCATTTTATAAAAGTGTGAACTGAGCACCAAAAAGTTGAAGGGATTTATTCATGGTAACATAACTCCTTAGCAGTAAGATAAGAACCAAAGTTTCCTTTTTTCTTCATATTTCCATATGGTCATTTTGTGAGAGAATATTCCTATAAAACCAAAGCTCCAAAATAAAAACTCACACAAAATAATGTGGAAAATAGTATGCTTCAATCTGCATTCAGAGTTAATCAGTTCTTTCTTTGGAGATAAAGAGTAATTTATACAAGACCCTCAGAATTGTGTTGGATCATTGTTTTGCTGAGAATATTTATCTTTCACAGTTGATCATCTTACAATATTGTGTTACTGTGTACAATGTTTTCCTTGTTCTGATCACTTCACTCTTTATATTTTATGTAGGTCTTTCAAAGGTTTCCTGAAATCATACTACTTATTATTACTTATGGCACAATAGTATTCCATCACAACCATATACCACAATTTTTTCAGCTATTCACCAATTGATCGATATCTCCTCTATTTCCAATTCCTTGTCACCAAAAAAAGAGCCGTTATAAATATTTTTGTATAAAGAAGTCCTTTTCCATATTTTTTCTCTTTTAAGGATTCAGATCTAGTAGTGGTATTACTAGATCAAAGTTTTATAACTCTTTGGGCCTAGGTCCAATTTGCTCTCCTGAATAATTGAATCAGTTCACAACTCTCCCAGCAGTGCATCCATGTCTCAACTTTCCCATATCCACACCAAGTTTTTTACCTTCTTTTTCTGTCATGATAGTCAATGTGATATATATGGAGTGGGAATTCAGAATTCTTTTAATTTTTATTTCTATAAATAATAGTGATTTAGGGCATTTTTTTTGCATAGCTATAGACAGCTTTAATTACTTTGAGAATTGCCTGTTCATATCCTTTGACCATTTATCAATTGCAGAATGACTTGTATTCTTATATATTTGACTAATTTCTCTATGTTTTTGAGAAATGAGGAGTGAATTTATTGTAGTGAATTGTAAAAACTTTTTGCACCATTATGATTACTGTGTATTAGCTTTCATCCCATTTCCCCCTAGTTAGTTTCTGATTTCCTCCTCCCTGAATTTGTCTTCTTTTCTATCAGCCTGACCCACCTTCTCTCATCCACTTCAACTCTTACTTTTTTATAGAGTAAGACAGCTTTCTATACCCAATTGATTGTGTATGTTCCTCATTCATTGAGCAATTTCCAATGAGAATAAGGTTCACATGTTCCCCTACCAACCTCCCATATCTTCCCCTCCTATTTCCTCCCCACGAAATAGTAAAAACTCTTTCATGTTGTTTGATGTGTGATAATTTACCTCATTGCATTTTCCCTTCTCCCTCTTCCCAGTGCTTTCTTCTTTCTCATTCTTTAATTCCACCTATTTTTATATCATTCTATCATATTTAACTCACACCCTTGCCCTCGGTATAGTTTTGCCCTAATAATGATAAAGTTCTTTGGAGCCACAAGAATCATTTCCTCACATTTGAATATACATAGTTTATTTAGCCTTACTAAATGTTTTTTTTTTCACTTCTCTTTCCTGTTCATCTTTTTATTATTCTCTTGAGTTATATTTGAGATTCAAATTTTCCGTTCAGCTCGATTCTTTTTGTCAGAAATGTATGGAAGACTGCTACTTCATTGAATATACGTTTCCCCCCTCCAAAGAAATTATGCTTAGTAGATGATTCTGGGATGAAGTCCTCGTCCCTTTGCAATTTGGGATATCATATTCCAGGCCCTTCTCTGCTTTAATGTAGATGCTCCTAAATCTTGTGTTATTCTGACTGTGGCTCTATTATATTTGAATTGTTTCTTTTTTTTTGCTTGCAATATTTTCTCCTTGGTGAGGGACTTCTGGATTTGACTATAATATTACTGGGTGTCATCCTTTTGAGATCTCTTTAAGAAGGTGATGCTCAGTGAAGGGAAGTTTTCTTTGATGATTTTTTGAGAGATGATGTATAAGATCCTTTTCTGATCATGAATTTCAGGTAATCCAATAATTCTTAAATTATTTCTCCTTAAATTATTTTCCAGGTCAGTTTTTTTAATTACTGAAATATTTTTAATGTTTAATTACTGAAATATTGCACATTTTCTTCTATTTTTTCATTCTTTTGACTTTGATTGTGTCTTAATGTCACATAGAGTCATTAGCTTTCACTTTCCCAATTCTAATTTTTAAGACATCATTTTCTTCAGTAAGCTTTTATATCCCCTTTTTCATTTGGTCAATTCTACTTTTTGAAGTATTCTTTTCCTCAGTGAATTTTTGTATTTCTTTCTCCAAAGGGCCAATTTTATCTTTCAAGATGTAATTTCCTTCCCTAAATCTTTTAATTAAATATATTTTTGCTTTAGCTTTGTTTGAAATCATGATTGCTACCACTGCTTTTTGTTTACTTTGGCTGAAGCTTAATACATTCTGCTTTATTCCTATTTCCAGTGTGTTTATTATAAACAATATATTGAAGGATTATAGTTTTTAATTCAATCAGCTATCTGCTTTTATTTTATGAGTGAGTTTATCCCATTCACATTCACAGTTATGTTTGCTAACAGTATCTTCCTTTCAATCCAGTTTCCCCTTTTTTTATCCTGATCCTCATCTTTTTTCTCTCCTTTTACTCTGTCCTTCACAAGTGTTTTGCTTCTAATCACCATTTCTCCAAATTCAACCTCCTGCCCCCATTTTTCTTATTCCCTTCCTACTTCCCTATAAGATAAGATGGATTTCTATAACCATTTGAGTATGGATGTTATTTTCTCTCTGAGGCAATTACAATGAGAGTAAGGTTTAAGGATTGCTGCTTATCACCTTTATCCTCCCCTCTAATATTGTAGCTTTTTTTTTTGACTCTTCAGGTGAGATAATTTATTTCATTCTACCTTTTTCTTCCATCTTCTCTCAGTCCTTCTTTTCCACCAATTTATTTTTTAGTGGGAATATCATGTTGTTATATATATATAGTTATTTGATATATAGTTAATTGATTCCTGCACATTCTGCCTATGTATACTCCTTCTAACTTGGAGCCCAGGTATCTTATCTCTCAGTCCAGTGGTTTTTCCATTTTATCACTTTGCTGTTACTTATGCCTAAGGAAATATATACTTCAAGAGATCTAGGAGTCCATTCATATAGATTTTCCTTTAATCAGTATAGGTCTCAACCAGCAATCAGTCTATGCCTCTGTATCCTGTGCAGATCTTATCTCAGTCTTCTCATAAATCCTTAAGATTATTCATAAAGTTAAATATATATATATATATAATATACAAACACATATATCACTAATATATAAACAAGTTAAATAAATTATATGTGTGTATATATATATATATATATATATATATATATATGTCTGTGTGTGTGTGTGTGTGTATGTGATATATGCCTAAAGTTTTGGAAGGCCTTCTTCTAGGTCTTATAGAAAGGCAAGCTAAAGCTTGAATGACAGGTCTCATGTTGAATATATTGAAGAAGGGACCTGTTTTAAGTACAAGTTAGTACTTTATAGATCATTGTTGTCAAATTTAAATAGAATTAGAGGCCACTAATCCATATACAAAGACCCCTGGTGGCTAATAATAGAGATTTTAAAAAATGTAATAATACTTCTGCCTTACAGTATATTTATTTATTTTGTTACATGTTAATTTACTTTTTCATCTAGTTCAAACCACATACTGGAGTACTATATGTGGGTCACATATGGTCAGCCATCATGTATTTGATAACTCTAGTCTATATGGCCTCTGGCTTTCTTTTCAATTTGGAAATTCTGGGAATTGAAGGCATTTCTGTTTCTAGCTACAGTCAGGAGGAGAGAATCAGCTGTCAGATCTGTTGTTTCAAAACCACCCATCTTGTTTTATCAAAACCTCTTTACAAATCCAAACACAAATATAGCTTGGAGGTTAGATGGAGAGGGACTTTTTTCTTTAAAAAGATATTTTAGAAAAATGTATTTCTGTGCTGGTGGCCACAGCTGGATTATTCCTGGGCAACCACCCTTGTTAAGTTCCCTGAATTAGGAAACTGCATTTTCCAATCAATTATTGGGTAAGGCAGATACTATGACAGAGACAATTAATTTACTAGTCTAAGGAAGAGGATAGGGGGAAAATATAGGATTTGCATTTATTTGCTTTTTACCTGTCTTTTCGATGTGTATAGAAATTACAAAGTTGCTGCTACAAAATTGGAAAATCACACAAAAAATAAAAGGATTCTTAAAATAACATTTGAATTTAGATATAAAAATGTTGCCTCAAGAAACTCATGACAATCATAAATGGTTTAAATCTATTAGGTCTTTTCAAGATGCTTCTGAAGGATAAATATATTTAATTTTATTTTATACATGTGTGTGCATTGTTATGTGAAATTAAATTAGAATATAGCCTTTGTGAAATACTTGAATATAAAACACCTTTGATTCAGTTCATTCAATCCAATTTGACAAATTAACGCAGTGCTTACTATTTTCAATTCCCGTTCCACCTTCCATCTCTGCTTCTAACTCTGTACATGGTCCCCATGACTCGGGTGCCTTCTCATCATGTATCTTTCTTTAGCATCTGAAGACTCTTCAATCTGGAATACCTCTCCATTCTGCCAGCCCCCTTCTCTCATTGATGAGATCCTTCCAGAGATCTAAATTTTGGGGATGCATCTAGGTCACTTGTATTTCATTTTCCTACTATTTATGCTTCTGATTCTCCAGACTTAGGTACCATACATCCAGTATAGGTACCTAATACCTCTCTCTCTCCTCAGTTCCATTTTATATCTTGCCTTCCTTCATTAGAATGTAAACTCCTTGAGGGCAAGGATTTGACTTTTTTTGCAAGCATTTGTATAGAATGTATAGTATAGAATACTAGAACTTTGCATGGTACCTGGTACATAGTATACACTTAATAAATTGTTTCCTGCCTACCTATATACAGAACACAGTGAAAAGAGATAAGGACATGTAAGGATGAAACAACATGCCAAATGACTTCAGGAACCTTAAAATATTGTAGTGGGATAAGATAAATAGATAGATGAATATAGCATATTATATTTAATTTAAATATATGACATTTAAATAACATGTATATATTATATATTATATAAATATATGGAAGAACTTAATTCAATTAGGAACAGAACATTTGTAAGAGGACTAGAGAAGACTTCATAGAATGTAGGAGTATTTGATTTGGACTTTGAAGGAAGGAAAGTACTTCAATTGGTGAAATATATGGAAAAATCATTTCAGACCTGGAGAAAGTCATCAAGTCATAAAGCCAGAAAAGGTAAGTATAAGACAGAAAAAATAATTGTCAGAATACATAAAAAAGCAATGAGGTAAGGTCTGAAAGATAGATTTTGTCCTTTAGATGGATCAATTATGAGACAGTCATAATAGGGTGGGAGTGATCAGGGCTTTTCCCCAATGTGCCAAAATTTAGAGGGCTCTAATTATAGTCATATAACTTCAATAGGTAGAAACAATTTAACATACAGTACTAATTAAACTAATTAAATAGCTAATTATTATTGAATTAAATAAACAAGAAGCTTCCAGATGGTGCACAAATCCCCACACTTCTAGAAACCTCAGCTCCAGACTAGGTCCGCCTATTCTCTGCCCCTATGGTTTTCCAGAATTTTTTAACAATAAAGGTCCAATTATCTTGAGCCTCCCTCTGTCTCATTTTACTCATTTAGCTGATCTTCCTTTTTAAAAAAATGAATTTTGGAGTACTCTTGTGATGCTTATTGCTCAGAGTATATTTTATGGTACCTACCTCAGGTATCAAGAGTGCTAGCTATATATTTTCTGTGTAATGAGAAACTTTCTGATGGGGGAAAACAAAGGAAAGAAAACAAAGACCACCCAGCTTCTTCTTCACTAGCTTCTCTATTGTGACATTCAGTATTGGGTCACTCTAGGGAACTTTGAAATGATGCAAAGGATAAAGAAAATGTTTTTAAAAAGAAATACAGTAATGGAGTTCTCAAAGAAATTATAAACAAACAAACAATAACAAATAACATATGGTACATCAAAGAACATGATCTCTATAAAATTTTAGAACTTGTGTAAAAGAGAACTTTGGAATTGAACTTCTAAAATATGGAAATGGAAGAAAAAAATTCAGAAGAAAAGCTAATACTAAGAAATGAAAAGGAATACTAAGCAAGAATACATGAATTTCATATAAATTAGAGTGACTGGCCTTCAAAAGAAGATTATCAGAGAGAGATAACAAACCCATAATTTATTAAAAATATTGAATTCCCTACTAGAGCAAATAATGCAAGAAAATTTCCCTCAAGTTTTGAAAATAGATGGCAAAATATAAAATAATCTTATTGCCAACAGAGAGATTCCAAGCTCAAAACTCCAAAGCATGCAGTTTTTAAATTTTAGAATTTCATTAGGAATGAAAAAGAAATGTTGTAAGAAGCAAAGAAGAAGGCCATTGGGGAAAGTTAATTTAAATATTCAAGGACATTGTCATAGCTATAAGAAAGTAGAAGAGAAATTCAAATAATAATATTCTGAAAAGCAAAGGAGATTGAAATGGATCACCCATAACAAATGCATCCTATAAAGTTGAATTTAAAATTCAATTAAAAACAGATGAACATTTAACAAAAAAAGAAGCATTTTAGTCATACAGAAAAAAATTAGAGTTGAGCAAAATATTTGATTCACAAACATTACAAGAAACGATAAACAATAGACATCAATTAAATTATCAGAAAAGATTGTGTACTTATCTCATGCTTCTATGTCAAGACAAAGCTTTGTATTGTTTTTAAAGTTCTAGGAAGGGCTAAATAAAAGAACAAAGAGTGAACCCAAGTGACAAAAGAAACTAAAGAGCTAAAAATTTAAGGAGAATGAGGAGAATTTAAAGGGGAATTAGAACAATGAAATTCACATTCTATGGACTAAAAACCACATTCCCCATATAAGTGAAAAAGTGAAACACTTTTTTCTTTCTTTTTTTTTTTAAGTGGGGAATAATATAGAAGGAAATTACTTGAATGGAGACAGGTGCAGTAAGAGTTAAGGGGAATATGGGGATTTATTCCCATCTATATATTAATGGAAGAGGGTAATTTCCTTGGTCTCTTGACAAGTATGAATATCTGGGAGGATAAGGCAAAAAAGCAGGGGAATGAAGGGTTATAGAGGAGTACCGGAGAAATGGGAGGCTAATCTCATTCTAGATGGATAAAGGAAGATGTAACATTGAAGTACCTAGTCTTGGGGTAGGGGTTGGGGTTGAGAGGGGGGAGATAAGGACTTCATAACTTGGTTAATGTTGGGATAATTAGAACTTTAGGTGAATAACTTCTCTATCCAAATGCTAAGGTTCACATGACTACAAAAACAAAATAAAGCAAACAACACAAAGCAAAGAAAAATGAAAGTATGACATGGTGGAGATGATATCTCCAAATGTACTAATTCAATATTGGGATGGAAGAGGGAACATAACTTTTGTCTTCTAGAACCTTTACCTTTTATGAAAAGACATAGATGGAGTAAATGTAGAAAGAGTTAAAAATTGAAAAGGCTTTAGAAAGATTTACTACAACACTGTTGGAGAAGCTATGAATTGGTTCGAATATTCAGGAGAAATAATTTAGAATTATATAAAAAGAGTCACTATACTTTTTATAAACTTTGTCCCTGAAATACCTCTTTTTGGCATATTTCCAATTATGTGAAAGACAATATGAAATGTCCCAAATAAGCCCAAATATTCATAGAAGCACATTTTTTTATAGAAACAAAATAAAATTGGAAACCAAGAGAGCATACACTGATTGTAGAATACCTAAACAAACTGGAGTATCAAGGCATTCTAATTCTAGTTTTATGACTACTCAAAGTTTTGGAGTCACTTTTGTCCTTGACCATGCATTTTACTCAACTTCCCTTAACCAATGGGCAAACTACTGCCTACCGGCCAAATGTAACCCCCTGAAATGTACAAGTGTGACATTATTCCTAATCTGACGAATACAATGAGTAGGATACAATACAATAAAACTTCGAAAGAGTTGCCTTAGAAACAGACTGACAGATGAGCATTTCCTTTCCTTTGGCCCCCTCTTTAAGAAGTTTGCCCATCACTGCCCTTAAACAATTAATCCCAGGTAATATTCTGCAACCTAGGTAGCCCTTATATGTGTCTTTCTACTGTTTTTTGCTTCTCTTCCTATTTCAATTCTTCAGTTGTGGCATTCATTGACACAGTCATGTAGCAGTATTAGGATAACATTGGTATTAAGTAAAAGGGGTTTGGGGAGCAAAACATCATTTGGGGTTATTGAAAAGGCTGTAGGTTTCACCAAATGCAATCAAGTTCACTTTCCTCCTATTTAATTAACATGGGCTACATTTACTATCTATTTCCAGTGCTTTCCAGTAAATATGTAATGATGAACTAACTCACTGGGCAGCCTAATCAACTACATGTCATATTCTGGCCAATTAGAGAAGGAAAGAAAAGGGAATGTTGCTATTTTCTGTGCTTTCTAAATATTTTCCAAACAGTATAAACTGGCAATACAGTAGGAGAAACTGATTTTTGAGATCAGAAAGAATTTGACTTGCCTTGGAAGACATTGGAAAACCTCACCAAAGAATATTTGGATCTACTCCCTGGATAATCAAGAAGACTGGTCTACTAATACACCACCTCTTTGACATAATTTAGTCCTAGTCTTGCCTGGTAAAAGGTTAGATAAATTGACTTCAAAACACCTTCTAGTGCAATACTGACAACTAGGTGGCAGTGGATAGAGTTCTGGGATTTGGAGAAGGGAGATCTGATTTCAAATTTGGTCAAGTACTTACTAGCTATCTGACCCTTGGCAAATCACTTAACCTCTCTGTCTCATTTTTCTCAACTGTAAAATTGAGACAATAATGCACCCTGCTTTGCAGGGATTTTTTTGTGAGGATCAAATGAGACAATATTTGTAAAGTACTTAGTAGAGTGCTTGGCACATAGTAGGTGCTATGTTTTTGTTTTTGTTCAGTTTGTTTTCAATCATATCTGACTCTGTGAACCCATTTGGGGTTTGCTTGAGAGAGGTACTAGATTGTTTTGCCATTTTCTTCTCCAGCTCACTTTATAGATGAGGAGTTAAAAGGGATTAAGTGACTTTACCAGGATCTCATAGCTTCTAAATGTTTGAAGTCACATTTGAACTCCATAAGATAAGTCTTCCGGACTACAGAACTATCACTCTATCCCCTGTGCCACCTAGCCACCCAACAGGTGCTATATAAATGTTTATTCCTCCCTTCCCACCATCCCTCAGCTTTGTAATTCTTTAGATCAGCAGTTCTTCACCAAGGGTCCATGAATTCATATTTTCAATACTTTGATAACAATATTTTAATATAACTAGTTTCCTTTGTGATTATATGTTTCATTTAATGAATTTAAAAACATTATCCAGAGAATAGGCTTTGCTAGGTCACAAATGCCTCTTTGACACACAGAAGGTTAAAAAGCAAAAAAAAGAAAACTTCTGCTTTAGATCCAAGACATTGAGAATTGCTCCCCTTTTGACTGCTGTCAATGAATTGAGGAACAAAACAAAATTACCACAACATGGGGGAGAGGTTTGCCAGTGAAATAATACAGAAAGAGGGTTCAATTTGGCTTTGTATTGAATGAAGTTGAAATCTGCATTAGTGGGAGAGAATACAGGATTTCCTCTTACAATTGTTTATAATGTGCTTCCCCCTGAAGCAGACCCTTCCTGTTGTCATACAAAGGACAGCAAAGATTAAAAAATGGCCAATATTCCCTACTGGGAGAAAAGAAAAATCCCTAGGAACATATATACCCATCAAGAAAAATCTCCAGAACTGTTAAGGTGGTTGTGGATGAAGAAGAGGAGATTATAAACTGTCTTAAAACCAGACCTTCTTTGTTGAACCCAGCCATGCAAAGCAGGCTCCAAATTCTGTAAATGGAATTCTAATTTAATCTGCCATTCCTAAAATTCCCATGCCCCTCCTCCCACTCCCAAGAGAACAGAATTTAGGGATTTAAAAGCTTCACTCTTTTGTTTTCCCCCAAAGATTTACAGTCATATTTAAAGCACTGTGCAATTGCTATATGAACATCAGCTATTATTATTACTACAGCAATTACAGTAGAAATTAAATAGAAATTTCAGGCTCCGAATTTTCCGACATACTTTTAAAAAATAGTAAAGTGCATAAGGCATCCTATCTCTCAACTGAAATATGTACAATAGATAGAGGGAGTGTTCAGGAGAGATCTTGGTATGGGAACATGGGAGTTGTAGTTTCAATATTTTTATTTTAAAAAAATTAATAATGAATTGAATGAAAATGAAAAATGAAAAAATTGAATGAAATGAAAATGAAAAAAAAAAGAAAAACATTCAGCATGGCAGCAGGAAGCTGGAATGACTGCTTTATTGGTGGCAATGTGCATGCCTCCCGAGATTAACCTCTTCTCCCAAACCCGAAGTAACAAATCACAGATCCTGTAAACTGATAATGAGTTACAATGTGACTCCCTAAATTTACAATCCATTACCTAACAGCAGGAAAAACAAAACCACCGAAGTTAAAATACAGTCTAAGCCATTCATTGTGTTGTACATGTTGAAGCTTCCCTAAGTACTTAAATCTTTGCTGAGTTTCCCAGACAAGTGATGTTCTCTTTGGATATAAAGGTTCTAAGAATAGAAGACTAGGAAGAGAAGACTTAGAGAGAGTCACATACAAACACAGAATAAGACATCAGATAGGATAGGTGGAATAGACCATAAGAAAGAGAGATTTTAAGGCTTTTCCAGCCCATCGGACATATTAATTTCTATGATTACAAAGAGAACACCGGCAAAGACATATGATTTCATTACTCTGGATAACTCCCTGTGTATAAAGTCTATCCACCAATGTAGAGCACCAATTTCCCTGTAACTTGCCATTTTAGAAAACTAAGGCAAGGGGCAGCTGGGTGGCTCAGTGGATTGAGAGCCAGGCTTAGAGACGGGAGGTCCTGGGTTCAAATCCAGCCTCAGACACTTCTTAGCTATGTGACCCTGGGCAAGTCACTTAACCCCCATTGCCTAACCCTTACCACTCTTCTGCCTTGGAGCCAACATATAGTATTGACTCTAAGACAGAAGGTAAGGGTTTAAAAAAAAAAGAAAGAAAACTAGGGCAGCTAAAGTTATTTTCCCATGGTCACGTGGAAATATTTGTCAGAGGCAGTATTTGAACCCAAGTCAGTCTTCTTGACTCTAAGGCTAATCCTCTATTCATTAGATAAGCATGCTTCTCCAGCATCAGCATATATATATCATTATTTCAGTGACTACCTTAGAAGTGCTATTCTCAGTGGAGTTTGATGAATCTTTCCAACAAAGATGCAAGAGGGAAAACTCCTTTATTAGGGCACCACTAGGTAGCCCAGTAGATAGAGCTCTCGTGCTAGAGGACCCAAGTCACTTAACCGCAATTGCCTATCTCTTGCTGCTCTTCTGTCTCAGAATTGATACTAAGAAAGAAAGTAAGTATTGAGAGAGAGAGAGAGAGAGAGAGAGAGAGAGAGAGAGAGAGAGAGAGAGAGAGAGAGAGAGAGAGAGAGTTCAAATGTTTGGCTTAAGCAAATAATTTTATTCACCCTTGAAAGAGCTGAATCCTATCTCCAAGATATGACTCAGTTGATAATAGTTGTTAACCTTCCATGAAAGAGGGTTCGGTTGTTTATTTTAAATAACCATAATTATTATAATGACTCTTTGCATTTCAAGGATGGCTTTCATCTAAGGATCCCAGAGCACTTTCCAAACAGCAATTAGCCAAACCACTATGTTTTCATTTCTATTATATAAATGGGTCAAGCTCAGCTCTGAGATATTTAAACCTTAATGACTTCTCTAAGGTCACATATTTATATTAGTGTCAATCTAGAAGAGCCCAAGGAACAGACAGAGGGAGAAGGGAGACTTTAAGGCTTTTGCTACCTGTCAGCCATACTAATTTCCATGATCACAGAGAAAACAGCAAGACATATGATTTGTTACCATTTGAAACTTCCTGTGTGGAAAATCTATATACTGGGACACATAGGTGACTCAGTGGATAGAAAACCAGGCTTGGAGATGGGAGGTTCTGGGTTCAAATTTCACCTCAGACATTTCCTACCTGGTTGACCTTGGGCAAGTCACTTAAACCCAATTGTCTAGTTCTCACCATTCTTCTACCTTAGACCAATACTTAGTATCAATTCTAAGACAGAAGGTAAGTGCCTAAAAAAAGTCTATCTATCAACGTAGTGTAATAATTTCTCTGTAACTTACAGTTTTAGAAAACTGAGGAGCTAAAAGGATTTGCCATAGTTTCAAGGAAATGTTTGTTAGAGTCAGCCTTGAATTCAAGTCTTCCTGATTATCTCCTATAAAATCATGACCCTCTAACATCAGCATATAGCTATATGTAGTTAGCTAGGTTTTTATCTCTCTATTTTCTTTATTGTATCTATTTTATTATCTCTTTTTTGGATGTTTAAATCCCCTCCTCGTCAATGACATTGACAAAACTGTGCCTTTGGCCACCATGTTTAAAGATAGCCAATATGTGTTTAGTAAGAGTAGTCATAGGTCACTCTGGGGGACGCTATGGGCTATGTGTGGATGGTTGAAATGGTTCCCTGGTTGGGGGAGGGAGGGGAAGTGCCAACCTGCATCAGCTGAGAGAGTTTTCTCACCCAGTAGTTCCAAAAGCCAAGGTCCAAGGAATAGAAATGAGTGAAATCCCTGACCAGTTGATTGTGGACAGCTGCATAACTTCTGGCCACTTGCTTTCCTTTCTGAAGGCTGGTAGGACACCCCTTTCAAAAAATCCCTCCCCCATAGGTTCTCAAAACTTCAGTTCCAGCATATTCACTTATTTGGGGTAGAGCAAAAAAGCATTTACTAAAATGGTATTTTTACATGCAATGCATGTGGAGAATCAGTGAAGAAAGGGCAAGTGGAGAAACATGAACATTTGCAGAAACTGTGAATGCCTTTCTTGCATTGACTGTGGCAAAGATTTCTGGGGTGATGAATACAAAAACTATGTGAAGTACATCAGTGAAGATCAGAAATATGGGGGCAAAGGATGGGAGGTCAAAACTAACAAAGGAGACATTAAACAGCAAAATGGATGCAGAAGATTCACAAAGTCATGAAGAAACCCACTATTAGCACCAAATTGCAAGAGATTTTAGAAAAAAGGTTAGTGGTTTTGACAAAATTCTAAGAAAAAGGCCAAATTTCAGAATTGGATGAAGAATAGTTTAAAAATTTATAATGACTCTTTTCAGGAACAGGTGTGGGATATCTTTTCTGAAGCTATCAGCAATGGACCCAATACAGCAAGAGAAACAGCCCCTCACCCAAATGGAGAGTCAACCTACAGAAAACAAAGTTAAGACAATACCCACTGAAGTCAGTGAAAGAACACCAGAGGCAAAGAAGAACAAAAAAGAATGCAAAGAAGAAAGAGAGAACAGGAAAAAAGAAAAGAAAGAACTGAAGTTAGAAAACCATCAGGAAAATTCAAGTGATCAGAAATCCAAAAAGCACAAGAGGGGCCAGATAGAAGAATTTGATGCCAACAAGGAAGAAAAGTGAAAAACTAGCAACACAGAAAAAAAGAAAAATAATAAGAAAAAAACAAGAAGGAATGTGCAGCAGAATCAGAAGTAAATGGAAATTGGAATCATGTTGAAATGACAACAGAGGGAGAGACGAAAGCAGCTGCAAAAAAAAAGGAAACATAAGCATTCAGAAGAAGAAGCAGATGATTCTAGGAAGAAAAAAATGAAACATACAGAAGATATTAACGTAGAGACTGAAGAAAGTGAAACACCTATAAAAGGGAAATTCAACTGGAATGGAAGTATCAAAGCTGTTCTGAAATAGGCCCCCGACAACAAAATATCAATTAAAAAAATTAAGGAAAAAGGTTTTAGTTCAATACTTTGAAGTGACTTATGAACACCACAAATCTGAAGAGGTATTGCTAGTCATCTTTAACAAGATCAGCAAGAACCCCAGATTTAAGCTCTTAAAGAAGAAAGTAAAACTTTTGAAATGAACATTTTCCTACTTTGTTAAGGAATACACACTATTTCTGACTTCTGACCCCTCCATCCATCACTATTTGTAAAACAGTTAGAGAATTTGACAGCCTCTCAGATTTTGTGTTGTTTTTTTTTTTTTAATGCTAAGGAAAATGTATATTTTTGGTAGAACTTTTAACTGAAAATAAAGCTAACTGCTGCCTATTCTAAAAAAAAAGAGTAGTGATACTTTCTTAAGATTCTTTAGGCCTATGACTGTCTATCTTTTTGGTCCTATTGCTGGGAAGAGATAAAAGAGAACTAATAGTTCTCTCATTCTCCCCTAAGTATCTCCATTCTATCATATTCTATGGACTCTGTCTTTTTTCTTCCAGGCCCTGATCTCATCTGGGAGATCTATGTGGACAAAATCTCAAAAGAAAACTCATCACCAGTTGCCTGTAGGACATCTTCATTTGACTTTTCAAAATTCAACATGTCTGAAAGAGACTTTGTATATTCTCCCAAAGCTATCCTCTAAACTTTCTCATTTCTGTTGATTGTAGCATTATCATTCTAGTCACCCAAAAATATAATGTCCTGTAGACATCATGAATTAAACATGTCCAAAACTGAACTCATTATCTTCCACCAAAAATATGTCTCCTCTTTTGAATCTCCCTATCACCATCAAGGGCACCTCCATCCTCTCAGGCACCTAGATTCACAACCTAAGTATCATCCTTAACTCTTTAATCTCTCATACACAAAATATTTAATCTGTTGCTAAATCCTATCTTTACTACCTTTACATCTTTCATATATCTCCCCCTTTCCTTTGACATGAGTCAGAGTCATGAGAGTGACAAGCCTTCATCCCCTCATATGTTCACTATTATAATAGTCTTCTAGTTGGTCTCATTGGCTCTCAAGTCTCACCTCATTCTCATCCAGTCTCTAAGTGGGTATCAAATAGCTCTTTAGAATCTTCCTAAAAGACATCTCTGACCATTCCTATTCAATAAACTCTAGTGTCTTTCCATCATCTTTAGGATCAAATACAAAAACCCTTTAGAACCTTGAATCTTCATACCTTTCTAGTCTTCTCACCATAATCTAAAATTGAGTGAATGAACATTGGCCTTCTTGCTCTTTGTGGCATATGACACGCCATCTTCTAACTTCCAAACCTTTTCAGTAGTTGTGCTCCATTACTGGAATGTTTTCTCTTATTTTGTTCACTTCCTAGATCCCCAGGTCTTCTTCAAGAATCAGCCCAAATTCTACCTCCTACAGTTTCTCAGTTCCTCTCAGGGATAGTACTCCCTCTTCCCTATTCCCATCTCTCCTCTCTCTCCTCTTTCTCTCCTCTCTCTCTGTCTGTCTCTGTCTGTCACTCTCTCTCTCTCTTTCGCTGAGATGACTTTTCTCCTCTCACTTTGCTCTCTTGTCACAATGATTCCTCCTTCTTGAAATTACTTTGTGCTGCTTTTGTATTTAATAATCTGTATTCTTGTGTCTTCTCTCAAGTGAAAATTGACAGGGATGATTTCATTGTTACTTCTATTTCCCTAGCATCTAGCAAAAGATCTGGCACAACATAGGTGCTTAACAAATATTTGTTGATTTGAATCAACAACTGATAATTATTTGACATTGACTTGTGGACTGACTTAGAAGTATTTAACTTTAACTAGGGATTTTGCTTTAATAAAAAGAATCTACCTCTATTGTTGGAAATTCAAACACTTCTAGAAAGCTGATAGGAGAGACTTTCTAGAGGCTTTCCAAATCATAGTTGCTTACAAGGCTAGCTCTGGAAAGTAAATAACACTTTAACACAATGCAAGTTTGTTACACTGAACAACTCCGACCATATCTACAGCCTGCTAAAACCCTGAAGCTATCAAATAATAGTTAGTTTTTGGGATGATGTAGAGAATTCTCAGTCCATGATCTCCCTGAAATCGAGAAGAGACTCATATATACGTGGTTGCTCACTTAATATTTTTTGTTCATGATAAAAAAAAATACAGCAAATATTTAAGCAATTTAAGCACTGGAACCTTTATTTCCTTTTCTTAGAGTTCTTTCCTACAACATAGGGACCTGAATTCATATGTTTCCCCTTATTTTTATTCTATAAATTTTTATGAATAAGTCTTTGGAGTACCCTGGATTATGTTGTGCAACTAATGATTTGGTTCTCCAGGGAGTTGCTAAGGATTTGAAATTGTATGCTTCCATATTTTATTTATTTGTATCTCTAGACAGATTTTTAAATTTTGGCATCATTTATAAGCAACGACTATGCATAAAGATGTCACTAGTGTGATAAGCGCCAGTGATAGGTACAAGGACTAGACCTGTGATTACTGGCTTAGGGAACTTCTCAGTAAGGAAATTCCATCCTTCTCATAAGTAACAATTTTCATTGATAGATGAAGCTTCCTCATCATGAAACACTACTAGAAATACTAGAAATACTCACCAGGATAGACTATCAGATAACTTCCCAGGGCATTAGAGGTTAAATGACTTGCCCAAGTTTTCACAGTCAGTTTGTCAGAAGTGGGCTTGAATCCAAAATGATGCAAGCTTTAAGACTTCCTTCTTGTTTACCACCCTGCACTACCTGTATAATAGAGTAGCAAGATATACAAACACACATGTACACACACACACAGATTAAAATGTCCTAGAATTTAGGACGCTGAATTTGGCATCAGGAAGTCTGTGATTAAAATTAGATCTTTGATATTCACCAGTTCTGGTGAGTTATTTTCTGGCCATCAGTTTTCTTGTCTGTGAAATGGGGATAATAATATATTTTACTCAGCTCAATGGACATTTGTGAGACTTAGATGAGCCAAAACATGGAAAACACTTTGTAAATGCTTAAAAAAATGTCAACAATTTTTCTGGAGGAGGCAGACCTAGGGTGAGTACATATATAAAATATACCAGTTAAGTGTAACGTAATATGGTCAAAAGAAATATTCAGATGAAATTGGCTTGTTCTTAGAAATTTGGGAGAGTAAGAGGAAGCTTTTAGCCAGTGAAACTAGAGATATATTCATGGATAAAATGGTAGCTGAGTTGAGACTCAAAGGAAAAAAAGGATTTTTAAATAAAGGAGTGTGAATGCATGGAGGAAAGGGAGTATACTGAAACTGAGGAACAGTTACTGTCATAGTCTTATTTAACTGAGATTAAGCATGTTACAGAAAAATTATTTTAAGTTTATTGATGTATTTTGCCTTTACATTGCAACCTTTTATAGATGACCATATTCTGTGAGACTTCCCTCGTAACAAAGTAAAACAGTTAAGTAAAAGTAATAATATAGTGATTTCATTTGAAAGAACATACAATATTCTTTATCGGTAGCATTCTCATCTCTATTTTTTAACTAATCGATTTTATTACTCTCACTCCTCACTCGCCTCCCTATCAGAAAATAAAACAAATTTCTCATACTTAATATGTGTAATCATGCAAAAAAATTCCTCAGTGACTATATCCTCAATTATATGCCTCATTATGTACCTTAAATCCATTTCTTGTCTGTTAAGGATAAAATGTTTCATCATTGGTCCTTTGGAATCAAGAATTGGGCCATAGATTTTTAGATATCGCTAATATGAAGATTCGTTTTTTTCTTGGATAAGCATATTAATTATAATTTATCACATATTTATAACAAATCAAATGTATTATAATATTGTTACATTACGTATGATATAAATGTTAATTTAAATGGTAAGAAGAACGGGATTTATGGTGATTATTTTTATGTTCTTAAATCTTTCAAAGTTGTTTGTATTTATGTTATTTACTGCATAAATTGTTCTCCTGATTCTGCTTATTTAATTCTTTGTCACTTAATAAAGGTCCTCAAAATTCTTCATTTGTAAATATTGATGTTATAGTGTAAATTTTCCTTCTGGCTATGCTAACTTTACTCTGCAGCAGTTCATATGCCTTTCCATGTCTCTTTGAAATCATCTGTTTTCTCATAGAGTACAATAGGATCCCATCAGCTTCATCTACTGGCATTATTGAATGGGACATATTGCAATAAAATAGAAAAAAATTAAATGATACTGGGATTTGTTTCTATTCCAGGAGCAATAGGAATCTTTGCAAGGTTCTGAGCAGGGCATTTTAGACCTAGGCATTAGGAAGACAATTTTGGCAATTCCATTAAAAAAAGCATGGATTCACAGGGGAAGAAACTAGAGACAAAGATATCCTAGAGGGTGTTACCATACATATTTTCATGTGTACTTGGCACTTGGACATCTAAAGCTTTACAATTAACTGTATACAGGAAACTCCAATGAAAGTCTACTTGGTATCATGAAACAATATATGTAGTCATGGTTCTAGAGAGAAGGGACTTTCAAAATCTAGTGAAGTTTTTTGTTTGTATGTTTACTTTTAGAGAGAGATAGAAACACATAGAGAAAGGGAGAGAGAGATACACAGGGAGGAAGAGAACTGTAGCCTTAATTCTACTTGTTAAAGCAAGAACATTGTGTAACTTTGAGACCAAAGCGTATCTCAGCAGTACACCCTGAAGATGCTTTGGTCCAGATGTTAACGTTTGAATCACAGAATGTTAAGCCCATTATGGTCCTCACTGTGGTTCTTGCCTGAAATTGCCAATTACATAGTCCAAAACACAAACCTACCAGAAAACATTTTCAATCAAACACACAGAGTCTATTAGCTTCCTTCATTAGAGTCAATTTTTTTCCAATTTTAATAATGCCATTATGAACAACAACCATTTATATAGAGGTTATTTACAATGCTTAGGAAATGTTCAGAGCCTAGTTTAATAACGCATTAGCACTTAGCCAGCTGGCGTACTGGTGACAGTCACCAATTAATAGAAATACCTTTAATAAACTATGGAACATCTTTCTCATGACATATATGGAAATGGTCTATTATTATCCTAACTGAAATTTTATACTCAAAAATTCATATTAAGAACATTAACATTGTATTTTGAGAGTGCAAAGAGGTTTGTGTTTGTGTTTATTTATTTAATCTATGGAACCAAAAGGAGTATCAGACATTTTGCTTAGGTTGAAGGCATCTTGGTATAGTGGAAAGATCACAACACAGTCAAGAGACCCAGGCTGTAGTCTTTGCTCTCTCTTTAAATAGTTGTGTTGCTTTGAAGCAGATACTTGATTTCTTTGTGCCTCAATTCTTTCACTCATATATAAAATTAAGATTTTAAACTGACCTTTAAGATCTAAAGTATGATAGTTCTTTTGACTCAGTTCCAAATAAAGAAGCTCCTGCCCTGTTCATAATAGAAAGTTGTTGTCTCTTATTCATGAGAGGAATAACTCTATAATGTCTGGAGCCAAATAAGGGAAGAATGAGTTATTCTACACTCCCTCTCCCAAATTCCAAAAAAATAAGTAGAGGATAACATCATTTCATTTAAAAATACTGCCAAGGATTGTTGAGCAGGTAGCCTCGTAAAAGAATCACTAGATTGGTAGACCCCAGGAATGCTAGAGAAATAATTAAGCTAAATGTTTAGTCAAGCATTTAGCAAAATCTATCATACATCTTTTTGTGGGTTAGAGCTACCTTTACAATACATGAATTCAGATGGAAGTGAATAGCCAGAACAAAGGTTGTCATTAATTTTTCTATGCCACTTGGAAGAAGTTCTTAGTGGTGCCCCATAGATCTGTGCTTTGCATAGTGATGTTTAAAATCTTTATCAGTGCTTTAGCAAAAGAATAGATAGGGTGCTCATCAAATTTGATGAAGATACAAAGCTAGCGGGATGGCCAATACAATTCATGATGCTCAGAATCTAAAAATAATGTCTCAAACCCTGGACCAAATTTTTAAAAAGTGGAATTTAATAGGAATAACTACAAAGACTTGTTTAAAAATAACTTCATATGAATAGTCCAAAGAGGAATGTGCTGCCTCAAGAAATGGTGAACTCTGATAATTGGAGGTCTTCGAACAGATTTTTCAAAGACACTTAGATCAGAGAGCTAGAAGGGATGACAATGGTCATCAACACTCCTGTTTTGCAAATGAGGAAATTGAGGTCTAGGGATATGTTTCTTGCCAGTGGCTTTAAAAGTAGTGAGCCGTGGAGCTAGTATTGGAATTCAGGCCCTATATGCCCTTTCCATTGTAGCCTTTTCATGGTTATTAAAAAGGAATTTCTTTCTCAGGTCATGATTGAGACATTATATAGACTTTGAAGTCCTTTCAACTCATTTCTATGAGTCAGTTAATCAATGTTTTGCTTAAATGAGTGTGGGTGGGGACTCAGAGGATGTGAAACAACAGAAGGCCAATGCAACTTACTCTAACTGAGGAAGATAAGCCATCCATGGCTATGATTCACCTCTCTTCATAGCCTTTGTAGCTGAGTGGTCATTTCCCCTCATTGAAACATGGCCCATGTTCTACCCCTAGAGAGAACTGATGCTATTTCAGGGTAGATGGTGGAGAGATAGTCATCTGTAAATAATGAGCAAACCTTTGAAACCCAACCGTGCCTCTGGGGTGTAGTAATAAATGTCCCCATAGTGTAGGCATGCATAACATTCCTGCTTGCTCAGCTTCCCATTGGAAAACAACATCCTTTTCTGAATAAGCAAGGGTACTTTCAGTCCTGACACCCAACTAACTTGCATTAACACATCTCAGAAGTTTGCTGGTGCTAAAAGCCTCAAAAGAATAAAAGCTTTTCGAATCTTGATATCTTTAAGACAGATTTCCTTCTATTTCCTATTAACTATCACAGAGCTGGGAGCAATGCAGGATGACCCCTTAGTCACTACTGTGTTAGTTTGTTTTCTGTCCTATTTCAACATTTTTTGAGAACATGTACACAGTAACACAATAATGTATGAAGACTGACTGTGAATGACTTAACTATTATCAACAAGCAAGGTTCCAGGACAACTCTAATGGCCTCATGATGAAAAAAGAATAGTCACCGTTATAGAAGGAACAAATAGAGTCTAAACATAGGTTGAAATATATCCTTCTTCATTTGATTTCCTCAATGAATTTTTCTCTAGTGTAAGCAATATTTGTCTTATTTTATGGCATGCCAAACAGGGAAATATGTGTTATATGATAATATGTGTATAACCTATATCATATGACCTGCCTTCTGGGGAAGGAGGGGAGGAATGTGTGGGAGTGAAAAATAACAAAGGGCATAGATTTTTGGAAATAACTAATGTGAGGATTTATTTCTCTTGGATAAGCATATTTATTATAATTTATTACCTATTTATAACAAACCATATATATTATTTTATGTTACATTTTATTTTAAGCTATATATTTAAAAAATAAAAGGCGATAAAAAACAAAGAATACTTTCAGTTTTCAAGTGGAAAGAGCATTGACCAATACAGTGGAAGGAAAAATACCTAATTTCCCAAACAGGCAAGCCATTTACTTTCCATGGGTCTTATTTCCATTATGTGAAAAATCAGGATGATACAGTAATACCTACTCTGTCTTTTCAGGATTCATATATGGATAATATGAGATAATGTATGTGAAAAGGCTTTGAACATTATGTGAATCTAGTTTATATAAGTATTTTATAGTGTTTTTTATCATTCCTTTTAACTCTTTCTCCCAACCCAACCACAAAATTTCTCATTAAGACTACCATTTTTAAATTTTTCAAAATGCTTTCATTTTTATGAAAGGAGATTTTTAAAAACTTCTACAGAAAAGGGGTTTCACGCAACATGATGGAAAACTAAAATCAGAAGTCAGTAGACCAAGAGATCAGTATTTGAGTCCTAAATCAGCCACTATCTAGCTAGCTATGCAAATTTGGGCAAATTTCTCCCCTTGTTTGGGAGTGTTTATCAATAAGTTGAAAGGATTTATCTAAGTCATCTCCCAGTTCCCTTCCAGCTTCAACTTTTTTTGGTCCAGACTTGTGATTTCATTGGTGAGAAAAGATTCCTTATCAATGGAGATGAGTAGCTCTTCTCATCTACAAATTATACTCTTAGAAAGTGACCTCAAGACACCAAGTGGTTAAGAGAAATACCCAAGACCACTCGGCTAGAATGTATCACAAGTAAGGATTTGAAATTTGGTTTTCTTGACTCAAAGACCAGCTCTCTATTTGTGTATGGCTGTGTGTGTGTGTGTGTGTGTGTGTGTGTGTGTGTGTGTGTGTGTGTGTGTGTGAATATATTTAAACTGCTTCATTTATATAATCTTTATTTAGCAATATGATACTTAATTAGCAATTTGAAACAAAGTATAAGGATGAAGGAATAAGGGATAGGGAAAAATGTAAAGGTTGTCTCTAAAAGGGAGAGAGGAGGATTTAACCAAAAACCTTGTAAAAGATTCTAGAAGGGGAAGCTCTGCCTAGATGGGTTTGGGGAACTAACTGAGAAAAACTGTCACTCCTGAACTGTCCTTTCTCTGAGCTGGAAGGGAGAACAGTGGCTCCATCAACTCCTGGGAACTAGTTTTGTGGAAAAACTAGGAAGTTCTTGCTTTTTGGAGATACCTAGGAAGAGATCTGAGTTTACCCTGCAGTGCTTTGGACAATCTGACTGTGACAATCTGGCTGTGGAAATTTGGCTAAGGTAAACTAAAGGGTTTTACATCTGGGGCTTTGGGTTTTACCTATGAAGTCAACCCCAGTCCTGGGGAAGGACCCAGTCCATCTGTGAATCCAGTCTCCTCAGCCTTTTAAAGACAATCTGGGATATTTAGTTTAGCAACACAGTCAGATGGTTTGGGGGGTTAGAAAGAGCAGGAAGTGGTTAGGAAGGGTTTAAAGAAGATCTGAAGAGCTCTCTTGCGGGAGAAGCATAGAAAGTGGGAGGAGATAAAGCCTTGTAGAGTTAAAACCTTACCTACCATTTCCTTAACCTCAATAAGTAAAATAAACTTGATTTCCTATAGTCTTAAGGGTTTCGTGCTTCGCTGGCCCTGGGAAGGTCCCTAGGTGGGTTTTTTTTTTTTATCACCAATCCATCTAGACCCTTCCCAATCAATATATCTCCTTTGGGAGGTATATTTCTTTTTCAAAAATATAACATAGGCATTCAATTTTTAAAAAGTAAGCATTTGGCCTCTGTGTAGATAGGTACATAACATGTACCTATGTACATATTAGGTACATGCTAATATGTACCTAATCGATATATTTATTATCTAGATAGACATGCTAGACACTGGAGAAACATACAAAAACAAAGCAAACCCTGACTTTGAGGAACTTATGCTCTATTTCGGGGTAATAACATATACAACTACTAGTTAGAGACAAAATATATACAAAGGAAATAAAAAGCAAAATTTACAGGGAAAGGAAGTGTTTAGGCATCCAAATATGCTACCACTGCTATCATAAAGTATGCCTCAATGCTCACTTTGTTGCAAGAGTTAATAAAAAACAGAAGGAAATTTGTATGTTAGGGATGTACATATTATTTCCCTTGGATCGATATATAGTTATGTCTCCTGACAGAAAAGTCCATGTTAGATGTGTTAAGGAGTCATAATGTAAAAAATTTTCTGGAAAAAATTAGAAAGCACTTTGGCAAAGGTTAGGTTTAATCCAACATTTGATATCATATTTCACAATAAGTTCCAAATGGATGTGTGGCCTAAATATAAATCTTTCATCAACAACTTGGAGAAGGGAAAGAGAAATTTTCACAATTATGAATGCTAGGAAAGTTCTTAACCAAATAAAGGAAATAAGTATCGATAGGACAATTTGATTACATGAAAATGAAAAGCTTTTGCACAAATTAAATCAGTGCTATTTGGAATACTAGGAAAATAGTTAACTACAAAAACAAAACCTTTGCAGTAAATTTCTTTGAGAAAACCTTAGAAATCCAAGATTTAGAGGGAATTGCTACAAATAGATAGCAACAAGAATCATCCCTCCAATAGAGAGACAAAAGATATCAATAGTTAATTGTCAAAAGAATAAATCTAAACAATTAATATCCATATGAAAAAGTGCCAAATTTCTAATAAGTGATACTCAAATTAAAATTGTTCTAAGGTTCCTCCTCACACACATTGCATTTGTAAGGAGAATTAAAAAAAAAGGAAAATGGCAACTGTTAGAAGGATTATTGGAAGACAGAAAAAAATAATGGTTGGTAGAGTCATGGATTAGTTGAGCCATTCTATAATGTAATTTGAAACTGCATCCCAAAATTCACTAAATCCTTTGACCCAATAATATAACTAATAGTCATAAACTTCAAAATCAAAAGCATAATATACGTACAAAAATATAGCAACCCTTATATGTTGTAGCAAAGAACTGGTTAGTTAGTAAATGTCTGAACAAATTGGGGTATATATAATATAATGTACCACAGGAAATACTGAAAGGGACCAATCCAGAGAAACCTGAGAAGACTTGTGTGAACCTATGCAATTGCAGTGAGCAGAACCAGCAGAACAATATATCCAATAACTCTCTAATGAGGGTGGGGGGGGGGAGAAACTTTGAAAAATTTAAGAAATCTAATCAATGAAATTAACAAAAATGACTGCAGAAGATTGATTATGAAATAAATTTTCCATATTTTGCCATAGTGATTAGAGATTATAGGTGTAAAATGAAACGTTTTCAGACATGATCAATATCTGAATGTGTTTTAATTGGCTATACTTATCTGTTGGGCAGCAAAATGGCACAGTAGATAGAAAGTGCACCCCAGTCTGACATAGAAAGACTCATTTTCCTGATTTCAAATCTGGCCTCCAATGCTTACTATCTGTGTGACCCAAGGCAAGTCATGTAACCTTGTTTGCCTCAATTTTTTTCATCTCTAAAATGTGTTGGAGAAGAAAACAGGATTGAAAAGAAACACATTTAAAATGATGAATATATTATATGTAACTTTGCCAGAAAACTCCAAATGAGGTAACAAAGAACATGACTTAAAGAACTCAACAATGATAAAATAACTGTTGCAATATTGTACTTTTATTTTGTTTATTGTTGTTATTGGGAGGGGTAAATTATAAGTCATGTGGGGAGGTAGTGATATTGATGCCACAAAGAACAAATAAAAGAAAGTTGAAAATACACAGAAGGGATTTCAGAAGGGCATAAAGATGAGCAGAGCAGTTTTAAAATTATTATAATAGGTTCTTTTCCTTCATTCAAAGGATATACAATCAACGTTCTACTCAACTCCAAGAGAACTTTGAAGGCTGACTTCTGGTCTTTTTGATTGCTTTTATTCATTGCTTAACAAGGAGGATTGAGGACACAAAGTACCTTTTGGAAAAGAGAAGACAGCCTCCACTTAAGTCTTTTCTCAACAACAGGACTAAAGGTGATGAGATATGGCCCAAGTGAAAGACAGAGACAAGGATGCTCTCAATCCCAGGGACATGGTGATTTTACCACATGACATTTAGGAACAGAGTACTTAACCAGGTTAGCCTGTTCTGGGTGACTGAACGTCTTTGTCTTCCTCTTAATGTTTCCTTTACTTTGATATATCTGTAGTTGCAACAGCATCAAGAGCTGACTGGTAGTAGTGGAGGCATCCTGAGCAATGGTTGTTCCTGAAATAGCACAATTAGATTTGCGACTGAAAACATTGCCATCAGAGAGAAGACACTAGGAAGATCTAGTCCAGCTATTTGAACAGGACAATGTCCAATGTAGAGGTAAAATGAGAAATAAGTAAATATTGGCTTTGTAGGAATGATTTTACATTTGCTTCTTCTCTACTAGTAGTAGTAAGTGGACTCCTTCATTCTGTTTTTGTCATTCTATAATATATTCTCTCATGCTTTTCATGATTATCTTTGAGTAGGAATAAATCCTTTGTCCTCTGCTCGGTTCGTGCTTGTATCTATTCATATTCTTGTTTGTACATTCAATTCCTCTTTTCATTTTTCTACTTTTAGGAAAATCCTAAAGTAGAGCTAGAAAAACCATTGTCTCTAAAAGTTATGGTGGTGGTCATAAACCATCAAATGTAAGAATTGGGAACCTGTTTTCCTACTAAGAAAGCTTTACCTAGCAATGAACTTAGTCTAGGTTTGGCTAGTTTGGCTAGATTAAAGAACATGGAATGGTGAAGGTTACCAACCTTGAGGATTGCCTAAACCCAGAAATTGTCTCTAAACTCTATATTACAAGATCAGGTTAATACATATGCAATTTATATTTATAGTTTCATAAACAATATCCTTTTCTGTTCTTTAAATTTTGAAGTATTTTCACTTATTGATATTGTTAAGTTCATAAACTTATAGAATTTCTTTGACTAGGTCCTTGCTTTTGTAAAGGGACTAGGCGTGGGTAATTTCATACATTTTGGGCTACATCATTGACAATGCTTTGGGACCCAAAGGGCTTTGGTGATTGGGAGATAGTTTTGAATGTCTCAGCCAAAAAGGCATATAGAAAACTAGCAGGTAAGGGAATTTTTCCCTAAGTGTAAGAGGCTTTGAAATGAGAGTGAGTTAAAAGTCAGAAGAAGATTAAGGCAGCCCTACTTAATCTCTCTGAGGAATGTCAAAGGTGACAGGAGAAGCAAAGGCTCTTGGGTAGTGACATCCAGTATTAGGTTCTCCATCTGGAGATTTTACCTTCAGCTATATTCCTACTGAGAGGATTCAGGCTGCCAGCTTCACCACTTTGCAACTGTAAGTGATAAGATTCCCAGCACACTCCAAAAACTGCAGGAAAGTTTTCTACTTTCAGCCATGAGTGACTGAGCAAAACTAATTATCTCTGTGTCAGAGAGCCATTAGAACTATTTGGGAGCTGGTACACCTGCCTTACTGCACACCCCCCAGGCAGTTGTCTGAGACAGGACAGGTAGCACCTTAGGGAGATCTTGATGCTGCTAGTGAATGCCAATACCCATTCATGAGTTAAATGCCTGGTTCTCCCCTACATGGGGTGAAGATGAAACCAGAGAGAAGAGGAGCTAAACTTGCAATAAAGAAGTAGTGAAATTTGCTGTGAGAATTTATGGGAGAGTGTACTCTTCCCTTTCTCTGTAGGGTAGGGAGAGGATTTTCCTTGTCATATGCTGTGTAGTTGCATGTCATTTGCTTCAAACTAATGGTATTCTAATATACTCCTGTGAAAAACAATGTTGAAAGAATTGATTGGGTGTTGATCCAAAATATGCCATGAAACTGTGATAGTTTTGAAGGGCTGCATGATTCAGAGGGATCTTCCTCATTCTTCTTAACTACTATTATAAAAACAAGGGAAAAGAAGCTTGGGATTTGGTGCCTGTGGACATGAGGAGAGGCTGTGGGGAAAACCAAAGAGTGGGCTGACTTGGCCTTGAAGTCAGAAACCTCTAATCACTTACCTCTCATAAAATGGGGAAGCAGTGATGTAGGCAACTCTCTAAGACTATTTGAGAAATAGGTTGCCAATTTTAATTGATGGAAGGAATTTTTGTATCAGATAGTCTCTTTATTATTGAAAATTCAAGTCGAGATCTCTCTTCCTACTTCTTCCCTCACCAAAAAAAAAGTTTTTAAAAAGTGACTCTAATCCTTAAGTCTCAATGATGTATGTATCTAAGAACTTGCTGGCAAGATGGGACATTGAAAAAAGTAATCCACTAGTCCATCTCCTTCTCTTCAGGCAAACTCATGCATGCCATCCCAGCCAGAGAAGACCATCCTTTTGAAAGGAATTCAGTTTATTATCAAATTGAATTTTTAGGTCACTGTCAAAAATTCTTAATCATAAAAAAGTTGATATTAATACTGATGGAAGGAGCATACACAGATCCTTGATATGTTATAAACTGGAATTTAGAAAATGGAATTCAGAGAAGGAAAAGATCTCCATTATTCCACACTCTGTATCCTTTATTTTTAACAAAGGGTTCTTTTCCAAAATCTAAATACTCCATTTTCTGTTTTTGGCTACATCTTTTTGTTCTGTCCTTCATGAATATTGAAAACATTCCTTATATAGAAAGTATTTCTGAAGGTCATTTTAAAAACAACTCTCAGTCGTTTCTTCTGAAAGATAAGCAATATTAATTTTCTTAGTCTTTCCTAATCAGTCTTATTTTCCAACCCTTTAATCATTTTTGTGGCTCACCTTAGAAACTTCTCCAAATATCCCATGTCCTTCTACAGTTGTAGAGGCCAGAATTATAACTAACATTTTCATCACACTTTAAAGTTTACAAATAACCCTGTGAGGTAGATAGTGCAAGTATTATCTTAACTTTATAGACTAGAGAATAGAGATGCGCTAAATGACTGGTCAGGGAAAGAATTCAAATTCTTCTCTATTGACTCCAAATAGAGTGTTCTATTGGCCACACCATAAATTAGACCCAGTCCTCTAGTAAAAAGTCTGGCCACTGCTGAGTATGATAGTGAGGTTGCCTCACCATTCATACATTCCTTATTCCTGTTCATAGTAGACCTGATCATGTCTTTCCTCAGCTCATACATTCATTTGTACATTCCGTATTCATATAATCCATATTCCCTTTGATAAGATATCTAGTCATGTCTCTCTTTTGGCTCAAATAACTTCAACGGTTTCCTGTTATTCATACCCTTTTATCTGACATTCAAGATCCTCTATGACCTTGCTCCACCTTGCCTTTGCATCTTTACCTGATATTATTTCTCTCAGTTTCCTAAATGTGCTATCTAAACTGGAACTACTTTTTATTCCTCAAGTATAGCCTCAGCTCTCTTGCCTTTATTCATGTTTTTATATATGCCTGGAAAGTCTTCCCTAACTCTCTCTTCCTGTTGAATTTCAGCTAATCCTTTGAAACCCAAATCAAATTCTAGCTCTCCCAAGAAACCTTCCCTTCTATCCTATCCATGTGTGATATTTCCCTTAGATTTTATAGAAACACTTTTACTATACTTTACGAGATATTTTTCATATAATATTGTACATTATATCTATCTGCATTTATTTTTTCCCTCCTACTTTTTCTTAATCACAGAACTGTAAAACAAGAGAGTCCAACCTGTACATGAACAAAAATCACTCATTTATCAACAAGGACATATCAACAAGTTTGGGGATGAGATAAGGCCTCCTGAATCACTGAACACTTAATAAAAAGAAGTTTCATTTGCTTTAATGGAGCAAAGAAATTAAACCGGAATACAGTAGGACCACCCCTCTCCATATGGAAATTCATGTAATCATTAGGGCATGGTATGATGAATACCATAGTGATCTTATGGTTTTAAGAAAACCACCACATATGAGACATTGACTGCCAGTGCTTGGGACTTTTTATGCCTTTAGGTGATTTAGAGGCCTTGTAAGAAAACCAGCTGGAATAGCTTTGTCTTCTTTTAGGGAAAGTTAATCCTTAAGGATTAGAACAGGAAGTTCTTAGATCTTCCTCTGTCATAGACTAGCACAGTGATTCCCAAAGTGGGCGCTAATGACCCCTGGTGGGTGCTGCAGCGATCCAGGGAGAACGGTGATGGCCACATTTTTTTGTATTATATTCTATTCTGAGTTCAATAAATAGTTTCATAATTCCCAGAGGGCGCTAAGTAATATTTTTTCTCTGGAAAGAGGGCGGTAGGCTAAAAAAGTTTGGGAACCACTGGACTAGCAGAAAGACAACCAGAGAAAAAAAGTCTTATACCCATTCTCTTCTTCCCTCTCTTCCTACCACCTGTAGGCAGCTCACTTTTGCTCAGCTCTTTTAGGACATTATCCCCTCTATCAATTCTGAATCTAACTCTCTGCACTTTCTGCCCTTGGAATTTAGTTCTGGAGCTCCTGGGCAATGAGAGACAAATCAAATCCTCTTTTCATTTGTCAAAGTCTTCATATTCCATGAAGTTCCTTGATGGTAGGCAGCATTTCATAGTAATGTTTTATCACCTCTGGCACTTTGCATCCTTGCATACATTGTAGGTATTTAATAAATCTTTGTCAAATAGATAAGCAGTATAGCGTATTTTAGCTAGAACAGATAATACTTCTGCCAGCTGGCTATCCATTTTGACCTCTAGATCTTTTCCTGGGAGTCAATATTAATGTATTTTGGCTTATACTATAATAATACTGAGAAAGCATATAGCAAACCTTAAAGTGTTATATAAAGCTGAGCTATTATTATTATTGTCCTATAAGTACATTTATTAAGCTACCTTCTATATTTTATATCTTCTGTTTCAAAGTTTCAGATTATTTTGTACTGACTCCACTGATCTTAAATTATAGTTATCAAATCATAAGATCATATATTTAGAGTTAGAAGGACCTCAGGAACCATTTAGCCCACATTGCTTCTTTGGTGGAGAAGAAAACTGAAGTCTAAATCAAATTAAAAGATCCTGCTATTTGGTGACAGTGTCGGCCAAGAGGATAACTCACACAGAATACCACTAGAATTCTACATTAACTGTCAATATTAACCTATTGATAATTATTTTCAGAGTAGGACCCTTTCTAACAGGCCTTCTGCTCTTCTCATCCAATTTCACTTCTAAAGGCCTTTGGAATGACCTCTATAAAGGGGTAGCATAAGCTCCATTTTAATTAGGACCTAAATGGTAAATATTTACTAAGAGATCTTTGGGTGAATAATTAATCAGCAAAAGTTAGTTTGTTGTAACTAGGTGGTGTGACCAAACTGTTAGATTAGAATATAATAAAGTGTTGGACAAGTCTTTGATTTCCTTTATCCTCCTTAATATCAGATCATCCTTTCCAGATCTTTTTTGTTATTGTTTCAAATTAGTTAACTAATTAGCTAAATTAGTTTAAATTGGTTATTGTTCTAAATTAGTTTAAAAAATTAAAATATTTCCCTCAATCAAATTTGCATCTGAGTAACTTTGAGATTATTTTTAAATTGTTTAAGGAAACATCCTTCTAAACCTGAGTCATTAGACAATTTAGAAATAATTTTAAAACAATTTAGAAATAGAAACATTTGACCAGCACAACCAGTGGGGTTTAAGGTTCCATTACTTAAGCATAGCTAGTAATTGCATTACACTTTAAAGTTTGAAAAGTCTTTTACATATGATATCTCATTTGATCCTCCCAACAATTCCATTTTACAAATAAAGACTGAAGCTAAGAGAGGTTATATGAACTTGCTCAGGGTTGTACAGCTCATGACATTTGTACAACTCAGTGGTATTTCTTGTTGATTCAAGGAGAGAGGACAGAAAAAAGGAGGGAAAGAAAATGAACCATGTAAACATGAAAAAATATTTTCTAATATAAAATAAAATTCAAATTAAAAACATCCAAAGCTGTATTTTAATTCATCGCTCCCCTACTGTGCCTCCTACAGATATGTTTCTTATGTCTGGAATGAACTATCTAACCTCCATATTTCAAGAGCTGTGTCTTCCTTCAAGGCTTAACTTATATGTTTCCTCCTCTGTGAAGCTTTCTTCTGGCTTTCGAAGCCTTTCATAGCCCTGACTCTTCCACCTTTTCAGATTTCTTACAAATTATTCTCTTCAATGTGTTCTATGATCTGGTGATGATGGCCTCTTTGTCATTCCTCCCATACAATGCCCTAACTCCCAGTTGAGCATTTTCTCTGATTGTCCCCCATGCTTGGAACATTCTCCCTCCTCATCTTGACCTTCTAGTTGCCCTGCATTCATTCATTCAAGTTTCAGCTAAAGTTTCACCTTTCACATTTTCCCAATCATCTTTAATCTTAGTACTTTCCCTCTAAGACTATTCTGAATTTTTCTTCTCTATCTCTGGTTCATGCATTGATGTTCACGTATTTTCTCTCCTGTCAGTCCAAGAATTCCTTAAAAGCAGAGACTGTCTTTTGGTTTCTTCTGTATCCCCAATACAAAGCACAGTACCTTACAGCTGCATAATAAGTACTTTTTGACTCACAAGTTAATTCATGACTTCAATCATGTTACTAAGATCTCTTTGTAGAATTCCTCTTCATAATTTTAATATGCTATTGTAACATCAGTCCCAGAACCCATTAGTTTGGGAGTATCTCCTCATTAATGAAGAACAATGGAATTGATAAGGGCAGTAGAAAGGGGTGATATTCAGTTTTCTTCAGATTGAAGCACATCCTGTTGTTCTGCAGTCAATTCAGTGTCTGCTGACTTCTCAGGGTTTCCACGCCTGGCTTGCTGCACCAACAACACCTGCATCCTGATCCCAAGGTTGTCATGGCTCCAATACCAAGACCAAGGATAAAAGCGAGCTGAGCAGAGGGGCGTTAAGGCTCTCCCCTCTTACAATCTCAGTTCCTGTTGTCACTCCAGGAAAAGAATGAAACCAAAAGAGAACAAAGGACTCAATCTTATTATCAGTTTTTTTAAAAATTAATTGATGAAGAAAACTCTTACCTTCCATCTTTGAATCCATAAATGTATTGGTTCTAAGGCAGAAGAGAGGTAAGGGCTAGGTAATGGGATGTAAGTGACTTGCCCAGGATCACACTGCTAGGACATGTCTGAAGCCAAATAATTTACCACTTTACAGCAACAGGCAGCCAATCAAAGAGGCTACTTCTACTCATGTGGCAGGAAACCTAGACATCATGTTAGCCAAACTGAGTTTAAGAACAGCCTAGGTAATAATACAATTTACAATATGAAAGTAATTTGTAAAGTTAAATATCTTAACCATGATCATTAGAATATATTTTAAGTTCACTTTTAAAAGAATCTTCATTTTATTCCCTTAGACTTTCCCTCTCACAAATGCAGATTCTAACCATTTTACATCTGTGTAAATGTTTCGTGAGTTTCTGTGGCTGCACAATTCATCACCTGTTGTCCTGGCTTCTTTCTAGTCATGATTCAGAAAGGTTATAAGCATCTACTGGTCTACAGATAACAAGGGACACAATCCATCATGAAGCCCCATATGTATAACCCTTCTACTTTCACTTAGATCTGGCTGAGGGGGTTGCTTAAAGAGTATAGCTTTCTTGAACTCAGGGTCCCCTTCGTTTGATAAGGCACTTTAGTAGCAGATCTAAAAGTGAAATCTTTTTTTATTTTTCCAAAATGAGCATTTTAATTTTTGTTTCTTGGTAGGTCCATAATAGACATTTCTGTTAAAGAGGCTATATTTATGGCCTTTTTTCCCCTTTACTTGAGTCAAGCACTTTGATTCTGTTTTTCCCCCTCTCTCTCTTTAAAGAATGTTGCATACATTAACAGAATGGTAACTAAAGTCTGATCTTGCAGTTTTCCAGTCAGGGTAATGCTTACTGGAATCGATGCTGGACTTCGGGATGCTATATGATCTACCATAATCCTTGGTTAAACCCAGAGAAATCAAAGGGGAATATGCCTTTAGGAAGTTACTGGGAAGAGTCCCTGCAGAGCTTCTCTCGACCCTTGTGATGTTGCTGCTGAGAATATGGAAATGAATCCCTCTTTGGCATCTGGGGCTTCCCAGATGCCTTAATCCATTTCAGGCTGCTCTTTAAGAGTTTATTATTCACACTAATTGTAAAATACATTTTATTTTAAGTGGGTTTGCTAAAAAGAAGCTATATTTTCACTAACTGTTAAAAGGCTTTCTCCATAGATATCATAAAGTTACATAGAAATATGAATTTATGGAATTATTAAAAACCATTTTCATTAGCCATATATTCCAAAAAAAGGTTTCATATCGTATCTTTTTCTCTAAAGCATGTTTTAACTATAAATCCTTATCCATGTTGAATGTCCACATATTAAAAATAATGGAAAAGAATATTCTTCAGGTAATGTGACCTAAGCAAGGTTGGGACCTTCCTCTGTGAGTCAGAATCTTAGGTTCCTTTCTCTTAGCTCCTGTCATTCATTCAAGCTCCTGGGAAAGATGCCAGTCACTTAACCTTAGTGATGCTACAATTTCCCAAGGTTCCTCTGTTACAATCATAGAAATAGTACAGCCATCTCAGCTGTCATCATAGGAATATTGTAACTACATTAAAGTAGTCATAAATTCCATAGAGATGTTACCCAATAATATGGGGTGCCATCTTTTGGCCAAATAAAAACCTAAAGCATCACTTTGGCCTAACTGCATCCAATGATGTTTTATAATCATTCCAGAAGGGTAATTCTTTTATTATACTTTTAGTAAATACCTCATATGACTCCAATTCATTTAAATCCAACAATCATTTATTAAGCACCTACTATGTTTAAGACACTGTAGTACCTGTGATTCTTAACCTCTTTTGTGTCACAGACCCCTATGACAGTCTGATGAAGCCTGGCTCATAATTATCTTTTTCAAAGCAAGAAACAAGATACATGAGGTTACAAAAGAAACCAATCATATGGAATGGAAAATTTACACATCCCTAAAATCCCTGTCCAGAAGTGTAAAAAAAATTCAAAATAGTCCAACCCCTCAGAATAGGCACCTCCTACAAAGAGATAGAGATGTAGTAAGAAAATATAACTAACATCAGGAGAGAGAAAACACTGAAGACTTTTAAAGTAAGAGATAACTTAAGTCTTGAAGGAAACTAGGAATTCCAAGAGAAAGAGATGATAAGGGAAATCATCCTGGGCATAGAAGATAGCCTGTGTCCAGAAGAATGCAGTAAAGAGCTGATTTCAGGTTTCATGGGGATTTTGTTGCATATACCAAAATTGGCTAACATGGAGGGACTGACTTCAGGGAGAAGACATTCTGTATTTCCCTATCACACGTCTGTGTAGTCTCTTTCAGTGTCCTACAAGACTAGAACAGGATGAGCTTTATAAAACAACCAGAATGGGAATTCCTTTCTTTGATTTCCTGAGTTGTACCGAATGGTCAAAGGTCCTATTTATTCATAGAACAGGTGCCATGAACTGAAATGGAATGAGTTGGGCTTTTGTTTTTCCATTTGTCCTTTTTGATTCTGGGCATATGTAATGGAGACAAGTCCAGGACATTGAGCCATGGTACCCTTTAAGGCAAGATTCCAGGTTAAATGGTGCTGCCAATAGGAAATCCTGGAGAAAGCCGGTTGCTTTGGACAAAGGAGGAGGAGGGAGGACTTGGAATGAGAATTTAATGGGACTGTGCTAACATAGTCTTTGATATCTATATCTATATACATATATATTTATATACAATCACAAATGTGTGTGTATATATATATATGCATATATATAGCATATAGTGTATGCAAGTTTATATAAATATATTTATAAAAGCCAATCTCACTGGTAAGTGGCTAAATGGAACTAGGCTATGAAAGACCCCTAAAATTGGAAGCCACCATTAGTGCCAAAGGCAGAGGGCCTAGATGTTTGGAAAACCCTTGAGAATACTACAGAACCCAGAACTCTTGGGAAAAAAGATGAAATGAATGAAATAAATTTGGCCCTTAGTCATGGGAGATGGGGCAGAGTTGTCACATTTTTATCTTGAAAGCAATATTTTTTTCACTTCTTATTTATTCTTTTAAAGATTTTTTCCCATCGTTACATGATTCATGATTCCCCCCGCACTCTGCTCTTTCCTTCCCCTTCCCAGAGCTGACAAGCAGTACCACTGGGTTATACATGTATCATTGTTCAAAACCTATTTCCATGTTATTCGTATTTGCAGTTGAGTGATCCTTTAACATCAAAATCCTAATCAACTCCCTATCGCATTATGTGATCAATCATATATTTTTCTAATGCATTTCTGGTTCCACAGCTCTTTCTCTGGATTTGGATAGTGTTGTTTCTCACAAGTTCCTCTGGATTGTCCTGGATCATTGCATTGCTGCTAGTAGAGAAGTCCATTACATTGGATTGTACCACAGTGCATTCATCTCTGTGTACAATGTTCTCCTGGTTCTGCTCCTTTCACTCTGCATCAATTCTTGGAGGTCATTCCAGTTCACATGGAATTCCTCCAGTTCTTTATTCCTTTCAGCACAATAATATTCCATAAAAATCAGAAACCACAATTTATTCAACCATTCCCCAACTGAGGGACACCCCTTCATTTTCCAAATTTTTGCCACCACAAAGAGCGTGGCTATAAATATTTTTGTACATGTATTTTTCATTATTTCTTTGGGGTACAAACCCAGCAGTGGTAGGGCTGGGTCAAAGGGTAGGCATTCATTTAAAGCTCTTTGCACATAGTTTCAAATTGCCCTCCAGAATGGTTGGACCAATTCACAACTCCACCAGCAATGCAATAGTGTCCCACATTCCCTCCAACATTTATCACTTTCTTTGGTTGCCATATTAGCCAGTCTTCTAGGTTTAAGATGGTACCTCAGAGTTGTTTTAATATGCATTTCTCTTATCATGAGGGATTTAGAACACTTTTTAAAAGCAACATTTTTTTATAAGCAGTATTTTTTTTAATTTTAAACCCTTAACTTCTGTGTATTGACTTTAATAGGTGGAAGATTGGTAAGGGTAGGCAATGGGGGTCAAGTGACTTGCCCAGGGTCACACAGCTGGGAAGTGTCTGAGGCCGGATTTGAACCTAGGACCTCCTGTCTCTAGGCCTGGTTTAAAAGCAACATTTTAAAAGAAATAATGTGAAATAGTCCTGGAAAGTTAGATTTTAGGCAGATTTTAAAGGGCTTTAAATACATAGTACAGAAATTTGTTTTAATTAATTTAATTTAATTTTCTATAGAAATTAGGGAGCTACTAAAGATATGAGCAGTAATATAACATAGTAATAATATATAACTTTTAGCAAGATTATTTTGGTGTCTATTTGGAGAATGGATTAGACATATGGGAAGCAAGGAAATCAATTAGAAAGATATTTTGATCTTTTAGATTTAAAATTTTATTTTTTTTACTCAAAATAGGTAGGCAAGGTAAGCATTATTTTCATGTCACTCCCTTAGTTTAAAAACTATAGTAACTTCTGATTGCTAAAAGACTTCCATTTAGATTTAGAACTGGAGTGGATATTGAAAGATTATTTCTGCCAAACCTCTTATTTTGCAGATGAAGAAACTGAAATCCTGTGAAAGTTCACACAACTAGTAACTAAGGAAGCATTTGAATTCAGGTCCTTTTCCTTATCTAACTCAAACAAGCTTCCAGGGCCCTCCATAATGCTAACCTATCTTTCCTAGCCAACTGTGTTTCTCACTGTCCCTGACCTCTGAACAAGCACCCCAAACTCCAGCCAGGCTGAATTCGTCACTATCTCCTAAACATGATTTATTCCTTCTTAAATCACAACATTCCCTCTTTTAAAGTGATGTGTTATCCATGATCACTTTTACCTCACTAAATCTTGAGCACTTTTTCAAGACCCAACTCAAGTCCCACCTGTTAGAGGAAGACTTTTCCACTGTGGTGGAGTGGCCAAAACATAAAACACAAAAACCGAAAACTTGAATTCAAATTTTCTCTCTGATACTTACTAGCTGTCTGATCATAGATAAAAGAACTTCTTTTAACTCATCTTTAATTTGGAGATACTATCAGACAGGTAGGTAGTATAGCAGATAGGGCTCTAGATCTGGTCAGGAAGTCCTGAGTTCAAATTCAGCCACCTAGACTAATTGCGTGACCCTAGACAAGTCATTTAAAATGTCTGTACCTCAATTTTCTCATTGATAAAATTAGGATCATTGTGAAGATCAAATGATAGAATATTTATAAAGCACTTTCTAAATCTTAAAACCCTATGTAAGTGCTAGTTATCATCATCATCATCATCATCATTAGCATTTGAAAAGAAAAGCTGCTTATTATGGTGTAGAGTGGATTGTAGAGCCATCCTGAGAGGCAGAAAGACCTGAATTCAAGTTCTGTCTGACACATTCAACCTGTGTGAGACTTTTAGTTTAAGAAGAGGAGTCAATTTTTGTCAGCAGAACTTTCTCCCCTAGAACTCTATATATCATTGAAATCACGGGTTTAGTCCAAATACCCCTAATAGCAATGCTACCTTCCTACCTTATTGGGTTGTCTTGAAAGTGCTGAGTAAGTCTTAAAGATCTCTAAATGTGAGTTATTATTTTCATTATTCTAGTCTGTACTAACTGCTCTCTTCTCTGAATTCCTACTGAACTTTTAGTCAGTACCTCACAGTTTAGCACTTAGTCATTTTCTTACTGTTTTATGTACTCCATTTATTTCCTCTCATGTGAGTGCAAGATGTCTTCTCCTTTGTCTTTATCTCTCATAGTAAGAACTCAATATTTTTGATTGGTTCATTAATGGAAACATTGGTTGCCCCACAAAACTTCTACCCACCCTTCTTGAGAAGGCACAAGCAATTAATATGACTTTCTCCCCATCCACAAGATTCTGAAGGACACAGGCAGAAAAAAATCAGCTGCCCTAAGTTCAAGGTGTCTCTCAAACCCATGCCACTTGAGCTTACATTAATATAGCAAATGGCCATATAGTGATGGAGAGAAAAACAGTCCACCCTCATAGATAACCACTCTGAGTTTCTGTCTAAGTAATGTCCATTAAGGGGCAAAATGGGGCTGTCCACTCTGCCTGATGGAGCAAACCACCTTTGAATATCATAGGAGCAGTCAGATCTTTACTAATAAGGGGACTTAAAGCAATTATATAAGCAACTCAAATAAAATGTACTTCCCTTTTTGAATGAATTCTTGAGCTATAACCCAGACATTTCCATTTTGCTGGAGGGCTGACAAGACTAGATAATGATATGGGGGTTATAGAAAAATAGAAGGGCAACCTGGAAACTTTAGTCATTTAAAAAAATGTAATTGTCTCTATTTTTTTTAAATTGGCCATTGAGATCTATTTAATAACTCTGTTTCAGCAGGTCAGAAAGGCATTGCACAATAATTTTTGAGCTATATTTTCTTGAGATAACAGTCCTTTTGTGCTTGCCCTTCACCTGAATATTTCAAAGCACCTTAAAATACCTGATTAATCCCTTCTGAGTCAGGCAATGGGCTTAATATCTCTGTTTTATAAAAGGAGAACCAGTGGTAAAAACAAAGCTAAAAGTAAATGACTTGCCTGAGGTCATGTCCTACAGAAAGTGTCTGATTCCCAGGGCATCTTAGCCTGCCCTGACCACTCCTCTGTCTTCCTAGGCTTCATGACAGCATTTTCCAATGACTCCATTTAACTGTAAAAGGAAACAGTCTGGTCACAAGGTGGGAAGATGAACTGGTTGTGGTCAGGTAAGAACTGCATTCTTTATAAAGAGAGACTTTCATGAAATGCCTAGTACTTCCTGCTTTTAATCACTCTGACAGTTCCACCAGACAAAGCAAGCTCTGCTTCCAGGAGAAACCACTGGACTCAAGAGTTATAATACTCTTGGAACCCCTCCTTTTGTGTAGGGAACCTGAGGCTCATCAAGAAAGAGACTTTGCTTTCAAGAAGAGCAGAAGAACAAGTACCAATGGCCAGTCCAAAAGTACCACTTTCAAAATTATAAACAATTTTTAGATCATAGAAATAGTTGACTGCATGGCATTTTTTAAAAATCATTTATTAATATTAATTTTTAACATGGTTACATGATTCAAGCTCCTACGTTCCCATTCACCCCCTACTGTCCCCCCACCCATAGCCGATGCACATTTCCACTGGTTTTAACATGTGTCCTTTTTCAAGACCTATTTCCAAATTGTTGATAGTTGCATTGGTGGCGTAGTTTCAAGTCCATATCCCCAATCCCCAATCATGTCCTCCTCAGCCCATGCGTTCAAGCATTTGTTTTTCTTATATGTTTCCTCTCCTGTAGTTCTTCCTCTGAATGTGGGTAGCATTCTTTACCATAAATCCCTCAGAGCTGTCCTGTGTCATTGCTTTCTGCTGGTACAGAAGTCCATTGTATTCAAATTTTACCATAGTATATCAGTCTCTGTGTACAATGTTCTTCTGGCTCTGCTCCTATTGCTCTGCATCAGTTCCTGGAGGACTTTCCAGTTCACACGGAATTCCTCCAGTTTATTATTCCTTTTAGCACAATAGTATTCCATCACCAGCATATACCACAATTTGTTCAGCCATTCCCCAATTGAAGGACATACCCTCCCTTTCTAGTTCTTTGCCACCACAAAAAGCGCAGCTATAAATATTTTCGTACAAGTCTGTTTATCTATGATCTCTTTGGGGTACAAACCCAACAATGGTATGGCTGGATCAAAGGGCAGGCATTCTTTTATAGCCCTTTGAGCATAGTTCGAAATTGCCAGCCAGAATGGTTGGATCATTTCACAACTCCACCAGCAATGCATTAATGTCCCAATTTTGCCACATCCCCTCCAGGATTCATTACTCTCCCCTTCTTTCATTTTAGCCAATCTGCTAGGTGTGAGGTGGTACCTCAGAGTTGTTTTGATTTGCATTTCTCTAATTATTAGAGATTTGGAACACTTTCTCATGTGCTTATTGATACTTTTGATTTCTTTACCTGAAAATTGCCTATTCATGTCTCTTGCCCATTTATCAATTGGGGAATGGCTTGATTTTTTATACAATTGCTTTAACTCCTTGTATATTTGAATAATTAGACCCCTGTCAGAGTTTTTTGTTATAAAGATTTTTTCCCAATTTGTTGTTTCTCTTCTGATTTTGACTACATTGTTTTTGTTTGTACAAAAGCTTTTTAGCTTAATATAATCAAAACCATTTAATTTACATTTTGTAATTTTCTCTAACTCTTGCTTGGTTTTAAAATCTTTCCTTTCCCAGAGATCTGACAGGTATACTATTTTGTGTTCACTTAACTTATTTATAGTTTCCCTCTTTATATTCAAGTCATTCACCCATTCTGAATTTATCTTGGTGTAGGATGTGAGATGTTGATCTAAACCTAATCTCTCCCATATTGTTTTCCAAATTTCCCAGCAGTTTTTGTCAAATAGTGGATTCATGTCCCAAAAGTTAGGCTCTTTGGGTTTATCATATACTGTCTTGCTGATGTCATTAACCCCAAGTCTATTCCACTGATCCTCCCTTCTATCTCTTAGCCAGTACCATATTGATTTTATGACTGCTGCTTTATAGTATAGTTTAATATCTGGTACTGCTAGGCCCCCTTCCTTCACATTTGCATGGCATTTTTGCCCACTGAAAAGTGACCAGTATATTGAATTCTTACCTATCCTATAATGTCCAGCCCAAATACCACCTTTTCCAGGAAGTCTTCTCAGATATCATCTCAGAAAAAACTTTCCCCCCCTCAGACCTTACTTAAGAGCATTCTTTTATAATTAAATAATGTATTATGATATGTTTGTGTCTCATTTCTACATATTTGTGTTAGCTACGAGGTTGAAGCTCCAAATAGAGGCAGAGATCTAGTCTTATGTGACCTTAGACTACCCAGTGCCTAGTAAAGCGCTTTAAGCCTTTGAAAAGTTGCTATTGGCTTTTCCTCTGTTTAGCTTTTAAAGCTCTTCACATCCCAGTTCCTTCCTACCTTTTCTGGCTTCTTATATATTACTCACCTCCGTGCATTATATTCCAGCCAAAGTGGCCTTCCCTCATGAATGATGCTTCATCTCCAAGCTCTGCATCTTAGTGCTGGCTGATGCCCAGGCCTGGAATATGCTCAAAGGACATCTTCTGTCTAGACTTTTCCCAGTCTCCTCTAGCTGCTCCTGCATTCTCTCCCAAGGCACCTAGACATAGGGATGTCTCCTATCTCACAAGGCATGTAGAAGGTGTTTAATATGTGTATTGATTAACTGGATGGATTGACAAATAAATGAGTCAATTAAAAGATGAGTTGGAAGAGCCAATCAATGAAGAATAAATCCTTGTAGCATGTTCCATACAGTCCATTAAGAAAACAAGGGCAAATTTGAGCTGGTTCTTCGTTGGTCAGTGCTCCCTCTTTCTTCTACCACTCTCCACTCCTAATACTAATGGTCTAGGTTGGAAGGCACTATAAAAGTACTTAACTCTAGTCTCAAAGTAGTCCTGCTGCAAGGCCCTGGTTCTTGGCAGTTCTTAATGGCAGAACCCATGTTGTAGATGTTCCAGGTGATGCTTTGACTTAATAGCTTTGGCTTTTGAAGTTGGCCTTCAAAAAACTACTTATTTCTTCTTAAGCACTATGTTCACATTTGGGGTCCTTAAGTAAATGGGAGTGCCTAACTTTGGCCATATTAGCCAAGTGGTTAATCACACTTACAGGTAAGAATAACTAAGAGAACCAAGGAGAACAAGATCTTTCTTTCCTTTCTTTTTTTCCTTTGTAAAATATGACTTTTATTAAAATATTTTAAAAGGCATCTAATTACTGGCAGGATTTTTACGCAACATTGGGCAATTTTTAAAGAAATAAAAATCCTTAAGTATGGTCTGGCATGTTCCTTTCTAAGCTTCAACTTACTTTCAGGTAACTTAACCTTAATTTAACTATTAAAGCTAAGTAGAAAACAAGGTGTGATTCACATTGAATTTTTTCTTAGGGGTAGAAACTTGTGTGTCACCATTCCATTTCAGACTTAGAACTTGGGTACTACCAGCTTGGCTTGCAATTTTTGACAGTACCCTCAGATTCAAGTGTCCAAAGCCTTTAATTACCTACTTACTCCAATTACTCCATCTAAGGCTTGATCAGTGCTCCAATCCAACTAATCCCCCAAACCTAAAATCCCTATACCTTTTTTATTCAGTGTTGTTTAACAAACATTCTCCTTTAGTTTTTCCTTTATCTAGTTCTTGCCTTTGTGTCAAAACAAACAGAAAAAGGAAACCAAATAAAATCCAGCCTACAAGGATACTTGCTGAATCTTCATTTAACCTGATAATGATCTTTCAATCAGGAAAAAAAATTCACTTGGTGGCAAAGCAAAACAAATATTTATGCCATTAACTCTCACTCTCTCTCTCATTCCTTAGTGATGCCAAATTTATATTGAATTAGTTAGGATTATGTAGACTACCAGAAGTTTTGCCTGTTTTCATTTTTACTAAGTGATTTCTTGAGAGGCTATTTGGTGTACAAGAATGAGCACAACCAGAATACTTGAAGTCAAAAGACCTGAATACAAACACCACCTCTGGCACTTGGGAGCTGGATGGCCCGGGGCATCAACATAAACCTAAGAGTTTTTATTTCTTTAAAAATTGTTCCATATTGCAAAGGTGTCCTGCAAGTAATTAACCTTTCTCAGCTGAATTTTTTCCTCTGTAAAAATGAGATAATAATAACACCTACCTCTCAGGGTTATTGTGAGGATCAAAGAAACTACTCTATGTAAAATGAATTGTAAACTTGTTAGAGAAATGTTAGCTTTATTTTTGCCAGAAATACCTAAATTCCCCTTTCCTCACATTTAGAAACATAATTGGACAAAATAGAACAATTTCAAAACAAAGCCAACTACTGTTTCCTCACGTTATCATTTTTAAGTGACATAGTTAACACTGTCTTTATTTGTGATGGTCCAATATTCACTTAAATTTCTTTCACATAATTTCTAAGTAGTATAGGATTTCTTCTTGGCATGCCTATAGGTGAGGAGCGTACTGCAATAATTTATCTTAGTTATGGTGACTAAGTATGCTTCTGAAACCCTGGGATTTCCTTTTTCTTTGACTTTCAATTTTTAAATCATTACTTGCCATTTTACTCCACTACCAGGGAAAGTGAGCCTTCCTTATCATATCTGTTAGGTTTCTCCTTCGAGGAAATATGGTAACATCATGAGGTAACCAGGGCTGCTCAATCCCAGGAACAGCGATGTAGCAGCTGTAGGCAATAGCTTTGACAACCTGCCACTCTCCTACTCTGAGACCAAGTTCAGGTAATTGATTTAAATAGAGAGAAGCTGTAGTTTTGGCCTGGTATCTATAAGGATAACTCATTCTAATACAGTCACAGAATTGACTTTTTGGGAAGATGGCTAGATTCTTGGATAGATTGAATATTTATTAAACACTTAACAGATGCCAGGTCTTGGGATAAATGCTGAGGATCCAAAAACATGTAAGTAATCAGGATCAACACAATGACCATTTATGATTCCAAAGGATAGATGGTGATAGATACAGTATGCAAAATGACAGATACAGAGAGAAATATGTCTTTACATATTTGCATAAGGCTAATGAGGGAATTTGTTTTGTTTGACTGTATATTTATTACATGAGATTTGTTTATTTGTTTTTTCCCCCTATGTATTGAGAGGTAGAAGGGAGAGGAAAGAGATTCCTATTTATTTTTTTTTTAAAAAGCAAAAATAGGTTAACTACAGATATATGGAAAGGCATATACTTTTAGATGAGGTTACTGTATTATATTTTACTTGATAGATTTACTTTGTTAGAAGAAATCTCTCACAGAGTGGGAATAATCTGTTAATATTTAATTTATGTATATGCATAATGTATAATATTTAATTTAATATTTAACATTTAACATAGAAACAAAATACACCAACAAAAAATAAAATTTAAAAGCTGAAAACAAAAACTTACACTAGAGTACCTGCCCCTAAGAAGCTTACATTCTAATGAAGGAAAACAAAACATAGGGGAGTCAGAAGGAGTGTCGGGGGGAGATTGAAGTGGTCTTGTGGGACCCAACAATTTAAATGAAAAACTCTCCCACTAGAGCTCAGGGATATAGGCTTGGAATTCAGATTACCAGTATAGAAGAGATAGAGTTGAAAGGCCAAATTTAAAAAGCACAGCAGAGAACTAAGTTCTTTCTTTATTCCCTGTTCAACTGAGGAAACTGAAGCAGAAGCTAAGGGACTTGTCCAAGGTTATGCAATTATTAAATATCTGAACCTGGATTTTATCTTATGTCCATTGCAAAAGGTTTATCCATTAAACTACCCAGCTGCCTCCACTCATAGAGAGCTGAAGGTACTCAATTGGCAGGTGGTGTAGATTTGGGGAAACTACTGGATTTGGAATCAAAAGAGATTTTGTTTCCTAAACCTGATTCTGACACATAATAAGTATAGGACCATAGGCAAATCATCGAGTCATTTAAAACCTGAATTTTTTTGTAGTGTAAAATAAGGGTGCCCAAAAATTTCAGTGCAGTCTTCAGTTACTGAACTTAACACGTTTTTGCTATGTTCTTAAATAAAATATTCTTAAATGTTTTGAGGCAAGGTTATGTCCACACAATTAATGGAATTAATTCTTTCAATAATGATGTTCTAATTCTAGTATAGCTTATTTGTTGATGTGTCAAAAATATATTTGGAGTTTATAGTATAGGGATTTGTAATCTGTGATAGTGAGCTGATGCATAATTCTTATCATTTAGTACTAACGTTTAAAAATTACCATCTATCTTAGAATTAATACTAGGTATTAGTTCCAAGACAGAAGAGAGGTAAGGACTAGACAACTGGAATTAAGCAATTTGCCTGGGATCACATAGCTAAAAAATGTCTGAGGTTAGTTTTGAACCCAGGACCTCCTGTCTCTAGACTTAGCTCTCTATCCACTGAGTCACCTATCTATCTGCCTTCTGAAGAGTGTCTTAATAGTTGCTGGCTAGATGTTAAATTATAATAGCCTAACATGATGATATAATTCTATGCTGTTATAAATATTATGTATACATATAGAAAATTATACGAATAATCTATTATTTTCTTGAGCTAGCTTCATTGATCTACAATTTCAGATTTTTAGAAATTAGAATTTTTAAATATCTGTGACCAGGTCATCTATCATTCACATAAAAGCCTCTATTTCCATAAGCAAATATGCATATGTTCTAACCTGCATATTTGATAAAACTCTTATAACTCTTTCAATTCATGTGACTATTGCCCCCCTTGGTTCTTAGGCATTTCATAATCATAAGGCAAAATATTACCAGTTATATTCAATGAGTCCAATAGTATGTATCTAATGTCAGTCTTTCCTGTTGCTCTATGAAATGGTTTCTGTTTATTCCATAAGTATTTCTGATGTGTTTAACTTGTTTATCATGTAATCTGAGAACATCCAGAAACTCCCTTCCTCCTTTTTAATGAGGAAATGTTCATCTTTCTATAAGCTACTTTGGGATGATGAGCTCAATGTTTAGTTATTATTTTATAGGCTCTTGTTTGTTTCTAAATTTGACTTGTGAAGACATTATTATTTTTAAAGAATGTCTTGTTCTTTTCATCTTGTTTGTATAGTTCAGAAAGGAACAGACCTGGGACAAGTCTCTATCTTGTTGTTATTAATTTTTTTTAATTTTAATATTCTGTAAATGATTATATGTATGGGTAAAATAACTGTTTTTGTAACTACATAAATGAATTGAGAGGTAATCGCCTATTCTATAAGATCATTGGGACAATGTTGTGGTGTAAAGCAGTAATATACAAGATGCCTGTATTTGTTCCCACATGATTTTGATTACTTCTGCTACATATCTGTGTTCTGAAAGCTTTTCATTCAATATGGATTACAGATTACAAATATCTGACATGATCAAAGCTATTTAAAAGATTTTATTTTGTATGTTGTGACATCCTATTTAGATGATTATTAGACACAGTTCTAAATGTAATGATCTGAACCATGGACTATTTATTTAGGTCTTAAGATTTTGAAATCTGCTTTTGGACATGAAGATTTATGCTTAATTTATAAAAGGGAAGATAGTTCTGATGTATCAGTCTTACCATCAGATTGTGCCTTATATATAATAGTTAATTTTTTGCAGCTTATGTGTTAAATGCTTTCTGCCATTTCCTTGATTAATCTACATTAATTGATGAATCTTGATTCTTTAAATATAAGTTTTCTGTTATTTGTCATGATACTGTTCTAATTCTGAATTGCTTTTGGAAACTCCTCTGTTTCTGTAAACAAATTCATTTGGTTCCATTATTTGTATATTTCCTGGGTAACTTATTGGCAGAATTCAAGTTAATGTCTTCCATGAATATTTCTCTTTTTCACCCTTGAATTCTGCTCTTAAATCTTATCAAATTCTTTCATGGCATCCTTCTGAGCCCTTACATGGGTTCATTTTATGGGTTCCATCTCTAGGCAATCCGCTTTCAATTACTTTCAATAAATTTATGCTAAGCACCTCTGGGCAGCTTTAATTATTGTTCAAAAAATAATATCTTTTTCTTTCAAAAGTATCTTTGAACATTTTATAATTGTTTATCATTGCTCTGAGAACATCTATCATTCCTCTTCTTTTTTGACAAGGAATTTATTTTCACTTTAGCAGCTTATTGGTAAATGGGCTTTATTTTTCATTAAAATGATGGGTTTTTGTTCAAATCCCTTCCAAATCTAGTATGGCCACAGCTTTCTTCTTGACATGATGGTGATGTTTCAGGTGATTTCTTTTATTCCTCTCTAATATCTAACTATCTGACTATATACCTACTTGCCTGGCTATCTATCTATCTATATCCATCCATTATAAGTCTCATGTAATGGGCCATATTATGTGTAGGCCAAAGTCTTAGCCACAGAGAGCAGAGTAGATTTTGGTGGGGATGATCTATTTCATGATTTCAGCAATGTTTTTTCATCTATTTCCTATTCTTTTAGTAGTGCTTATCTCAGAAGTTATAGGATCCTAACAAAAAATAAGTCTAGTTGTGTTACTCCTCTAGTTAAAAGATTTTTCCATTTCCTGATGAATAGATTTGAATTACTTTGCCTAGTATGTAAGATCTTCCGCTTTTTGATATCATCCTACTTTTCACATCTTTACTCATATTACCCTCTGCCATGTACTCTATGCTTCAGTAAACTTATCTTATTTTCCTATGTCTGTAGCTTTTGTTCACATCACTCCCTGTAGCTAGAATATCCTCCCTTCTTCCCTCTCAGCCGAATTTTTATTAATCTTTTAAATACCTAATCTAGTCCCTTTTCTCTCTGAACTTTTACTAATCCTCCCCTCTCTAACCCATTCAACTTCACATAGCATTTTGAATTGAATTTTTTTTTATCTCATTGGTTATATATCATGTATTATACTGATCTGTGTTGTTATTTTATCTCTAACTAGACTAAATGCTCCATAAAGGACAGTGTCTTACCTATACTTTGGTTCTTCCCTTTCTCTCCCTAGTGCCTCATGATGTTCTGTACAAAATAGTGGTTTTCATTAGACGATGGCAAAATGAAATGTTGGCTATACATGTGCCATTTTCTTCATTCAAACATCTGTGGAAATTTTTAAATGAGCAGATACAGGTAAGGAAAAGATATGCATAGATATGAGTCAGGGTTGACTAAGAGGACCAGCAAAATCTAAAGCAGAAAGAAATAGGAGCTACTTCTATCACTTAACAAACAACAGTAGGGAAAAGTAAAGAAAAGGGGGTGATAATTGCATAAATAAAATGTAAACTTTTTCAGTAAAATTTTTTTTAAACCCTTGTACTTCGGTGTATTGTCTCATAGGTGGAAGATTGGTAAGGGTGGGCAATGGGGGTCAAGTGACTTGCCCAGGGTCACACAGCTGGGAAGTGGCTGAGGCCGGGTTTGAACCTAGGACCTCCTGTCTGTAGGCCTGACTCTCACTCCACTGAGCTACCCAGCTGCCCCTTCATTAAAATTTTGATGAGAAATATAAGAGATAAGGGGAAACTAATTGAAACATTTAATGAGGTTTAACAATTTGTGTGGACTTAATTTATTATTTCTCCACTAATACCATAGTTGATCAAGAATTGACTATTAATCTGAAATAATGCTCAGACTTGAAAATAATTGAGAAGCTTATATTGGTAAGTATAGAGGTGATTTATAATTTTTCATTTTCTTAGTTTTCTTCCCAGGCTACAGAACTAATTTTATATGTATCAGTTACACAACTGTTCTGCTTATTTGAATGGAATGACCACTTATTAAGCTCCAACTTGTTAAACAGTATACTAAAATCTGAGGATATTAAGACCAAAACAAAATAGTACTTGCCCTCAAGAGGTTTGCACTCTATTAGATGGAAAACATGCGCACAGAATGTGAGTACAAAATATATACAAAAGAATTTCCAAATGAACTTAGAAGCTATTGCTATTATCAAGACATTAACTGACAAGGGTTTGATTTAGGCCCTTGTAGGTAGATAGAACTACCTACTAAACTAAGAGAGGTGAATCATATTGTGGAGGCAGAATTGACAAGAGTTGTCAACTGATTGACTATGAGGAGTGAGGAAGACAGCAGTCAAGGGTGATCAGAGGAGGATTTTATCATCAGAGATATAAAGCTGGAAAGGACTTCAGAGGCCAGCTAATCAAAAACTTTATTTTATAGCTAAGGAAACTGAGGCCCTGAAATTTAAGTGATTTGCCCAAGTTCACACTAATAAGCCTCAAATTTGAAACGGGATCCTACAAAGCCCTGTTCTGTTTTCATTATACAACTAACTGGGCCATCCAATAGTATATTTATGCTGTATGAATATATGAAAATGTTGTGTTGCAAAAATTCAATGATATTCATTTACTTAACTAGTCCTTGGTTTTGCCTGCATTTGTTGGGAATTATATTGTGTGCACAGTTCTGTGTTGGTTTCTTTGGGGCATTGAAAGACACAAGGAATAAGAGTAGTACAAGAAGAAAATATGAGACATTAACAAGACAAAAAAGAGTAGAACTAATCCAGAAAGGACACTACTAGGGAGGAGAGTTGCATTGTAATAAGGAAAAGATAATATAAATCTTAATCCTAAGTGATGATGTAGGATAGTCTGCTTGAAGAGGAGGGACATGACCTAAGTAGTACTCTGAATAATATGGAATTCTTCACTCCTTAAAGGAAGTAAGTTTTGAGTTGAGAGAGAGAGAGAGAGAGAGAGAGAGAGAGAGAAAGAGAGAGAGAGAGAGAGAGAGAGAGAGAGAGATATGAATTAGCAGGAGAAGAAAGGTCATTATTCCTTTCCTCTTTAAGACAGCTTTATATGTGACAAATCCAAGCCTACAGGGTACTGAAACTCTGTAAACACCATATTATATTGGTTTTTGAGACCAGCTGGGTGGCCCAGTAGATAGAGTACCAGACCTGGAGTCAGGAAGTCTGTTGTATGACCCTGGGAAAGTCACTTAATGCTGTTTGCCTGAGTTTTCTCATCTGTAAAATGAGCTCAAGAAGGAAATGACAAACCACTTAAATATCTTTGCCAAGAAAACCCCAAACAAGGTGCCTAAACAACAACCAAGGGAAAGTTATATGTGACAATCCTAAGCCCTTCAGAGTACTGAAACTCCACAAATACCAACTTATAGACTTCCTCTAGACTAACAGAGGTCTTCAAATATTTCCTGAGGTCCTTAGTGATTCTGATACAGAGCAATTCTGAGAAGTAATAAGTGGAAGTTTTTAAATCTCGGTGTTCCAAGCAAGGCAGGTTTTGCTTCTAATTCACTGCTTCCGGAAATGCTTTCATCACACATAGAGGGTGGGAGGAGAATGGGTTAAGGAAGAAAGGGAAGGCTATTTCTCCTGACCACCCAAGCATTAGCAAAATGCCTTGCTTGGGTGGTAGCTAGTTCAACAGATGAGAAGCCTAATGTAGTTGATATTTTGAAGCAGATTGACACTGTTTAACCAGTACTTTATTCAGACCCTCCCAACTCCAAGAGAGCAATAGGATACACACAGAGCAATGTATAAACATGTTTTCTTCTAAATTTGATACTACTTCCTGCTTCCAGACAAGCCAGAAATACCACAAGATCAACCATTCTCACAGTACTTTTCCACTTTTTTTCTCTAAATCTGGCCTGAACACAGAAGTTCAGAGACAGGAAAAAAAAATCAAAGAAAAAAATCATGTTTAATGAATTCAAACTATTCTCATCAGCATTGTTAACTCTAATTATAATAGAAATAGGACAATTTTCTTTTCCTGTGTCATGTCAAAGAGAGTAAGAATGAACAGCAAAAGAAAATGATGCTAACACAAGGAACTCTTAGGACAATCAACTAATTATCATTTATTAAACACATAAACCTTGAATCATAGAACCAATAAATGATCAAATCCATCCCTTCCTCCATTTTTAGATAGGGGCCCCAAAAGGTACACCTTAGTTATTAGATTTTCAGCTACAGAAAGAGACCTTGGGGGCTATCTGGTCCAAGTCTTTCTTTTTATAGATTAGGAAAGAAAAGAACAGAGAGATTTTGTAAATTGCCCAGAGGCACACAGATAGTAAAAATCTGAGGTGAGCTATTAATCCAGGTTTTCCTAATTTCATACTAGTGCACTCTGCCATTCTGCTTTTCTGGTTCGTGGAAGCTTTAGGGCTGGAAAGGAGTAGGAATAGTGTTGAATTTGGAAACTAAGAATATGAATCTAAATCCTCTCAGCAGGTTTCTACCTATGTGACCTCTCTAAGATTTTTTTTCAACTACTAGAAGTTTAAAGGAAATGACCTCTAAGGTCACTACCGATTCTAAAGCTATGTTTCTATTATTTCTTGTATACCAATTCTTTTCTCATTATACAGTTCAACCCAACAAACATTTAAGCAGCACTGTGTGTTTTGTGGATACAGAAATCGTTAAGAAGGGCTTCTCTGCTGCTTAGGAACTAAAAATGCATTAGGTAAAAAAATAAGACACATAAACATGTAAATAGAAAAAAAGAGAAGGTTGATGGAAAGGTACAAAGTGCTGTTGAAAGTCAGAGGAAGGAAGGATTCTTCCCAATTTGGGTGTGGATCAGGTAGGGAGAGTTATAAGGGAAGGTTTCCTGTAGAAGCTGGCATTTGACTTGAATATTGAAGGATGGGTAGGAATTCAACAAACAAAACAGTAAGGGGAGGGTATTAACAGGAAATGTTCTAGCCATAAAGAATTGTTGTTGTTTTTGTTCAGCCATTTTTCAATTGTGTCCAACTCTACATGCCCCCATTTGAGGTTTTCTTGGCAGAGATACTGGAGTGGTTTGCTATTTCCTTCTCGAGCTCATTTTATAGATGAAGAAACTGAGGCAAACAGGGTTAAGTGACTTGCCCAGGGTCACACAGCCATTAAGTGTCTGAAACCAGATTTGCACTCAGGAAAGTGAATCTCCTTGACTCCAGAGAGAGCTCCTCTATATTGCCACTACTTATTAACATTAGCGTTCAATATAGTCAATCAGTAAACATTTCACTTACTTTGAGTTAGGCACCATGTTATGTATTGGGTATCAAAAGAAAGGCAAAAATGCTGCTTCTACCCTCAAGGACCTCACATTCTAATGGGGAGGGAGTAACACGTAAATAATAATGCCCAGGCAAGATTTATATGATGAGAATGGAGAGTATCACAAAGAGAAAGACAAGATATGGGAAAGGAATTATACCTGGAAACATTTCCACAGAAGGTAGAATTTGAGCTGAGTCTTCAAGGAAGATAGGAAAGCTGAGTCGAAGGAGAAAGAGGGAGAGCATTCTGGATGCGGGAAGTCAGTGCAAATCAACAGGAAAATCAGGCATGGAACAGTTCAACAACAAGAATTTATTCATCATCTCTTATATACCAGGTACTATGCTGCACACTGGGAAAACATACAGGTTTCAGATAGCAAACTTCTATGGAGAGTAATACACTATAAGAAAGGAAAGGGGAGGAAGGGACTAGATTGTGTGGGGGGGAAATGTTTTAGTGCTAGAGGATCAATAAATTCCCACTAATTAACCTTGGAAAATTTTTGGACCTTTTTCCTTATTGGCATAATTTCTTTAGATGAAAAACTACAGAGACTGAAACAAGATCTTCCACATTTTATGCAACATCCAATGGGTTAGGAACTAGCGGAAAATGTAAATAATGAAAATGAGTACTCTGCTGGTGTAAGTATGTTCTTCAAATAAAATTAAATTTTTGGAAGAATCAAGATAGCTCTCAATTCCTCGCCCTTTTTTTTCTTTCCATCATTATGTTTCTCAGACTCAGGGATAATGGCTTACATAACCTAAAATGACCTCTAAAGTCTTTTCCAATTCTTGAATTTGACAACATATGATTTCAATTCAATTAACTTTTATTGTGTCTTCCATTTAGAGAGCACTCTGTTAGGAGGAAGATGGTGAGAGCTATAGAGTTTAGTTAATATGGACTTTATTTTCTTAGAGCAAGGAGGAGGCATATGAAGCCTATACAAATATGTATATTATAACATGATAAATTCATTAGAGGTACAGAATGCTATAGGATATCTAAAAGGATAGATCATTATATGCAATAACAGCAATAATGTACAACCTGAATTGCTTAACTATTATTAGCAGTACACAGATCCAGGAAAGCTTCAAGAGACTCATGAGGAAAAAGGAAATCTACCACCACAGATAGAACCGACAGAATCTATGGAAGCAGAGCATTCTTCATTTTATTTCCTCCATGAGTTTTTCTCTAGCATAAGCATTATTTGTCTTCTTTCATAACACGTTGAATATGAAAATATGAATTGAACACTAACATGTGTACAACCTATATCATATTTGCCAAGTACCTTGGAGAGGAGGTAGTAGAGAGAATTATGGAGAGGACATGGATAGTAAAATGTCAGAAAATGATCATTAAAAATGTATCGACATGTAATCTGGAAAAAAATTAAAACATTTTTTAAAATAGTAGATCATTATTGATCTACCATTGATCTGATATCAGGGAAGTCTCCTTAGAAAACGTGACATTTTCTCTTCACTTTAAATGATAGGTCAGAGTTTACAAGGTGGGTTGGGGAAGATGGAATAAATCTAGCCATAGAGAATATTAGAAGAAAATGCATATGTAGAGAGAATATTAGAAGAAAATGCATATATATATATATATATATATATATATATATGGAAAGAAAGGCCCCTTTAAAAGATGGAAATAATCCAAATTGGCTGGAGTGTGAGTTTGGGGACCTGATCCTACTGTCATTTTTTAGTTAATCTTAGTTTCCCCGAGATTTGTGATTTTTAAAGTGTAAGGAAATTATTGTGAGGCAACCTCTTCTATCAATGTAGATAAATGACTGCTGAGCAAATTATAGTCTTAGAGAGATGTTAGGAGCACAAACAAGAGCTTAAGAAGTTTTTTCAATGTGATACAGCCAGTACATATCAAAAATGGAACTTGAACCTTGGTCTTCCTAACTTGCAAGCCAATTCTCTTTCTGCTGGTTAATTTTGGATATTAGTGAGAGGATGTAGAGGAAGAAGGCTATTTTGTAGGCAAAGAAGCCATTTGAAGCTTTCAAACCTTAGAATGATAAAATCAGACTTTAGGACTGAAATATGGAGATGGAATCATTAGCAAAAGAGAATGTTGTTGCAATAATCAAAGTTTTAGTTATTGAGGGTCTGAACAGGTTAAGGGCACAGGGATTCAAATGGAGAAGGAAGGATAAAAGAAATGCTCTGAAGTCTGAATGACTAGCACTTGGCAACTGATAAGGGGAGGGTGAAGTTAAAATTACTCAGAAGATGATGATATCCTTAACTGAATTGGGATAGTCAATAGGAAACACTACTTGAGGCAGAAAGAGTAAGACATGAGTTCACAATTGACCACATTGAATTTGAAATGCTTGCAGGATACCCAAGAGATAGCTATTGTTTTTGGTAGAAATACACCCTGAAAGATGAGTAAGAGTAGAACCTGCCCATGACGTAGTAAATGTACTATAATATAACAATACTGGACCAAGTGCAGAAATAGGAAGAGATTCAAAAAGGAGAATGTCATTTACCAGCCAACCTTAAAACCCCAATAAATTGTGATCACTATGTCATTGCGTAGTTTTGTTCACCCAAGGGCCTACATCTACAAAAAAACAGGAAAGAAAGGAAGGAAAGAAGCCCTCAGACAGGAAAGTGCTTGCCAGAAATACGACACAGATACCTTTTGATAAACATGTTCTTCTTGCATTCTGAAGAACAAGATGATAGGTGAAAAGAATTTGACACAAAAAACTCATGGGAAACCTCTTGAATCTAATTATACTGTATTTTGTGGGGAATGTCTGCTAGGAAATCCTAGCAAAAAATTAGATCATAAATTATAAACTTTTTCAAGGAAAAAAGAAAACTTGTCATTGAGGATCATTTAGATACAGTAAGCTGAGAAAAGTCATGTTCTTTTTTTGTAATAAAATGCTAAAACAGATGATTAATACAGTTGAGGACTGAGTTAGATTAATTAATTTAGATAATTTGAGATAATATGGCATTTTGACAGCATAATTTAGTCTCTTTCAGTTCACTGAAGGGGAAAAAAATGGGGCTTTAAGAAATTCTCCAAATGTCTTGGAATAATTTTAATTTGATGATGGTCTGATTAAGAATTCAAGTCACATGGAGAAGACAGAGAAGCCGTACCTCCTTAGCTCATGGTCAATAGCTTTGCATCCATGTGGACATTAGTGCCTTCCAGTTTCTCACTAGGGGGTTGGAATGTTTCCAGTTGATAATGGATGATAATGGATGGATGTGGTTTTTATAGTGCCGAGAGGATACTCAGGGGAGAAGGTAAGACCAGTGACTATAAGAACAGAAAGGCTTTGCCCAGTACTTGGAATCCCATAGCATAATCCTCTTTAGACCCAGAAATATTTTCTGTATGTGAAGTAACTCTCCCTCCCCCAATCAAAATTACAATTGCCATATTCTGTATAAATGGCCATTGAGGGAGTAGTTCATACATTCTCCGCATTCTGATTTTTTTTTTTAATCACAGGAAGTCTTTTTCTGTTTCATTGATATTCAAAAGCAGAAAGAGAAGGTAGGCCTATATATCAGAGAGTGGGACTGGGAGGATGTCACAAATCACACTGTATAAGTTCTTTTTCCCTGCCAAACATGTGTATACAGGTACATCCTGGTTCAAAGGAGGAATGAAGAATACCTTGATTAATGGAAGACAGAGCATAAACAGCTGGGATTAGAGAGTATTAGATAGAAAGAAAATAAAGTGAAATGATCATTTGAAGCCCTTATTAAATTGGTTTCCATGCTTGTGATTTCTACATGGAACTAAACAAAACTAGGTTCATTCACCTTTGCATGAAAAAATCTTGGTGTCATTTTAAGCTACCAAAATTGAAAACTACACTAAGATTTGGGGGCAGCTTATATAAATTTAGTTATAATCATGTGCTGATTCTATCTGTTTTTTAGCCAACTACTATTTACTTCTTCCTTGAATTATTGCCCCTCAAATTTGGAAGAGGTAGAGCAAGTTCTCAAATTTTCTTATGTTTAGACAAGTTTCAGGATATGACAAGGAGTTATTTGTCTGTGATGGTTTAAAAAATCAAATATTTACATTCAATTGGTATGAATTTGAGAATTTCATGAAGTTAGCCCTGTGTTGAGTGAGTGGCAGCCCATTAGTTTGCCCATTGGTATCTATCCCATCATTTTACTGGTTTCCCTGCATTGACTTCCCCACACTGTGTGGGTGACTGCATATGAAATACTGGCATCCCAGCTTATCTGTCTAACAAACTGTGAGCCATATTGGTTGATATGTCATCAGTATATTGGATCAGCTCAAAGTAAGGGTGGTGGTGGGAGGTGGAGAGGAATTATACCAGAGTTCCATACAGCTATAAATTAATAACCCTTTTAGTGCAAGATGTCATCTGGTATAAAACAGATCTCTTTCCTAGGGAGATTTATAGTATCATGGATCTAGAGTTGGAATGGATGTCTAGTCTACCCCTTCATTTTAAAGAATAGTGAACAGACCAAACAGGTTAAGTGACTTGACCAAGGTCACATAAGTTGTATGTTACAGAGCTGGGAGCTAAACTCAGGCTTTTGGCTCCAAATTCAGCATATCAGCACAAGATCTTTGTTTTCTACTACCTTGTATCCTTGACTTACTGTGGAATCTCTCTGGAATAATTCAGAACATCTAGCAGCATCTCTGCATTCATCTACTCCTCTCCTGATGAGTTTCAGTGAATTAACCTTGTTGGGAGCAAGGGCAAGGTAAGGTAAAGTCACAATATGCTAACATATCTCTGTATAGTGCATTTTTATTAGTAATAATTATTATTTTAAAAGCAACATCATCTTTAATAATTTAATCAATAAGCATTTACTAATAATCAATAAATCAATGAATATTTACCACCTACTAATGGGGAGATAGCATGTAATCAAATGTATATAAAGCAAGCTAAGTAAAGGATAAACAGGAAATCATTAATAGAGGGAAGGCACTGGAATTAAGAGTTTTGAGACGGTTACTTGTAGAAGGTGGGATTTAATTGTACCTTAAAGGAAAGTAGGGAAGCTACTAGTCAGAGGAAAAGGGAGAGAATTCCAGGCATAGGGAACAAGCCAGAGAGAATGCTGGGAACCAAGAGATACTAGTGTTTTGTTTTGTAGGAGAACAGTATTTAGATTGGGCAAATAGGAGGCAGTTGGAAATTCCTCCAAAGAATCCACAAATCCATAATGCAAGTAGAAAAAAATATAGGCAAATAACTCATCTGTAAATAAGATAAATGCCTTTTATTTATATGTGTTGGTATTATTCAAATACATGGAGGTGTCAAAGACTAATAAAATTGATTGATAAAAAGAGAAATTCATTTTAAGGTTTTAGGGAATTCATGACTTTTTAAACATTTTTCTCAATAAATAGATGTTAAAATTTAACTACTTACTATCATATGGGACCACATATTTTTTGTGATTAAAGAAGATGTTTATATTTTAAATAGTCAGAAATTACAGTATGCATCATCAAAGGGCTTGAGTACCTTAGAAACCTAAGATAAGACAATTTGGTGCCTGTAGCTAAAGCAAGGACATAGACTAGTTCTTTTGTTTCAAGGATGTGCTTGTCAGTCTAACTTGGTCTCTGAATGAGGAGGTAGGCAAGGAGCCAAAAAGATTAAGAAATATTTCTGGAACTAAAGGGAAGGTCAGCCTTGGAAGGAAACCCATGCTCAGAGGGGAAAATCATTGGCCTGGCCCAAAGGTCCTGGACCATAGCACCCAAGATAAATTTGGGGGAATGAGTGGAAGATACCATTTCAGCAGCAACTACAATGCCTGCAAACAAAGTGTCAATTCAGAAAACCAGAAATGAATCAGAAAGGAAGATTGGTCAAACAAAGGCATGAAGAGATAACTGCTAGGGGTTAGAGCTTTAAATAGGTAAGGAAGATTCTGGTCCTGAAACCTTTGGGGGGGGTATAGATTTGAAGGACAATAGTTAGAGGAGATCTTACCTAGACACTGGGTTAAGGTAGGGGAAAGCTGATTTCTTTAGATCCTTACCCATGGGATCTAGGGTGAGGCATCCTAAAGAATGATAGAACAGAAGGAGCTAGAGGAAATAGATGGTGCTTACTGATTTGAAAGTCAACCTCAGTTCCGGGCTTGAATTTCATTTTCCATAGTTTTGAAAGTTGGGGGAGTAGAAGTAGACTCTGAAAGCCTGGGCATTTGGGGACTCACCAGCTAAATTTAATCAAATTCAGTTAGGAGGTATAACAGAATAAGTAAGCACTTTCCAAATATTCCCTCAATTGATCTTCACACACCCTTCAGAGGTAGGTGCTATTATGACCCCCATTTTACAAATGAGGAAACTGAAAGAGACAGAGTTTGTCATTTGACCAAAGTCCACCATGCAGTTAGTGTCTGGGAACATATTCAAACTCAGATCTTCCTGATTCCAGTCACAAATATCTACCCAAAGCACTATTTAGGTGCCTCAAATAAACATTACAATAGGAGAATTGGACTAGCCATTCATTTAGTGGTCAGATAAGAACTGGTCCCTTGTCCTCAAAGAATTTCTAATTTAGTAGCAGGATTTAGCAAATATTCAAATATCTCTTTGATTCTCTGATCTCCTCAATGTGGGTACTCCTACCAAAAAACCCTTCCTTACCATTCAATCCATCCTTACTTATTCAACACTTTATATATATTGGGGAAGACCCCAGACCAGTTAACTTTCATTCCTTTACCCTCTCCTGGATTTTGACTATTCACTTCTGTGCATTCCTCTCCGTTTCCCCAAACCACTGATTTTCCCTTTCATCCCTTCCCCATTAGAATGTAAGCTTCTTGAGCTTTCAGCTCCTCTTTGTATATCTAGCACACAGCATAGTACCTGGCTCATAGTAAGAGTTTAATAAATGCTATTGCCTTGTTTTGGCATTATATGGCATTACAACAGTGTTCTATGTATTGATTATCCTTTGCTCTAACTATGCAACTGGCTCACTGTCTGGTAATAGCCTATGCTTCTCTAGTCATATCTTCCCATGGGTCCTCCTATACTAATCATCATCATTAATATCTTATAGTTACAACCACCTTCCATTGCTCCATTTGCGTATTGTGGAACTTTTCATCTTTATAAAATGTGATATTCCATTCTTTACTACCATTAGTATCTATAAAAAAAACAACTATTGTTTAAAAAATGGACCTTTGTTTCAGGGAGAAACCTGGCATAATTATGGGGATTATATGATTTCACAAATAAAATTCATCCTTCTCATTTAATTCTGAGCACAGTTCCTTGTCCATTTGCAGTATCTAGCCATATATGTATCTATGAAGCTGTTCTATGAGATATCTACCCAAAAGAATAATAAAGTTTGGATAATAGGCATTCTTCATCAGCTTGGCTTTCCCTATATGGATAGTTAGACCAAACTGATGAGTGATTATGTATTACATTTAGGAAGCTCTGTAGTGTTTTGGGACTGTATGCAGTCAGCACAATGTCATTCACAAACAGACACATCTGGAAGAACTTTCCATTTAGAGGAAATCTCTACTTTTTTTTCACTCTGATCTGGACTTGTTTTATGCTTCACTTTCTATTTCTCCTCAGTTACACTGAACGAAATTATTTCTGTTGTTAGATCTTTCAGAGAATTTTGTGATTTTGACATATGAACGGATACTATATTGCTAGAAGAGAGCTTCTAAGGTGATTCTTATTTCTTTATCAAATCAAAGATTTTGTATAGGAAAAAAGCAATAAATAAAATGGGATTTTGTGTCCTCTGTATAATTTAGTCAATTGTGTAATGGTAAAGATATGATCTGCTTGCAGTAAAATCTCATCTATGAAAGCCTACTTCTTTCTCATATATTTATTAAGGATGCCCTCTATGCATTGCATATTATTCACATAAGATTTTTGACAGCTGGGAAAGTAGGAATAGTTATTGATGTTGTTCTTTATCAGATACCTTAAGAATCAGTTCTCCAAATTGTATTAACTCCATCATGTATACTCTTTAGAGTATATTAAGTCTAGTCAATCTGTTGTTCTTGTCTTTGTTTTCTTTCATCCTTTCATCCTTTTTCTACTTTCTTATTCAACATCTCAGGTCAGGAATGCTAAAATCTAAATATAGTACTCCACAGTTACTGATAGAAAGAATAGTTTACATAATAACCTTGACAGATCTTTTCTATTTTTTTGTCCTTCAGTTATCCTTCCAGTTTGATCCTTAAATACTCTCAGCTGGTGTGGCATGATTGGATCTCTCAGTAAGCTTTCTGTAGAACTATTTTTTTCCTTCCCCCACTTTACACTTTTTTTTTGAAACTATGCCATTCATAAAAAAATATATTTTTTAGGACAACATGTCATCTGGCAACAGATGGGTTACCATTCTCCTCTGTGACATTTTACATATGGATTTATATTCTTAGCTGGTGCATGTCCCTAGTTGCCATATCTTTACTTAATAGGGAAATCAGATTTGCTAACTAGATTTTATTTTGTTCATCAATTTCAGTAGTTAATTAGCATCAGTTAAACTTATTTAGACAATGATGACAGCATATGTTGATGTCTGGATTTTTTTTTATCATTTACCTTTTTTAATATACAAGTACCTTATGTAAATAAGACAATTTAGTTACCTAAATTTCATACTATATGTTCTTCTTTAGCCTTTCTTCTATTTTAGTATTGATTTTGATTGTTGCTCTCACAAGTTGATGATCTGACTACACAGAGAAGCTAACTCAGAAATAACTCTCAAATCAGCAACAAATCATTCCCTATTAGTTCAGATATAGAGAGCCATTTCTTGTGATGATATTGGTTCTCCATTTCTAGGCCCTGTCTCTCTTCATGAAGATAGTATTTATCACAAATAGGCACAATATTTGGTCTGTTTTATTTTCTTATTACTGAGAAATATTTTTCCAATATATTTTTTCATTGTCCTTCCCTTTGCTCACCTTTCACTGGAGTTACTGAGTATACATGTGATGTTTTAATATGAAAAATACTATAAATTTTTCTGTCTCATCATCTCTAGCAATAGATATTGCCGATTTTTTAAAACTCTCTCCTTATGTCTTAGAATTGATACTAGATATCAGTTCTAAGTCAGGAAAGCAGCAAAGACTAGAGAATTGTGTTTAAGTCACTTGTCCAAGGTCACACAGCTAAGAAGTATCTGAGGCCATGTTTGAATCCAGGACCTCCCATCTCTAGGCCTGGCTCTCTTAGATACTGCTTTTTAAACAAGTTATCTGCATGGTCGTCTTCTTACAATTATTCATTATAAACACTGTAATATGAAAAGACCAAATATACCTCAAAACGATGTTTCTTATTGCCTTGGGATATATGATAAAGCCAACTGTGACAGCTCTTCCATTTGCATGGGTCTCAGAACCACTTTGTATTTTCCTTTGTTTTCTGAGCTGTCATAGGCAACGAATTCATTATCAATACACTGATGATGAGCCACTGAGTATTTAACTAGGCTAGACCTTGGAAGTCACTCATAGTCAACTGTGAGTCATTGCATTGTAGAATCATAGATTTAGAGCTAGCAATGAGGGATCATTAATCAATCATGAAGCATTTATTAAATGTCTGTTATATGCCAGATACAGTGCTAGATATATACAAGTATACAAGTATAAAGGATACAAGTATAAAGTCTGAAAAAATCATTGTACCCAAATAAAATACAGCCGAGGGTACTGAATACATAGTAACTGGGGCAAAGTCAGTGTGGAGATGGATAATAGCAGCTATGGCGGTGGTATAAAGAATGGATTTACCTTGGATTTAGAAGAAGTTTCACATAGAAGATTGGCACTGGAGTTGAGTCTTCAAAGAAAATTGGGATTTTATGATACAGAATTGTAGGAGTACAATCCAACCATGTGGGATAGCTAGTGAAAAGGCACAGAAATGGGAGATGAAGTTTCATGTTTAAAGAATATTAAATCCAGTTCGACTGAATGTGAAAGTAAATCGCAGGTGTAAGACTGGAAAAGTAGGTAGAAGTTAGCTATTTTGTGTCATGAAATAAGTTATAAGCTCTTCGAGATTAGAGACCATGTCATATACTTCTGAATAACTTGCATAGCACTTAAAGCAGTGTTGGGCATTTAATAGGGACTCAATAAATCAATATTCATTTATTGGATGTTGCAAAGGGGAAGGGCAGAAAGAATAGGAAGGAAGATATTTTGATTATTATTAATTTTTGCCTCACTGGCAATTACCCAGAGAAACTGGCTTGTTAGTTAAAGCCTTAGAACAGTCTTTCTACAAAGAAAACCTAGAACAATTACTTATGAAATCTGATTTGGTCTTAAGTAAAGGCAAAAAAGAATTTAAAAAAACAGTTTTGCTTATAATTAACCTAGAGAAACTGTTGTGAAGAGTCACGTTCAGAGATTGTATTTAAAGTGGATTTCAGAAGCATTCCATTCTGTGTGAACAAAACATTTTCAAAAACCAATGGCTCTAACCTGGCACAATAGACTTACAATTTACAAGCTTTCCTGTGATAGCTCTGTGAGCATTGCTTACGCAAAGACATTAGAACACATTAGCAGCAAGTAAAGTAATGACAGGAACTCTTTTTCCCTCACAGAACACAACATCCCTCCACCAAATCTCATTAACAGTTTCATTATGGAGATGTACAAAAACCATGTTACTACCATGCTACAACAATTAAACTCTTCTAAAGGGTAGACCATATATATTCTAATCCTATTCACATTAAGGCCTATCTTTGCAATATTTTCCCCCTCTTACTCTTACATTCTTCACTTTTCCTTTATTGTCCTTCTTCACCCAAATTCCCTTCTATTTTTATTAAAATCATGGATAAATTTTCAAACCCAAGTTATTTTTTCCCTTAAGATCATAGGTATCATTAATGAAAATGGCTAGTGATAAATGGGAAGAACAAAAAGCCTTTTTTGTTTACTGCTGCTGGGAACAAAAAGATGAAAGTAGTGATGGGACTATTTCCAGGAGTGGATGGAAGATGATAACAGTGAGAAGGCCAAATTACTCTCTTTTCTTTTTTCTCCACCAAGAAAAATAAGCAACAGCCTTAGAATGTTGGAACAAAAATAGTTAACAGAAATTTAGAACACAAAGTGACTGAGAATCTAAATTACTCTCAACAATTTCATCCCCAACCTAAACAAAGTCCTGAAGTACAACTACAGAAGAATTATTGCACCCAAGAAACTTTAAATGTAGGTATATAGAGAGTAGCAGCTAAATGGGCAGGGAGGTGGCACAATGTAGATAGAGGACAAACCTGGAATCATTTCCTCAGACACTTGTTAGCTGTCAGACCCCAAAAAGTCATTTTGTCCTGTTTGCCTCAGTTTCCTCATCTATAAAATGATCTGAAAGAAGTGGAAAACTACTCCTGTTTTTTTTTGCCAAGAAAACTCTAAATGGGGTCACAAAGAGTCAGATGTGACTGAAAAATGACTTATCAACAACAATAAATATTAAAAACCATCATGATTCCATTAAGGACAAGACATTGAAGAAATATCTTTTTTTTCTTTATTGGTAGAATAACTAAACTGATAAATCTAGGGAGTACTGTAGATATAACTGTAAATCAGAAAACATTTGACAAAAACTCATCAAATAGAGTAAAGAGGCGTGGGCTAGGTGATATTACTGTTGGCTCTATTGGAACTGATTGAACAATTAGACTAGTAAGTAGTGGACTAGATGGTCTCTGGGGTCTGTTACCAGTCTCCATCCATGAACCTATGATCTTTGAGAGTAGGGAGAAAGAGGAGGAGGATTCTAGTTAGAGGACTCTAGAGATTTATCCTGGGCATTTTTTGTTTATCACTTATAGATGTCTTGAAAAAAGTCTTGAAAAAAAAGTATCTAAATTTTATCACCTGTCACATCTTTCATCCCTTGCTATGAAGTTTCTTCACAAATGACTCTACAAAAAGCAATTTCTCAAAAATAATCAGTGTCATAATTGCTAAATATTTGCTCATTTTATCAATCATCTGAATGCAGGCAAAAAAGGTATATTTATAAAACATTCATATCCCACAAAATTGAAGATATGTAGAGTCAGTATATAAAAGAAGACCAATAGGCTAGAACAGTGGGTCACACTGATTATGTTAAAATTCAAAATAGTAAATGTAAACTCTTACATGTGGGTTAAAAATCAATAATATAATTACAGTAAAGATAAATGTACCTAGATAAAAATCTGTATAGAAATAAGCATTTGGGAATTTTAATACACTACAAGCTTAATGCGAACCAATAGTATGGAAGAGCAATCAAAAAAAGCTAACAAAATATTAGACTGAATGCAGAAAAGGATAGGGTACAGAATTAGAGAAATGATAATTCTACTTCATTTTTCCTTGGTCAGACCACATCTGAAATATTTTCTGGAATTCTGGGTGCCATGTTTTGTGAAAGGCTAATACAGAACTAGAATTAATCTAAAGGGAAATGTTGAGGATAATGCTGGGAATTGGAATATAGACTATCAATGTGGTGTCAAAGAAAGACTCAAATCTAGACAATGACCACTTAATAAATACCTTTTTGGTGTCAGGAGAAAGTGAAAAGCACCTTGGAGTGGTGAACTTATAGAAAGACATGGACAAGATTACAGTTTTGACAGGAATGGAAGAAGGAAGGAAGGGACAACAAACATTTATTAAGGGATTTTATGTGCCTATTATGTGCCAAAGATTGTGCTAAGTGCTTTTCTAATATCTCATTTGATCCTAACAACAACCCTAGGAGGTAATGCTATTATTATCCCTATTTTACAGTCTAGGAAACTGAGGCTTATCCAGGGAACTGCAGTCTTCATCATTGAAAGCAATTCACACATCAGTGAGAACCCCTGACTGTATATATTGCTAAGGTGATTGATTGGCTGAAATGACATTGGATGTTTCACAAGGAGAAAAGAATAGGAGCTGGGGTACATGATTCCTCTCTTATTTTACCAGAAAGATTGTCATGAGGAGGTAGGGATTAGAATTATTCTGCTTTATCCTAAAGGCTAAAACCAAGAGTAGTGGATAGAAATTACAGATGATCATATTTGGGTTTACTGTAAGGAAAGACTTCAACAAAGTCTGAGTTTTTCTCTCACAATTTCCTCATGAGATAAAAATTTTAGTGACTTGCCTAAGTTCACATGGTTATGAACATCCTGAAATTGAACTAGGTCTTAACGTTTAGCCTTGTTCTGTTTAGTAGGGAAAAAAGTTTTGTAGAAATTGTTAGTATTCATACTATAGTCCAAGAACACTGGAAAAAACCCCTTGCCATCTCAGATCACTGTCTCTGCCTCCGTATCAAGTCCTGCAGCAATAATCGAGGGAATCAGTCCTCATGGAGAAGGCATCCAAGCCCCTGCCTATGCAGCAACCACAGCTACTGAAGACTCAGAAAATAGAATTTTTACCACTACCACCTTTGGCAGTGTCACATGGTTCAATACAAAAACGAACATGAATTTTTCAGTGGAAACATTAACAAAGATGCAAGAACATCTGCTTTGCCTCTATTTACTGTGAACCGCAGAGCCAGTTTCATCTAACTCGCAGCTGAAATATGAGCTCTTTGAGCAGAGATTATCTCAGTTTTCTCTTTATATCCTGAGCACTTAGCATAGTGGTTTGCACATAGTAAGTGTTTAATAAAAGCTTTTTCATTCATTTATTCACTCATTCAGTCACTCTCAGATTACATTTAACATGTAGAAATCAGAATGTACTAAAAAGAATCCTGAGTTGAAGCTGTTAAAACTGCTTCCAGAAAGTACCTACTATGATCCCTGTCTTAGCTTTGACCCTTGGAAAATATGGCTCAAGAAATCATGCTCTTTTCAGCTCCTTGCCTGGGTCTGCTAAAAAGCTAGAGCCCCAGATCTTTGCGTCAAGTTCTTTGTAACCCAAGAGTGGCAGGTGCAAACTAACTGTCTACAACCACTTAGTAGCACCCAGCTCAAGTGGGCAGATGTGGCAGCTAATGCACACTTCAGCCTTTAAACTACATTCTGCTGCACTTTCCTCTTTCTATGCATGAATCATAAATAGCACTTTGCTTTAAATTTAACACCTCATTTTCAAGAACATTATTTAAAAAAAATAAGAGGTAACTCTAGTGTATACTCAAATCTGATTTTGAATAATTCCCAATTTCATTTTCCTGTAGAATCCTGAGATTGCTTCACAATATTCCTACAAAGAGACTGAATGGAAGTCATATTAAAAATGAAGGCAGTTAATTCTGTGTAAAACTGGAGACGAGCACTTCCTGGGTGGGAAACAAGTCCTGTGAAGGTCATGATGACCCAGGTGATAGCAATGGAAGCAGTTTAGTATAGTAAAAAGAACAGTAGTCTTGAAGTCAGTTCACTGAGTTTGGAGTACTGTTGTAGACCCTTGATATCTATGGAACCTGGGTAAGTCACACTCTTTCCCAGCATTTCTTTATCTATAAAATGGAGGTTTGACATACTATTTAAAGAAGTACAGTGCATCAATATTGATATTGTTGAAATAAAACCAGGAAATAAATGGTGACTCTTAAACTGAGTCTTGGGAAAAGTCAAGGATTCCAAAAAGTAGAGATGAGAGATTAGGGAGTTCATTCCGATCATAGAGAGCAGACTTTGTAAAGATGTAGAAATATATTTTTGATGTGTATAAAACATCAAGAAGACCAGGTTGGCTCACTCATAGAATGAGCAGAGGGAAGGAATGTGGAGTAAAGCTAGAAAGAGTTGAGGGAAGGGGTAGGTTGTGAAGATCTTTAAATGACAAAAAAATGAATTAATATTTGATACTAGAGGTGAGAAGGAACCACTGTAGGGTACAGAGTTGGGAAATGGCATGGTTAGACTTGTGCTTTAGGAAGTTCATTTTATGCGAAGGAGGAATTGGAATGGGAAAAGCCTTGAGATAGGAAAACCAATTAAGAAGCTATGGTAGCCAACTAAGCTTGTGGGGTTGAGGTCTGAATTAGGCTGGTGGCTTTGTGAGGGGTAACGTAGGGAAAGGAGTGGAAACCAAATAACTATGTAGAATGAAAAACCAAGGATAAAACCAAATTTCTAAACCACATTCCTGAAAGGATGGTGATGATCTGAACAGGAATAGGAAAGGTAGGTTTGAAAGAAAAAATAATTTTGGTTTTGGATACATGGAGGTTGAAATGCCCATTGGACAATTAGTTGAAATGTCCAACAAGCAGTTTTTCATGTAAGACCAGAGCTTAACATAGATAATAGGATTACACATTTATACACACACACACACACATGCATAATCTGCATAGACAATTAAATCTATGGAAGCCAGATGTTATGGCACAAGCATATAATCTCTGCAAAAGCTGCTGGATCACTTAAACTCAGAAGTTCTGAGCTGAATTATGGTGAAAGCTGATCATGCGTCTGCACTGTCTGGAACTAATTTGGTGGGTTCCTAGGAATAGGGGGCCACTAGCCTGCTGAAAGAGAAAAGCCAAGCCCAGGTTGTTGTTCAAGCTTCCCAGGGGTTGAGTCTGTGAATGGTGGGCACTGCGTTTCCAGCCTAGGCAAGTCAGGGAGAGCCAGTCTAAAACAACAAACAAACAAAATGATGAAACTGTTAGCAGTACTTTCTTCCCAAAGTTAATGTGCAGTCATTGGATATTTTAAGTATACAATCAACTCACAATAAAGGATATCAATTCTATCTTAACTGACAGGAAATGACTAGTTACTGATACAGAAATCATATGAGAATCATTTATTAATGCTCAGTCAGCCTACTGTCTACTTGGGTGCAAGTGGAAATCAGCATCAATTAAAAGAAAGTATGAAGATGAAAAGACATTCCTAGAAAGACAACTTCATCCAGACTGATTTAAATGATGCAGGGAAGAGGGAAAAGGAGGAAAAGATATAGAAATTGACCTTGATTGTCACCATCATCCATAAAAGTTTAACCGACATAACAATTACCACGACAGGAAGACCAAAACATTGAGAAGTCACTTCAGCTCAATTGTACACATCTGCTTGTCAAGAGCAGTAATATGGCAACCAGAGAAAAGACTAGAATAAAAGCACATTTGCAAAATGCTAATTAATAGGATTGTGGAAAATTATATACAGTTTATCTTATAAAGCATCAGAAAGCAATCTATATAAAACTTATTTTGAAACTCAAATGTGCCACCTCAGCCCAAGAGCATTCATGAATAAAACTGGCAAAAGGACAGGAAATAGCCATAAAAAGGAATGCATTTGTCATTATCACTATCTTGATTTATTTTCGCCATCAGTAATAAAAGAATCATCAATCACATTGGACCCTAGCACCTCATTCAACAATGCACTATTTGAAGTAGAAATAATTCTTAGGAAGACAAAATTAGGAGAGTCATTTGACAAGTCCAAATGCACTTTGAAGGTGTTTAGGCTACAGGCAACCCAATCTTGAAAGCATTGCATGCTTGCTTTACCAGATATACTAGGAAGATATAAAGAGTGGGGAAAATAGACTCTATTGATAACCTTAAAGGGTTATTGAGAGAAAGCATCCATACCTACCAGTAGAGTGCCTAGTACCTAGTAGGGACATAACATAACTTAAATTTGCTAATTATTTCATAACTGTCAATCAGTCCTTATATCCTTCTTGACTTATTTGCTGAGCTCTTGAAAATTCTCTTTGATATTCTTTTTTTTCTAGAATTTTCTCTTGGTTCTCTTTATATATGCTTGAAAGCTCATTCTTAGTCTCCTTTGACTGCTCATCATCCATTTCATATCTCCTAACACATGTGCCCCTGGCCCAGGACCCCTTCTCTCCCTTCAATGTTCTATGAACTCATTGGCTTCCATGGGTTTAATTATCAGCTCTACATAGACAACACAAGTCTACACATCTAGCTTTAATTTCTACCCTGAGTTTTCATCTGATCTCATTAGCTATCTATCGGACATTTCAAATTGAGTGTCCCAGAAATATCTCAAGCTCCTAATATCAATTCAGAACTTATTATCTTTCCCTGAAACCTATCTCTCTTCAAATCTTACCCTTTTCTGTTCAAGGTACCAATCAGTCACTTACTTTGTGTAAACGGTACGAAGTAAAATGGTCACACAAAGAAATTAAAAACTAGTTCTTTCCCTCAAGGAGCTCACATTCTAATGTGAGAGACAAGCTTCAGTATCTCAGCGTTATTCTGAACTCTTTACTCTCTCTCACTCTACATATTCCATTAATAACCAAAACTACACAGTATCATTGTCATCTGACCCCTTTTCTCTATTCACACAGCCACCACCTTAGTTCAGGGTCACATCATTTATAGCAGAGGTTAATGAAATGGATGCCCAATTGGTCACCTTACCTTCTTTCCATCTCGACACAGCTGCCCAAATATTTTCCCTTAAGTATTGCTTTGTCTATGTTATCCCCCACCCAAAATATCCTAGGGGCTCCCTACTGACTCTAGAAAGAAATATAAACTCTTATCTTTAGTTTTATAGCCCCTCAAACTTGTTTTTAAACTGTCTTTCCAGTCTTCTTATATGTTACTTCTCCTACAGTCTGTAACCTAACTAAATTGGCCTTTTTTTTCTTTTCCTCCATACATAACACTTCATCTTCTGTCTTGATTCCTTGGTCCTGACTATTCTCCCTTGCCTGGAATGCACTCTCTCAACTCTGCCTTATAGATCCCTTTCTTCAAGATAATTTCAATGTAAAGCATTTCTTGATCCCCCAACAGCTAAGCCTGCTTTCTCAAACTGCCTTATTTATATTTATTCTAATTGTTTTGAATATGATTTTATGTATACTTGATGTTTCTCTTCTTGGAATATAAATTCCCTGACAGCAGATATTGTTTACTTTTTTTTGCATTTTCATCTGTAGGGTTAGGATTATGATTAGAGATACGTAGGGTTAATGTCTGGCACATAGTAGAAGTTTAATGAATTCTTGTTTATTGATTAAATATCCGTTGATTTTTTTTAGTTGATTTATTCCAGCTCATAGAACTACTTTTCCTCTTCAAGTATCTTCATTAAAATGAATGACAAGAAAAAAAAATAGTCGATGGAAACAGAAAGTCTTTTTCAAACTGTTCTTTAAAGAATATCTTATCTTTACAATTACACAGCTGACTAAAAGCCATGGTTGCATTTTATTTATTGTCGATCCCTCTCCCCAAAAAAAATTCGTTCCACTTCGGAAAATAGTAAGTTCTAAAGCCTATCACTTTAACAAGGACTTTCAAATGCTTAGATTGAAATCATACAAGATATCTTGATAATTACAACCACAGATTTAACTGCTCAGCAGCACTCAGATTATTGACATTCAGTGAAAGATAAAATTAAGACAGATATATGTTTTCCATTCTCAAAGATGCTTTCTACCACAAGATCCATGGAGAAGAAGAATTCCCTATAGATCAGTGAATCTTAACCTGGGATCCAAGAATTTTTTGAGGGGGATTACATTTTGATAACTATATTTCAATAGAATTGGTTTCCTTTGTAATCTGATGTATTTTTAAACCCTTAGAATGAATAATATGTATGGGTTCCAAGTCAGAAGAGAGAGTAGGTAAGGGCTAGACAATGGGATTAAATGACTAGCCCAGGGTTACACAGCAATCTAAGGTATATTTTATGAATTCAAAAATATTCTGACAGGGAATCCATAGGCATCAATGGACTTCCAAAGGTGTCCGTGACTTAAAAGACTTTAATAGAGCTAGTGAGTCCCCCTAAACACTCTTGTTTAGGGGTGAAATTATATTGATTGGACCAAGCCCTGAGAACATCATTGGTCCTCAGCATTAAGGATGCTGAATATTCAAAAAGGACAGAATTAGTGCTTTTTTCAGGCAAAACAAAATGAATAATACATATTGCCTAGGTTATGATACAAAGTTTGATGGCCAGGCCATTGAATTAGTGCATTATAACATATATTTAGAACAATGACTTGAACCCAGAACTGAAAGAAGAGAATAGGCTGATTTGTAGTTGAGAAATTACTTGTTTTCATCATCCCAAACTTCTCTCTAGAGCAAAGACTTATCTTTTCAACAATTTTTCCCATAATAAATAAATAAATAAGCGTTTATTAACCACTTACAATGTTCAAGGCATTTTACTAAGTTCTGGGATGCAAATCCAAGCCAGTCAGTCAATCCCTGCCCTCAAGAAGGTTACATGCAAGATCATGAGAAAGCTACCTATCAAAAGCCTAGGTCCAATGAAAGAAGGCGAGAGTAATGAATGTTGGAGGGGATGTGGCAAAATTGGGACATTAATGCACTGCTAGTGGAGCTGTGAACTGATCCAACCATTCTGGATGGCAATTTGGATCTATGCTCAAAAGTTTATAAAAGAAAGCCTGCCCTTTGATCCAGCCATACCATTGTTGGGTTTGTACCCCAAAGAGATCATAGATAAACAGACTTGTACAAAAATATTTATAGCTGCCCTTTTTGTGGTGGCAAAAAACTGGAAAAGGAGGGTATGCCCTTCAATTGGGGAATGGCTGAATAAACTGTGGTATATGTGGGTGATGGAATACTATTGTGCTAAAAGGAATAATAAACTGTAGGAATTCCATGTGAATTGGAAAGACCTCCAGGAATTGATGCAGAGTGAAAGGAGCAGAGCCAGGAGAACATTGTACACAGAGACTGATATACTATGGTAAAATCGAATGTAATGGACTTCTGCACTAGCAGCAATGCAATGACACAGGACAATTCTGAGGGATTTATGGAAAAGAACGCTACCCACATTCAGAGGAAGAGCAGCAGGAGAGGAAACAGAGAAGAAAATCAACTGCTTGAATACATGGGATGATGAGGACATGATTGGGGATCGAAAGTACCACACCAATGCAACTATCAACAATTTGGAAATAGGTCTTGATTAATGACACATGTTAAAACCAGTGGAAATGCATATCGGCCAGGGGAGGGAGGAGGTCAGGGGGTGAAGGGGAAAGTAAGAGCATAAATCTTGAAACCATGTTAACTTTTCTAAAATATAAATATTAATAAATGTTTACAATTAAAAAAAAAAAGCCCAGGTCCCAGCCACAAGCTCTGAGGGATCAGTCATTGGTAACGCAGAAGTAATGATGAGGAGCACGGTGGATATAACAAGGTTACAAAATAATTCCAGTGTTGGCCTATCTTCACATCAGAAGGTATAGTGTGTACACATGAAGACAGTAACAGACAAAAGGTAGAAATCCTGTCAGTTGACCAATGAGTATTTATTAAATGTTTACTATATGCCAAGCATGGTGCTAAACAAAAAGAGGTGAAGACAGTCCCTAGACTCAGAAGCTCAGAATCTAGCGGGGAAGACAACAAGCAAATAAATATATACAAAAATATACCTATACAAGATAAATAGGGGGAGAAATTTAAGGGAAGGCACTAGAATTAAGAGGGTTTGAGAAAAACTTTCTGTTTGACAGAGATGTCAAATACACAAGCAATATGTGTGTTTGGAGTTTTCCAGAGAAAGAATAAAATATAACTGGGAAATACTTAATGAAATACATACAAGTACAATAAAATATAGATAATGTGGATGAGTGGTTTTCTAAGTCACTATGTGGCCAGCAAGGCTCTTTATGGAAGGTACAATGGTCCTATTTCTATTTGAGTTTGACAACACTCCTATAGAAAATGAGTTTTTAGTTGAGGCTTAAAAGAAGCCAAGGAAGTCAATAGGGAGAGATGAAGAGGGAGAGTATTCCAGACATGGGGGATAGTTGGAGAAAATGCCCAGAGCAAGGAGGCTAATTCCAAAGAGCATAAGGCACCAAATAAGGTATAAGAAAACTGGAAAGGTGGGAAGGCATGATCTTGATGAGGACCCAGCTAAGGAGTGTAAAAAGGAGGGATATATGAGGGAAATAGTGGTGAAGTGATTTGCTTAAGGTCACACTGCTATTCTCCAAAGTAGGATTTGAACTTAGGTATTCCTGCTTCCAGGTCAATATCACCTAGTTGTCTCTGAGATAAAGTAAGTGGGGTAATAATGTTTTACCTACTTACCTCAAAATATCATTCTGATGAAAGCCTTCAAATACTGTGGTAATGTGTTGGTGTTATTTAGACATGACTATCAATCATTCAGTAAAGATGTATTAAATATCAAATATGGTCCAGGCTCTGTGTTTAAATGCTGGAATTATAAAGAAAGACAGAATTCCCAAAAGCTGTCTCTACATAGTAATGGACTAGACATAAGATCAGATCAGCCAAGTTTAAGGTTTCCAGCTATTGGGCAGATTTGGTTGAATATAATATTTGGAAGACCTTTGATAAGACTTTTGATAGGATAAGGAAAATATAGAAAGCGTGGGAGTCTATGGGTGAGCTCCTGGGAGCTTGTGCTCCCGATTTGATACTAGGGAGCACTCTTCAAGTTGCTTCCAAGAGGAAACTCTACATACAAAGATCTTTTATCCTGAGAAGTGCAAAGAACCTCACTTGATTCTATCCCTGGAGTGAAAAGTTATAGGAATTAACAGAGGATTGAGATCAGCAATAGTAGCACTAATTCTCTAAGGATTCCCCTCATTCAGTTAGAATTCTTCAGTTTCTCTATCTTAAAAAGAGGGAAATGTACATTTGTCTCTCCCATAGCACCTGTATTTCTTGGGGGACATTATTGGATTTACTTTTAATGGATAAAGGTTCCTCAGAGCTAGTCACTTTCTCCTTAGAGTCAGGGTCCTTCATGACCCAAACACGTGAGCATGGAGTCAGAGCAGGGAACCCAGATTAAGGGGATCCTTATATTGATCAGTTCTACTTTATAACACAGACTTAAATTTAGCTAGCAATGACTCCATATGAAGGTATGCTTTTTAGGTATCAGTTCAGTTCAGCGGGCATTTCTTTATTAAATATATGCTATGGGCAAGACATTGAGCTTGGGACTAGAAATACAAAGAAAAAAGTCTAAGTGTCTTCCTTCAAGAAATATAGATGCAAATTGATAGCATAGTGGATAGAGCATGTGGCCTGGATTCAGGAAGAGCTGAGTTCAAATATCACCTGAGATACTTACTACCTAGTGATCCTAGGCAAATCATTTAACTTCTGTATACCTGAGTTTCCTATTCTGTAAAATGGAGATATTAAATAGCACCTATCTCCTATGGTGTTACAAAGGTCAGGTGAGATCATATTTGAAAAGCACTTCATGTACCTTAAAGCAATATATTTATCCTAGCTATTTTTATTATAACATGGGAGAAAATAGGAGAAATATAACATATATACAGATAATTTAAATATAATTATACAACACATATAATATAATGTGAATATATATGTATTTATAGAGAAACATGTATTTGTAAAAACATTTTTAAATGTCAATATATAAACATATACTTTCAGATAATAAGATAAATGCATACATATATGCTAATAATTGGGGAGATCAAAAAAGTATTGATGACAACTAAGTTAAACCCTAAAGGTGTGATAATGAAATTAAATCTACCCTGCCCATCTTTAGATTTAATCACCAAAGGTGAAAATGTTACCACTTTATTCACAAGCTGGGAGGTATGTAACCTATGTGTGCAAGAGTGGATGACCAATCAGAATTGATTGACTGCCCCCTGGGCAGTCCTAAGCAGAGAGTCTGTTGTGAATGGACACGTAGATTAGGGGGAAGGCACAGGAAGAGATGAAAAAGAAGTACCTTTAAAAAGGAGTGAAAACTTCCTGTAGCTCTCTTCTGGTTTGTGACTTGGACCTGAAGGAGTGCTGGCTGAGACCTTGGACTAGATGAGACTGCTCTTAATCTCTCCCTTGGAACTACATGTGGTGAGTGTAAAGACTAAATCTTCCTGGATTTCTCTGAAAGAGCTTTCCTTTCAAGAAGGATTTGACACTGAAGCTTTTGTTTCATTCATCCCCTGCTCTCAGCTCTTTGCCTTCTCCAATTGAGGACTAGTTAAACCTGCCTGGATTGAACAAGGGGGCTGAAGCAAATTTCTTAGTCTGTTAGATTATTTATCCTACCCTATCTTCTCTCTGATTTTCTTACTTTCTCTCCCTCTTCTCATTTGTAAATAAACTACCATAAAAGTCATTTTTTTAAACCCTTGCACTTCAGTGTATTGTCTCATAGGTGGAAGATTGGTAAGGGTGGGCAATGGGGGTCAAGTGACTTGCCAAGGGTCACACAGCTGGGAAGTGGCTGAGGTCGGGTTTGAACCTAGGACTAGAAAAGGCCTGACTCTCACTCCACTGAGCTACCCAGCTGCCCCATAAAAGTCATTTTGACTTAAGGATTTTTTGTTGGGGATTGAGTTGGAGTGAGAAATGTCAGAAAAGTATTATTGAATATTTATTGACATGTAATCTGGAAAAATAAAACAATTAAAAATATAAAGCAAAATGCATGATTTCTTAAGATTCAGGGCAATTTTAAGTCTTTAATAATGGGGAGGGGAAGCACTAAGATTTTGGGGGCCCCTTGTATATTTCAAGTAATTGATATAGAAATTATATCTTAGTTCTAGTTCTAGTTATATCTTAGTTCTTAGTTCTAGATCAATAATTTGGAAAAAGAAGAGGAAAAATAAATGATTTTAATTACCTTCTTTAAGGCAAAAAGGCAGGAGATTATTCTAAAATGCCCCATACTTGAAACAATAATTTATGATACTGTTTCCAATAAAGTAGAAGCATTTTAAAGTTTCAGGTTTTGGTTTTTTTAACTCTAGTGAAAAAGTCAGCTAAGTGACTCAGTTGGATAGAATGCAAGCCCCAGAGATAGGAGGTCCCAGATTAAAATCTGACTTTAGACACTTTTGAGGTGTGTGATCCTGGGCAAGTCACTCAACCCCAACTGCCTACCACTTATCACTCTTCTGTCTTGAAACCTAAACTTAGTATTGATTTGAGGGTACAAGATGAGGGTTTTTTTTAATATAGTGAAAGACAAGGGAAAATGGTCTTGTACTTTTGATTTAGATGAAAAGCTTTTTTTGGCTCTTAAATCTTTCTCTCTACTTGTGTGTGTGTCTTATCTGATTTTGTGGTATGGAAATAGTGTTTTATGTAGAAAATTTTTAGTTTTTAAGCTTTGAGGTGCTAGAGAAGTGAGCTTAAAGATAATGAATACCTGCTGATCTTCCTAGTAGAAAAACCAGTAGCCTGAGAGCTTTTTAGATATATCTAAGGCCTTTTACTCTTAAAATAAGAGAAACATTCAAGTATGCTGAAAATACGCTATGAACTCTAATAGAGGTATACTCAGTAGACTATAAATTAAGAAACTGATTCAGAGCAGAGAATTTTTATTAAAGGAATTTACATTATGTTTGCTTTGCTACTAAGAAAACATATGATGTACAAAAAGTTTGCCTTTATTATAAGCCTACTATGTGCCAGGCATAGAACTAAGCAAACACTTTACAAATTTTGTCTAATTTGATCATTAAAAGGACCTTGATTCAAATCCCAATTCTGCTCTGACCTTTTAACCTCTCTAGGTCTTTTTCCTTATTTTTTAAATGATGGAATTATACTCAGTGATTGCTACAGTACCTTCTGACTCTAAGTCCTATGTATCTGACTGCTCAAGCTATAAAAATGATCTAACTCTCAAAGGACACAAACATTAACAAAAATAGTATCACAAAAATTAAGCAAAAGAGTAAGACCTGAGAATAGTCTCCCTCCCACCTTAATTGACTGGGAGGAAAAGCTAATAACAGAGGACAGCATGAAACCTGAAGTTTTGGATGCTTTCTTCACATCTGTCATTTCAGATGTGAACTGGGGCCACTTCCAAGTTGTGATGAAAAGCTGAAATGAAATAGGGAAAGACATAATTAAAGAATACCTAGAGGAAATAGCTTTATTCAAATCAGCAGGTCCTACTAACATACACCCCAGGGTACTTAAGAAATTGGCAGCTGTCACCCACAGGGCAACTAGCCATTATCTTTGAGAATTAGCTAATCAACAACTATGTAGTCAGTGTTTCTTTTGTGGCATATACCTTGCTGAGGACTGCTAAAGGATAAAAGTAATACTTATTTCTTTAAAAGGACAGGAAAGATGAGGTTGGAAATCATAGAATCCAGAAAGATACTAAAGCAAATTTAATTCAATTCATAGACACAAGTATTATGATATACAAAGTCAGGGACTGGGCACTGGGGATATACTAATGAAGCAAAGAGACCAATGGTTTAAAAGAGTTTACACATGCTAAAATAAATGGTTTTCAGATTATTTGATGAAGATGGAAAAGAAGAGGAGGAAGAGAAAAACAAGATCAAGAAGGAGGTGGAAGAGTAAGAAGGAGGATGATGAATAGGAAGAAGGAAGAAGAAGAGAAGAGGTAAAGATAGAAGGAAGAAGATAATAATATATTTGATAAAAAGCTAAATAGGCATGAGTAATGGGATGCTGTCATGGGGAAAAAGTTATTATGATCCTTATGTATTAAAAGGAAATAATGTATTATAATTAAAAATGTACTAGACTAGGAGTGAAAAAATGGAGTTTTATCTTTACTTTGACACTACCTACCTACAGGATTATAGTTAAATCACTTCAATCTCTTGGGGATTGAGTTTCAGTTTCTGCCTCAGATTAGAGTATGGATGAATTCTAAGATCATTTCTGGGTTAACAATTTAAGAAATCTGATTTGATATGTGTCTTCAAAGAAGTATTTCTGAAGTTATACTGCTATATTCTGGGGGTTGTGTTTGTTTTGAGTAAATGATGCTCCTTCCTTGTAAAGAATGTACATCTTTACCTCTCTCTATCTCTGTCTGAGTAAAAGACTTGAAGGAGTGGAGTGTTATCTTTTTCAACTTGGGAAATACTATTCATTTATCTGTTACTGTGTATAGATTGGTTAAACTCTAGAAAGACCAAAGAAAACCTGATCTTTGGTTTGGACTCTGAGTCTGTTAAGTCTTAAAGGCAAGGTTAAGAATTATAGTGGTAATTTTAGTTAGAATAGTATAAATTTTGTTAGTTAGTTAGCATAGCCTCTGAACCACAGAAGAAGTGGTTCCTTGTGGAACTTCAGAGTTTATTTGGGTGGAGTTAGAATTCCTTAGAATCAGAAATCCTTTTACCCCTATATATATTTTAAATAAATAGTTTATTTTTCATGATAAGAGTCTCTTTAGTGTTTCTTGCACCTGGCCCTGAAGGCAAGTTCATCTTTGAGCTTCACTTCACTTTACCACTGAAGATACTTTTGATATCATCAATCAAAAGTATCTAGAAACAATTTGAACCTTTATTTGGTCTTTGTCCTTATTTTTGTGCTGACCTATTTTTGATTGTACACCCTTCAGATTGCTCTGGATCTTTTCACTGTAGATATTCATTCATAGTTGATCATCATACATTATTGCTATTACTATGTATAACATTCTTCTGGTTCTGCTTTCTTTGATTTTCATCACTTCATAGGAGTCCTGATGTGTGGTGTGTGTGTGTGTGTGTGTGTGTGTGTGTGTGATTATCTTGGTCATTATTTCTTATGGCACAATAATTTTCCATTACAACCATACACCACAAATTGTTAGCCATCATCCAATTAGTGGAAAATCCTTAGTTTCCAGTTCTTTACCACCACAAAAAGAACACCTATAAATATTTTTGTAGAAATAGGTCCTTTTCCTTTATCTTTGAATCAGTACTGGTATTGCTGGATTAGACAATTGTTTTCAATCTTACCACCATATTTTAAAAAGAATGTTTAAAATGTGGTAGTCACCAGAGAGGAATAAGAATTTATCAAACCCTACAATATAAGAACTTTTCTAAGTATTGAGGATAAGAAGAAAGGCAAAAGATAATCCTTGTTCTCAAGGACTTCAATCTAATAAAGGATACAACATGAAAACAGTTGTATACAAACCAGATATATACAGGAAAAATTGTAGACAATCAATAGAGGAAAGTCATTAAAATTAAGGAGATAAGAAAAGACTACTTATAGATTATGGGATTTTAGCTGAAACTTGAAGGAAGTCAAAGAGGCCAAGAGTAGGAGAAAAGGAGGGAAAATGTTCTAGGACAATGTTCACCAGTTAGGAACAGTTGGTGAAAATGTTTCTGGATATGGAGCATCTGCGAGGAAGAAGTCAGTGATACTGGATCACAGAGTGTTCAACAGAGAGAAGGTTTAAGAAGATTGGAAAGATAGGAAGAGGTCAGGTTCAGTAGCAATGATAACCAAAGCTATAGTATTTAGTCTTGGGGAGTAAACTTTAAAGATATTAGCTCTATAAGCTTAAATATAAATTAAGTTCTATAAGATAATCATTTTAAGGGGGCAGCTGGGTAGCTCAGTGGATTGAGAGCCAGGCCTAGAGACAGGAGGTCCTAGATTCAAATCTGGCCTCAGACACTTCCCAGCTGTGTGACCCTGGGCAAGTCACTTGACCCCTATTGCCTAGCCCTTACCACTCTTCTGCCTTGGAGCCAATACACAGTATTGACTCCAAGATGGAAGGTAAGGGTTTAAAAAAAAAGAAAAAACGATATCATTTTAGGTTACCTAGTGTCAGGAATATTATAGAATGACATTCATTGAGTTTATTTAGGTTATTTCTGCAGTCCTTTCAAGTTCTTACATTAAGATTTTCTGTGACTTGTTCTGTTTTAGTCATGTCTATCTGAAGGCATATGATATTTCAGGATCCCCTCCAGAACTAGGATTTTCTGAAATGTTCTTGATAACAAAAAAAAATGATGTCCTGAAAGATTCATAACTATGATGGCTATCATCTATCCCTAGCATTGGCAATGATAAGGATTTGCTCAACTGGAAACAAAAGGAGGCATTGACTGCAAAAATGCATCATGTGGCCTTAAACCTTCATTTTTCAGGGGAATTTGCAATATTCTCCAAGTAGTGAATTCTGACTGCTGCTCTTGTTTATTCTTGTCCTCCTCAGACTAGATTTAGACAGAAAAAGAAAATAGGTCAGTGGAGAAATTCTTATCAAAATTCTTGCAGCAGGGACATCTCTTGAGAAAAAAATTTAAGATAAATGCCATTAAAGAGAAATATCATACTACTATCCTGCCCAATTCTGACAGTAGAATAACTTTATAAGGTACTATTTATTATATCTGTGTCCTATATAGAACACTGGCCAATTCTGCTCTGACTAGGGCTAATTTAAGCTGCTATGTGGCCCAGAGGATAGAGGATTGGACTTGAGACAGTTCAAAACTGACCTCAAACACTTACTGTCTCTATGACCCTGAGCAAACCACCTAATCTCTATCTCAGTTTCCTCACCTATAAAATGATGATTATAACAGTAAGTTGTGAAGCTAGAGTTGGGAAGCTAGAATGGGATAATATCCATAAAGAATTTTGTAAATCTTGAAGTGCTATATGATAGCTATTATTATTATTTAGTGAACAAAAAAGCAATATTTGTGAGAATATTCAATGTTTCTGCATGTGAACCAAAGAAAATTATGCCCAGATTCAAAGTACTCTTTGGTTCAGCATATAAACTGATACATAGCTCAGAGCACTCTGCTAAGGTTTCACTTTTACTAAACCAAGCCAAATGATAAGGAACCTCAAACCAAAAACACTTAACATTTATTAAATACCTACTCTATGCCAAGAACTATGTCGTGTTGGGGATACAAAGAAAAATAAAAGCTAGTCAATCCATACTCTCAAGGAGTTCATAGTATGATAAGGGAAACAACATGCCTACAACTATATGCAAATCAGATCATCAGAGATAATCAGCAAAGAGAAGGCAGTGGCTTTCTAGAAAAAATAGAATTTTAGTTGTGACTTAAAGAAAGCCAAGAAAGTAGATTTGAAGAGAAAGAGCATTCAAGGCAGGGGGTTGGGGCTGCAGGGCGTGGGGGTACACTGGAAATTTACAGTTAGTAAATATACTAGTATAGTAGTAAATAATAGACTATCTTGTGAAAGGAACAGTAAAGAGATCAATGTCACTGGATTGCATGGGGGAGAAGGAAGTGTTAGGGTGTAAGAAGGCTGGAAAGAATCAACAGACTATCTAGGTAATTATCCAGAAATTAAATCAGATAAAAAAAAAGTATTTCTGGCACCAAAATCCAGATGGCTATATTGCATAACTGCAAGGTAGCTTTCCAATCCATCATCCCTGCATCACTATCAGTGAAAGAAGGAAAATAAAACAAAACCCTAAAAGGCATTGACAGCACTGGAGAGAGAAATTTTCTTTGAATAAAGTTGTTTAAAGACAAATTGGAAGAGGTTGAAAAGACAAAAAATGGTGACAATACATGTAGACATCTTGAGAGATGTTGACTATGAAATGGAGTTTGAAAACTGGAATAAGGGTTGGCTTTTTTACAGAGAAGGACTACCGTGCCATCAGACACCTAAGCAAAAAGTGGGAAAAAGTAGGTTATAATGTCAAAGGTTTTAAGTCATGAAATATGGGAGAAGAGGGGACAAAGTGTGAATGGCCTCTAATTTCTAAATACAGTATAAAATGAGACATTTTGCTGAAAAAGAGTAGAAACAGTAGTATGGAAACTGAGGCAAGAAGGAAGGTTGAGGAAACAACATTCTAAGGAGTGTGATAAAGAATTGATTAGGGAAGAATTACCTTTCATCAGGGAGAGCCCAGGTGATTTTAGTCAAGTTAATAAGCATTTATTAAGTTCCTACTATATGCTAGGCATTGTGTTCTGAACACTAGGTTTACAAAGAAATCTGAAAACAGTTCATAGATTAGATAATATAAATTTATAGTGGACATAATCGACTATATAGAGAGAACAGCTATCTGACTTCCTCCAAAACTGTCAACAAAAAGAATGCAGAAGGTACAAGCCTAGGATTGGGTAAAGGATGAGTCACAGGGAAAGGAGGCATTGAAAGAGATGCTACCCTGGAGGGCAGTGTATAGTTCAGTCAATTGCCTATAATGTCCAAAGGAGGAAGGAAAGAAAGTAAAAGCAGAGGAGATAATGTTTAGAAGGATTAGAGGAATTAGTAGAATTTCCTAGATATGGATAATGGAAGTGGGATACTTATGGGTGATGATGAAATCAAGAAATGTCAACTGTGTACTTGAGGTCAATGAATGGTTAGCAAATTGATGAACTAGGAGGCCAGAGCATTTGAGGAAATGGTAGCTTGCATATTGAAGACCTCAAATATAAGGATCTTTCATAAATGTATGATTTCCCCATCTAGGCTACATGTGCCTTGAGATGCCTGATTTATGTAGCTAGTATTTTGGTTTTGGGACTTTATAGACTCTGCATAGAAACCCTCCAAGCAGTCAATGGCTTATAAAAGCCAAATCAGCAGAATCACTGCATGAACAGCTCATGGCAAGTGAATAATGTCAACTCAGCAGAACAGGCTCTGAACTCTGTCTGTCTTCCTGTGTGCCGGACCCCTCTGTGGAAGGGCCAACTTTAAACAGACCTGCTTTACAACTTTCTGATGGCCATGGAGTTAGCTTTCAAATTCCTTTTGAGTTATTATTAAGACTTTGCTTTATCTTTACCAAATCTTAACGTGAACTGAGTTTTGGATTATCTTCCTAGGTTGTTGAATTAAGCTTATAAATATTTAGTAGTAGGTCCTGACATAAGAAAAAAGCTGGAACTAGGACCAGATCTATTGAATCCTAGCATAATGTTCTTCCTAGAATCTCATGCCACTTCCTCTAATAAGAGAGAAGATGGCAATTAAAACAGAGTTTGAGAATCTTTGTTTTAGGTTCATATTATGTAACTCTTTTCTCATGTGATAACCTTGGGAAAAAATCACTGGTATGCTTCTAATATTCTGCCAGAGAAAATACCTTCCTCTCTGTGTGATCTTGAGAATTAACTCTCAGAAATGTTGATTAGCTTGATTTATTCCTTTTCCAAGAAGTAAAAGTAAATAAAACACTGTGATCCTATCCAGATCCAAGTGCCCAGGTATTATAATAAGAGATGATAAGCACAGAGCCTTTAGAAGGCTTACTAAGAATTTTACATACCATATGATGTATGATATTACCTCACAGCAATCCTGAAATTTGGTGCTATTATTACATGATTTTTTCAAACAATAGACTAACTGAGGCTAAGAGGGATGGTGTGACTTGGCCCTGGTCACATTTGGACTACAAACCAAAAAATGTTTACTATATACCTACTATGTGCCAAAGACGATGCTAGGGACTGGAGACCCAGAGAAAACAGAAAATTGGGGCACAGAGATTCATGGTAGGATACATGTTATGGTCAGGTAGCAGAATTCCAAGTTAAGGATGGAAGTAGAATCCTTATGGGTACTGATGAAATCAAGAACCCCTCAGCTATACATCTGGGGTCAAGTAGAAAGCCAATGGGAGTTTAGTAAGCTGATGAACTGAGAAGCCAGAGTGTTTGAGGAAGATGGTAGCATGTATATTAAAGACCTCAAATAGAGGGAGAATGTAAGCCCTCAAAGAGCTTAGTTTGTGTGAAGAGATAACACATACGTATATACACAATATACACAAACAAATGCACAGTGATGGTTATGAGGGAGGTAGATGAGGAGATCACGAGCAACTAGTAAGTATCTGACTTGGGATTCATACCGAGGTCTTCCTATAACCAACGTTTTTCTGTAATCATTATAACATTGTTTCCATTATACTACACTGTTTCTATTAAGACACATTTTGAAAAAGGAATTTTTTTTTAACAAGGTGAGCTGTGGAGAGATAACTAACTATGATCAGGGTGAGGGGGAGAATCAGACACGACAGACAACTTGACCTTGATCAGCTTCACTGTTTTATCATGCTTCCATTTACAGAGAAACCATCAAATATTTATAAGAGAAAGAAAAGGGAACTGTTAACTTCCCACAGAGAGAGAGACAGCTTTCCAAGAGGCAGGTTCTGATAACCAACACAGTGGCTACTCCCATGCTGTGAAGAGAAAGTAAGAAAGATGGTGAACTTGACTGGCAGGGTTTTTTCTCCAGGGGTCTGGCATTCTGCCTTAGCTCATGAGGACAAATGACCTGTTGCATCATCCCAATTTTTCCTGTTCTTCGAGTCTTACATTTTTCATGAATTCTTTCCCAAATATTCTAATCTTTGAGACCTCATTCCCCACCCCTAGCCAGTGATCTCTCTGTCTTCTGAATGTTTACTGTAATTATTATAGCCAAATTCACACCAGTATCATTTAACATGTCCTCTCTTGGATAGCTTCAAGTGTGTATCTTTCATTCTCAAATAGATTGTAAACTTCTTATGGGGAGGAGATATGGCTCACATTTTTTTTATGTTTACCTGAATATCTAGGATAGTTTTGGTCTTTTAGGTGACCAGCAAAAGCTAGATGATTAACAGATTTCATAAGTTCAGTACTTTTTGATCTAGAAGAAACCTTAAGGGTAATTTAACTCCTTTATTTTACATGTGAAAAAATGACTTTGGAGAGGCTAAATGAACTGTCCAAAGTCACGTATTTTAATAAGACACTCTTCTTAAAAATATGTTTTAGCCAGATATAGAGGCATGCACCTGTAGCATTTACTAATGGAGAAGCCACACAGAGAGACGGGTGGAGAACTTGAGCTTGGGAATTCTAAGCTGCAAAAAAATATGCTTATTTGGTGTCCACATTAAGTTGTGGCACCAATATAGTGAACCCTGGGAGTAAGGAGTCACCAAGACTCGGTAGACTCTCCCTGGTCAGAAACAGAGCAGATTAAAGCTACCATGCCAGTCAGTAGTTGGACAGGGCCCATGTAGTCAGCCTAAATAGAAAAGTAAAAGCTAACTAGACAGGCAGACAGGCAGACAGACAGATCTATTTTTAAAAACCCTTATCATCCATCTTAGAATCAATATTGTGTATTGGTTCTAAGGCAGAATAGTAGTAAGTGACTTGCCCAGGGTCACACAGCTTGTAAGTGTCGGAGGACAGATTTGAACCCAGGACTTCCCATCTCTAAGCCTGATTCTCAGACAGATCTATTTTTAAAATGAAGTGTCTATATTGACTTAAATGGAAAAACATTTTGTCAATTATCATCATATAGATCATATCTTCAAAGAGCAGCTACGTTTATCTAAATTCTATCATACCTATTTTGATTGTATTTGGTGGTCAATTTTGTCAGACAGGAAATTTGACCATTTTTTCTTCAATTAAAATTGAATATTTTGGAAAACTGACTAAATCACTAAGTTGTCTGATGTTGCCTAGCTATAGCTCTAGAAAAACCATCTGTTTTGAGGAAGCACTATGACATTAATCCGGAACTATTAATCAATTGAATTGCCATCCATTGCTTTGTTATTCGACCATGGTATTATGATATTTAATGTATTTCATAATCTTACACTATTCAGGATTCCTTTTCATCTATGGCATCCCTAAAAACTGCTTATTCAGTCTCTATTAAAGTGTCTCCCTCATGTAAACAGGAGCTTGCTACCTCATTAGATGGTTTGAATAATCCCTTTTCACTAATTAATCCTGCATAGAGAAGCAATAGATTAACACATAAATAAAAGATATCAGCACAGTGCCTAACACAGAAAGCTTGTTGGTTGACTGATGATGAAATAATCTTGCAATCAACTTAAAACCCCTATTACCTATTTTGTAAAACAGATCTTTCTACTCAGCTCCCATCTCATGGTGTACGTGTATACCATCTTTCTCATATAAGTGAGGTTTTCACTTAATTTCACCTCTTTATCATACATAATAAAGTATTTTTTTGAGCAACAATTTAATTACACAAATATTTACAAAACATTCTTGATCATTGATTCTCTAGAATTAAGGTTGGTCCCCTTTATTTTTATATTTGCCATAGTTTTCAAATCTTTAAAACTGTTCATTTTGCTGTCAAAAGTATCCCTTCGGTCCTGATCATTTAATTTTGAATCAGTTAGTATGTCTGCCCAGGTTTCTCTGAAATCACCCATTTTGTTACCTCAAGGCAGACTGATGATAGGCTCAGTATGCAGAATGAGACAAATATTTTTATGCATAGTTAGTGTGTTAATTTATTGCGATTGTCTGAACATATTATTATGAGGGATTTTTTTTAAGTGGAGAGGGTGAAAAAATCCTTCATAATTAAGAAAAAATTTTACAACTTTTATTCAGCCCATCCTATGTGCTACGGAGCAGTCATATGTTCTCAGATTTAAAACTTGAAAACCTCAGATATTATGTAGTTCAACTCTCATTTTATAGATAAATAAAGTAACACCCAGAGATGTTAAAAGTTATACAGATAGTAAAGGAAGACTCAAGTTTTCTGACTTCTAAACCATCAGATTTCCCCCGTTTCATCACAACAACTTCCCTATCCTCAAGGAGTTTACTGATGATAATTTGGAATCCTGATATTATCCCAGGATATTCGATCACCCATTATATTATTCATTCCTTCCACCTAAGTGTTACATAGAAATCAAGACTCCATACCTTCTAGGTCTTCATTCAAACCAATGATAAAACTGTTGAATAGAGTGAGACCAAGGGAAAAAACCCAGTAGTGATACACTAAAGACCTTCTGGCTGATGCAGAGCAAAAGACATAAAGCACTTTCAGTTCCATCTACTGCTTTGGTTCCTCACTAGTTAATAGCACAACATAATCTGCCTGGGAAGATGGGGGGAGGGAGTGGAGGAGGAGGAGGAGTGCTGTTCTTACAATTCACTTTTTCCCCCTTATTTAAAATTCAATAGTTTTCATTGTGTTTAATGAAGAGCCTCCCCACTGGGAGAGGAGACAGGTAAAGGTGAAGTTCAGACAATTTAATGATTCCATACAACACTAAGCTTCACTCCAGCATGCCTCACTGAACTCCCTCTTCATTTAAAGAGGGAACAGGTAGGGTACATTCAGAGCCAAGAGTGCAGATAGCAAGTTCAGATTTCAGAATTAAATCTTTGGGCATTGAATATTCGATCAGAGCTGCTGCCAGGTTTTCGTGTAAATTGCCTCAGAAACATTGAAAGGGCCACTTGATATCAGGTGGATCAGACAAAGCATGCAGCTGTGTCTTGTAGCTCCTGCCCATGCTCCTGTCTGAAGAAAAAAAAAAGCCATTCCTCCCCCAAAAGAAATGGTTTAAAATGAGGAAATGGGAGGAAATGGGGCTAACAATTCACTAAGAACCTACCAGAGAGGTTCCATTGGGATAATACTTTCACAATATTTGTAGTCTGAAGTTCTAGGACTCCTATCATGCCCCTAGGAGCCCTCCATCACTGCTTTTCCACTGCCATCATTACAGCTGCTGCGGTTGTTGGCATTTGATTTATCTTTGCCAATTCAAAACAGTTAGATTGGAGAGGTTGTGTAGGGGGAGAGCAATAGATTAAAGTGTAGATACAAAGTATGCCATGACAGCCTGGCACATTTTGGGGGGATGGTCAAAAGGAGAGTTATTACATTACTAGTGAATACAAGACCATTTGTGGGCAGCCGTACTCTCCCAATCAACATCATGAAGTTGATGGTCAGGATGATGGTAACGTGGACAATGACAGAGATAACATATCAAGAAGGCCTAGACCTATGATTTAATTGGTTTGGGAAACTGCAGGGTGAAGAAAATTCAATTACCAGTACAATCCAGCACCTTCTCTGCAACTGACATTCCTAGAGAATTTTCAAGATCACTGAGAAATGACTTGATCAGGGTCACACATCTAGTATGAATAGGAAGTAAGACAGAAGCCAATTTTTCCTGGTCTCTAGACTGGCTCCCTATCCATTAAACAAAACTACCTTTTAGAATGACACTGCATTGAAAGAACATTGATCAGGCACAAAATTATTTTCCTGTATCTCCATTCTAGAAATGTTTCTAGACCCAGGGAATGATGCAGTTGCACATAAGCAGTTGAAGCAGCAAGATACTTACATAAATAGAACAATCAGAAAACAATAGAGGAGAGAATACTATTAAGTGAGAAAGATACTTAAACTCTTTCATTTTTTTCATTCACTTACTCTACCCAATTTTGATGGGGAGGTGTGGAGGGGAGGGAGTGAGGGGGAGCAAGAGACTCCAGAGAAAGAAAACCTGAGTTCAAATTCTACTTTAAACACTTACTATTTATGTGATTGGGAAAGTCACATTTTTTTTTAAATCTGTAAAGTAGGAATAACCATTGTACCTGCTAGCACCTTCCTCACTGGGTGGTTTTGTGGACCAGATGAGATATCCATACAAAATCCCCTGGCAAATCTTAAAGCACTATGTAAATGTGAGCTGTTATTTTTCTTTTCTTCTTTTTTGGACCTAAGATGAAAGGTCATACTTCTCTTTCACTGGCTGCACATTGCTGTCTCCTTTTTTTTAACTCTGAGCGTAATATATATGTACATGTATAATATATGGATATATAATATATATACATATATATTTATGTTCACAGTTTATTACATATTGTACTCCAATAGTTTCATTCATATGTCTTATTTCACAGGTATGAGTCTAGTCTCTTTAACTGCAATGTAAATTTCTCAAGGACTGGGCTCATCACCTGTATCTCTAAAATCTGCACTTTGAGTGTTTGGAACATTATAAATCATCAAGAAATATTTGTTGATTAATTAACTATTCCTCTCTACAAAATATGAGTTCAAAAACAATCTCCATCAGTTTTAAAAAGTTGACATGAAAGGCAAACTCTTTAGATTCTTTCCCTACTTAGATGATTTTCTCTCTTTAAAAATAGCTTTTTAAAAAAGAACAATACCCATCTTATTAGTAACTCTGGAAGGAAAGCCTATTTATTTGGAGACAATTTACAATTCAGCCACCAGTGAGTTACATTACATGTTCTGACGGCTTCATTTTCCGCACCAATGAAGAAGGGCATCTATAATGTTATTCACTCACACACCAGCATAAGCATTGGCATCTGGTTTAACCTGACAAAAGCCAGAGCTTTTGAGAATCAAAGGCTGGAACTCAATCTTTGGCTCCCCCTGTGATGACTATAAACTCCACTGGTCTCAGGCACTATACAAGTTAGAGCAAAGAACTATGGGATGTATTCTTATAGTCTGCAATCTTGCTGACTTTTTGACAAATCTTGCTGACAGCATATATGTGTCATCTTTCACTTAGGCTAGAAACATGGGGATTTTCCCATTTACCCAAGGAGATGCAAAATTGCCCCTTCGTCAAGCTTTTGCTACCCTTTTCAGTGTGAACATCACTCATTTTAGATGAGGAAGAAGGAAGCAAGGAAAGAGTTGAACAGTCCAGTTTTGTTTCTCTTGTCTGTAAATATCAGAGCCCCAGATAGTGGGTTTGCCCCTTCATTGTTCTTTTTTTTTTTATGTTGCCCAGAACAAAGCTAAAAACAAATGAGGAAACAAGCAAAACTGTTTATCTTGTTCTTAACATTTTTTGCCAGCTTCAGCTAATTCTAGCATTAGCCTTCCTGACACTATTCTTGTTGGGTCCAGCTTATTCCTCTTAGGTTGCATACAAATACAATAAACATTTATCAAGTGCTGTCTGTGTACAGAGCTCAATCTGGAGAGAGATACAAGGGTCAGATAAGATCTCCTCCCTCTTCTCATGGAATTTACAGAGGGAAAGAGAAGCCAAAAAAGACAGTTATAATATACAACATGACATGATAAATGCATTAAAGGTTTTGTTTTTTTTTTTTTTTGTCGTTGTTGTTTTCTTTGAAAACTAAGAAGGAAAGACATAACTGACCAGAAGGATCAGGGGAAAGCTTGTCAAGGATGTCATCAGTGATCACCTACTAAAGCTAATGTTCTTTCTTCAAAACTCATTATGGTCCACCTCTCAAAACCTCAGTTTATCAGTTATTCTCTATTCTCTTGTCTTCAGAAATGCCACATCCTCCTGATTCTTCCCAGCCTCCTCTCTTAATCATTCTTTTTCTATTTTCCTGGCCCTTCATCCTCACCCCCAAACCTTAAATTTTAAACCTCCAGGGGAAGTAACATTTGATTTGGGCTCCAAATCCAATAGATTAAATGAGGAAATTCAATATGAAGGGAATAGTATGAGCAAAGAGAAGGAAATATTAACAAGTAGTAGTTATTCAAGGGGTTGAGAAGAGTCCACTCTGATATGACTAGAGTGTTGCATTCATAGAATGAAAAAAATAAATGAGATAGTTTTCTTAATGAAAGATTTCATTTAGCCAGAAATAGCTTCAATGAAAATTTTTCTAAAACACAAATCCCTAATCTGAATTTAAGGCAGCACTTTAGATAGAGTAGCACACAGCTTTTTCAAGTGGGACTGAAACTACCTTATTATATTTCACAAGGATAGAATGAGGCAAACTCTCCAATTTACAAATCTCTCCATTTAAAACAATACACAAGCTCTCCCACTTCCTTGTTTCCCTTTAATGTCTGATGAAAGGAGCTCCCAAATGTAGATGCAACATTTGGTATGTACAACAGACCACATTTAGAGTTCTTTCTTGTACTGGGGGCCCCTTCTTAGGGTGAATGTCAGCCAGCTAAAGCAAATCCAAAGGGCAGCCACCAGCATGGTGAAAGGAGTCGAAAGCAGTTCATATGAGGAGTGGTTGAAATGAGGATATTTATCTTGGAGAAGAAAAGACTTAAGAGAAATATCAGTATTGTCTTCAAATTAAAGAATTCAGAGCAGGAAGGGACATGACAAAAATAGTCCAATCTCCTCAATGATTTAATCAATCAATTGACAACTATTTATATAAAACATCTACTATGTTCCAGGTGACAGCAAAAACAAAATGAAACAGCCCCTGACTTTAAGAACCTAATATTTGATCATGGAAGACATATAATATATAGAAATATATATAGTATATATACATATGTGTATGTCATGGGTAATTTCATTATTCTGATTACCAGGGGATAACTTCCTCTACCCATGCACATTGGCACATTCTCTACAATTTACAATCCTAGAGAATTAATTGAAAAGTTAAATAATAATAATATTTATTATGTTTTCAAGACCTTGCCACATGGCAAAACTAATATAATAAAAAAAGTATTCCTTGGAATAATACAACACTATGTGTCAAAGACAGGATTTAAGCAAGGTCTTCCTGACTCTGAAGCTCATTCTCAGTTGAGACAGGCTGTCAAAAGTATACCAAAGGAGTTTAAAGTAATATAAAGATAAAGAAACCCAGGGCCAGGGAAGACACCTTATTTGTTCTTCTTGCTATACTGCACTAAAAATGTCCAAGGATATCATATAGAAAAGGCTTTTTTTTTTTGGTTTTGTCCCCAGTGGTAAAACTATGTGTGTGTGTATATTATATATATATATATATATAGTATATTATGTTATATATTATGTTATATATATTGTATATTATATATAAATAAAAAACTTTGAAAACCTTAAATTGCTATGGAAATGCTATCTTCCATCTTTATTGTAGAGAACCAACTACCAAACAGGGTGTGCTTTCAAAAACTCAAATGGGTCATCTCATGAGTTAGTAAGTTTTTAATTTCCTGATTCCTTTTTTTTTAATATGTAAAAGAAGGTTTGAACAAGAAGAACTCTGAGGTCCCTTTAACATTTAAGATCTATGAGCCTCTGGTTCATAAACAGAGGTCATTAAGTAGGGAAAGTGGTCATTTTTAAAGGTTGTTATAGGAGGGATGTATGTGTTGATGGCAATGGCCTAGAAATTCTCTAAAATCCTTTCCAAATGAAATAGTGTGAGACTATGTGGAGCTGGTTAAAAGAAGCAGTACCCCCAGCATTTTGCTTATTCAATTTTCTGACAGCTATTTTAATATGCCACAAGTGTTTGAACTGGTATTTCCAGGACCTTGCCACGTGGCAGAACTAATTAGAGAGAATAGATGTTCTTGGCTCCTTTTCATTTGCTCACAGCCACATGCCCCCAAAAAGGGCAAAACATTTGCCCTTCTATGATCATTTAGTAAATGATCAATCTGTGGGTGAGGATATGGTCTGACAAATCCAAGGATATAATAAGAACACAGGGGGCAAGTTAAATCCCAGAAGGAATTTGTCACTGAACATCTGAGAATGCCATAACTGACTCCCCCTTATCAGAGAGGAGGAAAAAACCAAATAGAAGGAAGAGTATGATGGCTTCCTATAGGAAAAGTGAGCTGTTTCTTTTCCTATTCCGTTTCCCCAGGCTCCCCAGTGGAACCTATCTCTTTGTACCTTGGTGGGTGGCTGCAAAGAAGCTTTTCTGAGGTAAGGAAAACCTTCCCTTCCAAAACAACTGGGTTTTTCAGTTGAAGTTTTTGCCATCAGCAATTTGCAGTCTTTTGAACTTAAATTAAAGCTTTGATACCTATTTTATATGAAAAAGCCCCCAACATAAAACATAATTACCGTAATGAAGATGCATTGCTTTTCTTTGGGGATTTATGGCAACTATTTTGTTCAATTTACTGAGGAATGTTGAGCTGAAATGGCAATGTAACCCCCTCAAGAGAAACTACCAAAGATAATTCCTAAGTAGAGCAGATGAAACAAAGTGGGAGGGGAGGCAATTATCTGCGCAGGCAAATGTCTCTAACTTTTGGAGATGGATGCATGGTGCTTTCAGCCAGTTGAAGTAGGTAGCCTTCAAAGGGGGTATTTTGCTTTGGATTCTGTTGATAACATCACATAATAAAATGATAATTTGCATATCCACAGTCACTTTCATCTCATAGGTCCCATACACTCTGGATTACCCTGTCTCTGTGTAGTCAATGCCCTTGTTTTATCTGTGGCTACTCAGAGTCACTGATAGACTAAGTGACCTACCCAGAGGTCAAGAGAGAGGATTCTTGACCACAATTCAAGTCTGTCTACCCGGATATTTCAGTTGTCTCATTTTTTTAATAGTTAAATTCATTTTTATACTTTTCTCACCTTTCACAAAATCCAATTGGAATCACTCCATTAGTTTGTAGCATAAGCAAATATTTCTGAAAAATGGCATATTGTGTATGGAATTCCCATGCAGTTCACTCCAATAGTATGTCAGTCAACAAATACTTATTAAGTACTTCTTATGTGCCAGTCACTGTATGATAATCCCTGAGGATACATAGCAGGAAAAGAAATGCTGCCCTTGTTCTCGAGAAGCTCATGTTCTAATGGGGGAGTCAACATGCAAATAACTCTGTACATTTAAGATATATACAGCGAAAATAGAAATTAGACTCAGGGGGAAGGCGATAGAAGACAGGCAACTGAGAAAGGCAATCTGCTGCATGTTGCATTTGGGCTATGTCTTGGAGAAAAATGGGAGGCAGAGCTGAGGAGGGATGGCCTTCCAGGATGGGAGTCGGGGAGGGAGGAGAGATAACAGATAAATGGCACAGAGTAGAGTACTCAGGTAATGGCAGGAAGACTCATGTAGCTGGATCATAGAGTTCATGGAGGAAAACACAGCATTAAAGGAATGGACAGGTAAAAAGGGGAAAAGTGGTAAAGGACTTAAATGCCAAATGGAAGATTTGTATTTCATCTTCGATGTCACTGGGGAGCCATAGGAGCTAAAAGAAGGGGAGAGGGAGACATGGTCAGACCTGTGTTTTAGAAAAATCATTTTGGGGGGGCAGCTAGGTGGCTCAGTGGGTTGAGAGTCAGATACAAAGATGAGGGGTGCTGGGTTCAAATCCAGCCTCAGACTCTTCCTAGCTGTGTGACTCTGGGCAAGTCACTTAACCCCTCGTTACCTAACCTTTACCACTCTTCTGCCTTGGAACCAACACATGGTATTGATTCCAAGATGGAAGGTAAGGGTTNAGAAAGAAAGAAAGAAAGAAAGAAAGAAAGAAAGAAAGAAAGAAAGAAAGAAAGAAAGAAAGAAAGAAAGAAAGAAAGAAAGAAAGAAAGAAAGAAAGAAAGAAAGAAAGAAAGAAAGAAAGAAAGAAAGAAAGAAAGAAAGAAAGAAAGAAAGAAAGAAAGAAAGAAAGAAAGAAAGAAAGAAAGAAAGAAAGAAAGAAAGAAAGAAAGAAAGAAAGAAAGAAAGAAAGAAAGAAAGAAAGAAAGAAAGAAAGAAAGAAAGAAAGAAAGAAAGAAAGAAAGAAAGAAAGAAAGAAAGAAAGAAAGAAAGAAAGAAAGAAAGAAAGAAAGAAAGAAAGAAAGAAAGAAAGAAAGAAAGAAAGAAAGAAAGAAAGAAAGAAAGAAAGAAAGAAAGAAAGAAAGAAAGAAAGAAAGAAAGAAAGAAAGAAAGAAAGAAAGAAAGAAAGAAAGAAAGAAAGAAAGAAAGAAAGAAAGAAAGAAAGAAAGAAAGAAAGAAAGAAAGAAAGAAAGAGAGAAAGAAAGAAAGAAAGAAAGAAAGATAGATAGTTAAATCATTTGGGCAGTTGAATGGAGGAGGATAGATTGAAGTGGGAGGAAAGTGTAGACTCCCAGAGAGCAAGCATTATTCCATCTTTCTATCTTGTGAGCTTAATATAATATCTAAAACATATTAGGGACTTTATGAGCACATTTTTGTTGAATTGTAACATCTGTTACAGAGAATGAAGTAAACCAAAAATCCTATGATGGGTTTTTTTAAGTCCTTATATAATAGGCCCTCAATAAATACTAATTGAACAGAATTCCATTATTAATAAGGAGATCTCAATTAACCAACCTTTTCTCTTCTGCCAGACTGCTTTTAGAGGATGGAAAAGTGGTAATGATGAGACCAGGATGAAGGAGATAGGGAATTATTGTCCCTACATTATAGCAGTTCATATTTTTAATTTAGTCCCAGAATATTTGTAGAGTCAACCTTTGTATAGAGTGGTTTCACAGTCATCCTTAAAGTTAAAAAAACCCAAGTTCAAGTCTTATCTCTAATACATACTTCCTAGGGGACCAGAGGCAATCAGTTTAACTTCTCTTTGCCCCAGGAAACTTCAAGAGACTAAATTGCAGAGTTGGTAATACTATGCATTAATGAAGTTTGACTAGCCTGTGAATTTGGTGTAATAATTATTCCTTTTTTCACCAGATGAGGAAACTGAGGCTCAAGGAATGCCGGTAACTTGTCTGTGGCCACACAGTTAGTATCTGAGGGGAGAACTGAATGCAGGATTGACTGTCTCCCAGTTCAGCATGCTAAAAACTGTGTTATCTGGCTGGAGAAATTTTGTGAATTGTCCATAGTCCAGAGGTCAGTGTTAGAGGCAGGATTTGATTCCAGGTTCCTGGTTTCCAAATCCAGTACACTCCACTACACAATGATCAGACAAAATTCCAAAGCTAAAATCATTTGCCAAGACAATTGCAGAGTTAACTACATCCAAACACAATATAAATGTTAAATGTCACACAGTTTTGAACACATATTATTTTTGTTTTTCATTTCAGGGAATATTTCTGGCTTTTCTCTGAGTTTGAAGATGAGCCTTCATAGAGGTAGGTCTGTGGTTATGAGGGTCCCTTATTCCCCCTCCCTTCCTGCGGGAAGTGGGATTTGTGGAGAGAAGGGAAAGAAAGCCTTGGAATCCATATGGATAGGAGGAGGCAGGCTTTTCTTGATAGAGAAGAGACTCATTGTGAGAGGATGTGGAGTTTAGAATGGAAGGTTATAGCAAAGAAACTAAGATTTCCTATTTTATTTGCCCACAGCACATTAACCTATACAAGCCAGTCTCAAACTGGAATATAGTGGGGCGGGGAGTGATTCTTCTCTGAGATTCTGCATTTGTCCTTTTTGTCTGGGTACATTAAGGCAGCCTTTCCAAGATCCCCCCCCCCCAATCTTGATAAGAATGCTGTTGAAGAACAAATGCATGGGATGGCCTTGGGCTGCTGCTCTCTGATGGCTTTGTCCCCAGCTCCTCTGTGTATTATCAAGTCTAAGCCGCTACACAGCTGGGTGATGATTTTCCATGCGTGTGTGCTTTTGGTGGTAGGGGCTGGAGAGAAGAGGCATATTACAACCCAAGATTAATTATGTTTTCTGGGCCAGAACAGATTGTTAGCTCAAACAATTGAGAAAGAAGTAGCCCTCTTTTTCTCCTTTGCCTTCCCTTCCCTGAACTTCCTTCTCGGAAAGCAGAACTGCATTAGTGGCAAAGAACAAGCACTAAACCTGATAATCTCCAATTCCATTGTTCCCAGAGCATGAGCAAGCCCCATGTTCTGCTGAGTCAATATTTAGTTCCACCAAGGTAGAATTGTGCAGAAGGTGGAGGACAGAGGCATCTCTGAATAGCCCATGAGGACTATTGTTTTGTTACCCGTCTGTGGAGTTATCTTGAAACTAAAAAATCATCAACTCATGAGAAGGGGGGAAAAAAAGAAAAGAAGGGGGAGAATCCCCTTCCCACTTCTTTAGAAGAAAATTTGCCCCCCTTCTTTTCCCACCTCCCCCCCATTGCCTTATAAGGACCCACTGGGCACTGAGTGCCTAACAGGGTCATGTGAGTCCAGATACACTTGTGAATGGTGGTAACAGGAAATAGCTTTGTTTTAGGAAACAAAATAGCTCATGTTCTTTCTGCTTTGCTTGCTGGGCAAAAATGCTTAGGGAATGATGTCATGGACGGCATTTGAATAATTTCTTTCCGCCGTGGCTGAACTTTTAAAAATACGGAGACAAAACTCCCCTTCAGAGGTAACTTTCTGAAACTTGAATGACCCCCCAGACAGTTTTCAGAGTCCTGACACATTTTCTGTGGACCAAACACAGAGGAACCCTGTGGTTACCCATCTCCCAGAGCCTTGCAGTCCAATCATTTTTCCCCAAACATAGCTGAACTCAGCAAATTCAGGATGTAACATAATTAGGTTATGGGAAGGGGCTCTGTCCTATCCTCAGGCATTCACCCTCAGCATCAGCAAAGAGCTTATTTTCATCACTTCTCAGATTTTTGTTTTCATATTTGAGGCATTGCCGCACGCGTTTTGTTATTTATAAATATTGCAAGAATCTCCGGTAAATAGAGGTACACGCTGTACCTGTCTGGTTGAATGGTTGTCTGAATTTCTAGGCAGTGAATTAAGTATTGAATTTTCATCATGTGGTTCTTGTCAGCATAAGATCAACGCAGCGTGCACACAGTCTGGGTTTTTATAACCTTTGAGAAGGAGAATTGGCCAAGACACCGGCTCTTATGCTGTTCTTAATGAAAAGTGTCCTTTTAACTTTGCACCCTGATATTTATCTCATACACACATACCAAATCCTCAAGAACTCAAGGTGACTTATAAACTAGATAACTTACATTTAATCATTTACATTTCGAGAGTTTTATGGTTAAAAAGTGGCTTATCTATATTAATTTATATAATTCTCACAGCAACAGTGTGAGGTAGATACTGTATTACTTGTTTCCATTTTATAGACATAGAAACTGAGGCTTACAGAAATATAATGACTTGTCTAAGTGTTAAAGCCAAGACTTAAGGTCTTTGAATCTATGATTTATGGGTCTCTGTGTGTCTTGCACACACACACACACACACACACACACACACACGTTTCTATGTCTACAAAGGGTTGCTGAGACAATAAATATTCTAACCTTAAAAGAATGACTTTCTTGATAAGAATTTCAAAGTGATAATGACAGTTCTGTGGGAGACTTTATATTATGCTAAAGAAATTTAGGTTTGAAGTAAAAGATATAAGTATAGGAATAAGAAGAATAGAAATAGAAATGAGAAGTCTATATGGAATGAAAATAAATTCAGCTTTTTTCCTTTCTTTTTCTCCTCAGCTTCTTTGTTTTCTTTCTTTCTTGATTTCTTTATTTTTTTTAGCAAGATCTGTCATTTTATTGATATTAGCAGCTAGACATGGAGTAAGACTTTAGTTCAAGTCCTTTCACAGATATTTACTAGCTATCTAATCTGGATAAGTTGTTTAACTGATCTCAGCCTTAATTTCCTCATCTGTAACACATAGATAACAACAGCACCTATCTTAGAAAGTTGTTGGGGGCGGGGGAGGGAGAAAGTAAGATAATACATATACTTTGCAAACCTTAAAATATGATATTATTTCTAGCTATTGTTATTATTATTATTATTGATTATTCTAGTGAGAGAGACATTTACTCTGCAACTTAAGAACTACTTAAGTAGTTCTACCCTATGAAGGTATAGAGACAGAGACTAAGACAGAGATGTTAAATATCAGAGTACAATCGTGTGTTCCTTCCAGGGAAACAATGGGATTGGATCTAATTACAAATGATATAATAGAAGAAATCCATCCCTGAAACAATCTATAAAGATCATCTACCCCAACCCCTTTCTTTTTGTGAATGAAAAAACAAGATCAAAAAGGTCAAACATTTTTTTCTCAAAGCCAGAAAGCTAGTTAAACAGAAGAGCCAGGACTAGAACTCAACCCTCCTAATTAGAAGCACAAGACTCTTTTCCCTACACTATGCTGCCTCCCATAGGTTAAACAATGAAAGACACTGACAAAAGGACTGACCTAGACCCAAGGATATGTGGGATTTAGTCCCAGCTCTTCCACTCTATAGCTGTGTAACCAGGAACAAGTCATTTAGATGCACTAGTTCTCATTTTCTTCACTAGTAGAAATGAAGAAGCTGAAATAGATGATGTCTAAGGCCACCTCTAGCTTACAAAGTGAAGTCATAATGTGAGCTGTATCAATTGTGGTTTTTTTTCAATTTTTTCAATTATATATTTAGTAATCAACACTAGAAAAAAACAAATGCAAAAAAATTATATGCAAAACTACAAACTCCTCATTGTTTACAATTACATATGTGTGCTAATATAAACATCCTCTGTTTCTGAATTCCCTTTGGATTTATTTTGCTTTCACATTTCCCCCTATTATACATCAACTGTTAAAGGACTAAAAGGAATATCTTATTCATTCCATTCATCTAGTTGAGGTTTCAATTTTACCCATTTTAAATGAATCATAGCTACACAACTGTCAGACAATAACCAGAGTAATAGAGTAGGGAGAACCTTAGATCTAAAATCATAAGACCTGTGTTCAAATTCTATTTCCAGTATTTGTTACCTGTTTGATTTTGGAAAATCATTTCTCCTTCTTTTTGCCTCAATTTGGTAAGTGATATATATTTTCAGATACCATGAAAATGAAGTGGGACTAGAACACCTCTAAAGTTTATTCTACTTCTAAATTATATGAGATAGCTGTTGGTTTTTTCTTTAACGATATTTATTCCATTCCTGGCATAAGAGTATCTTTGTATAAAATCATATGATATATTTATAAGTTAGTTAATAAAATATATAATTATTAAATGCATCATATTGTACATTATAATAATATATAATGATCAAATATATAACAATTTGAAATATTTCAAGGTTATATAATGTCTTTAAAATGGTAAATGCTGCATTGTTTTATCTTACTTGTGCTCTTCAAAAGACTGGTAAGGTAGATACTAAATGTATTATTCTATCCATTTTTCAGATAGGGAAACTGACACTCAGGAAGAGTGAATTGCCTATGAACATAAACATATGTTGGAGACAGAATTTAAACATAGGTATCCTCTGGCTCATTAAGTTGACTATTCTCTCCACTAAACAACAATAGCTTTGTTTAACAGTATAGACTTAGAAATATCATCTATCAAAACCTTGTTAACGTTTTACGAAATAAAAATAACCAAATACTAAAATCAAATTTTCTTTCACATTTTGCAGCTCAGTTTACTGATGGATACAGAGTCATTTCCACTTGAAATAATTCATCACCAAATTTCCAAGTGCAATTCAGACCTGTTTGAGCAAATAAGAGTGGTCAGCACCATGGTCAGAGAAGGCCAGTGGGCATATTTGACTTCTACAGATTTTGGTAACAATAGATAGAGCAAGAGTTTTAGTTAAGCCAGTTAAACAGATCTGTTCCAGATGCACAGATGGACTTTTCACAGCTTCCTCCTTAGGCTGTACTTCTCACATTTTCAATGGCATTATAGAAATATTATCAATCCACAGTTTCTATTTTAGAAGTACTGTTGGACTGACTTTATAGTTTATCTAGCTCTGTACCATATTCTGGGCAGTAGGCAAACTTCATCCACTTGGAAAGCAATGCAAAATTCTTTTGATTGATTAGGGATGTTGCTTAGGAGGTTTCTGGATTATTTCTAGACTTGCAGCAGTCAGCACAATGTTGAGTAGAGATATGAAGTAGATGGCCTCTAAGATCCTTTCCCACTCTAAATCTATAATGCTCTGAAGCTATGGATGCTACAAGCCTCATTAACACCATTTGTCAGCTCCAAAATTACATTGGTTTTGGTGTTACCCGGGTGAAATAGAGTCAGATGCACAAAAGTGAGAGAAGAGGATGGGTGTTGATAATCACAAGTGGATTGGATATTTATGTTCTTCCCATAGGCACTGCTTAGGGTTATTAGAATGCAAATACTACATTTAAACAGTGCCAACTGTGTGAGTGACAGAAACCAGGAAATTTACCTTGAGGCTGATAAAACTTAGTTGTAATTGGGAATTTCTCCACATGAACAGAGTGGTTTTCCCTCTACCACCTTGTTAGTCCATATGGGATGAGATATGCTGTGCATAATTGTCTAACCAGGCATGTCCCAAATAACAAGCCCTGACATTAGCTGAAGCTGAGCCAGGGGAAAAAAAAAAAGCAATGATCAGAGGAAAATGGTCATGGGTAGGTGTTAAATCAGCTATTCCATTGAACCAAGTGAAACATTTCACCTTATTACCATGGGCAGGGAAACATGGCAGCATAGAAGATCCATAGAAAAGGAGCCCAGCAGATTAGGGGCTTATGAATCTGAAACCACATTGCTTCATTCACACTCGGGTTTGCTCAAGTATAGGATTGAACTTATAAGTAGGCACAGTAAATCATCTCAGAGGTACAAGGGGCCTGATTATATGTCTGCATATATACATAAACGTTCATACAAATATATATATATATATATTCACATTGATACACACATACACATATATACACAAATTCATACAAATATATTTAAATATATAAATATATTTGTAAGAATGTTTGTGTATATATTTGTATGAACATTTGTGTATATATGTGCGTGTGTCAATGTGAGTATATATCTATAATATGAATATGTATACATATATGATATCTAATTTCTTAATTATATACTCTAAAAGTATAGAATCTATAAGACTCCATTATAATATATTTAGAAATATATTCAATGACATAATTTGAAACATGTCATGGTTAAATAATGCATTAAACTTCATACATTTTAAATTATAAAATTTATAAATAATATACCTACTTTATAGCTATATGTACAAATATCTCTATCTATTGATCTATGTGCTTATCTTTAGAATATCTATAGATCTCTGTAAAAATTATTTTTTAAGTTACTTTAGTCAACCAAGATGAGATTTTCAGTTCCTTAGGTATAAGAAACCTTTTAATTTGAGGAGAGGGATCCAGGTAAGTGGCACAACCTGAGCCGGAATTCTGGAAGGGTAGGGTGCTAGGGAGGACTAGTTGGTTTGATGTGGTACGGAGGGGGTTGGAAAGACAACCAAGATTATACCTAGGGCATTGGAGAAACTTGTGAAAGGGAGATAGACAAGCATATAGGATGGAATAAGTGAAAAGAAGAAAGAGGCTAAGGAAAATAAATTTTATTTCACGGCCAATGTGTAAGTTTGTTCATCTTAGCTCTTTTGTGTTCAGTCATTTTCAACTATGTCTGACTCTTTGTGACCCCTTTTAAAGTTTTCTTGGCAAAGATGCTGAATGGGTTTGCCATTTCCTACACCAGTTCATTTTATAGATGAGAAAACTAAGGCAAACAGAGAGCCAAGTGACTTTCCAAAGGTTACATAGCTAGTACATGTTTAAAATCAAATTTGAACAAACAAACAAAAAGGAATCCCTTATGTGGAAGCACATAGAGATTAACTTAATTGCCGAGATCTCACAGCCACTATCAGAGATAGAATTTGAACCCAAATAATCCTGAAACCCTCCCAATTACTCTGTTTCCTATAGTCTCTTGTGAGAGGAAAGATGAGGCAAGGAACATCAATAAAATATATTTTTTTAAAACTGTACTTTAATGCCATCTGCTTCTAAAGAAGGAATTGATAGAGTCTGAATTCAGACCAAAGCAAATTTTCCATTTTCTTTCTTATTTTTTTCTTGGAGTTTCCTTCTGTTATGAATAAAAATTAATCTTGGAAACTTTATTCTAAATTTATGAGTATTTATTAATAAAAATGAAAAAAGAGACAGTTAAGGTTTCCAGTCTTTCTAACTTAAAGATCAGGTCCTGAATTCCAACCTGGTGGTCCTTGCCACAGATTGCTACATAGATAAGCCAATGGAATGGCTGAAAGAGGGCTTCTCCCATTAGCCAGAAGGAGTAAGGGGGGGGGGGGAGAGGGAGAGAGAGAGAAGAGAGCGCCTTAAGCTTCATGAGCTGACTTTTCAAGCTCAGTCTAAATCCTTCCCCATATCCTTCAATTGGCCCACAAGTTCATTCTCCATACATCATATCTCTTGGCCTTTGTGACTTCAATAAGTCAGGAGCCTGGCCCGCCATGCTGGCAAACCCAGATATGTGACTCTGTGATTCCTATGGCTACATATTGTGGACACATAAATGCCTGCGGAAGGAGGAGGATGGAGGAGGAAGGCGCTGGAATCTGGGGTGGGGGCTGAAGGGTCCCCTGGGGCACATCCTGGGGCTCTGCCCGGACTGGCTGGTCGGGAAGTGGAGCCACATATGGTTCAAGAGCCATACCTTGCCGACCCCTGATTTAGAAGCAACCAGACCCCAGTTTGGAAGTCTCATAATCTCTGCTTTTGTAAAGTAAATAAAATTTTTTTTTATGATTTTCAAAACATAAATGTGTCTCCTAATAGTTTCTCAAACCTCTTAATATCCTGCCATGTAACCTAACTGGAATTAAGATAAATAAGTGAATAAATAAGATTCACTCTAAAGAGTAAGAGGGAGAATGTAAATGCATGCATCTATATGAAAGGATCTCTTATCTTATATTAGCCATGAAGTGAGTAGATCTCTAGCCAAGGGTATATAGAGGAGTACCTTTATGTTGCCTCCTGCAAGGAGACCAGCATATTTTTCTTGTTGGCCAAAATATTCATATAATCAAGTGGATCTATGTTATTCATGGCACTGTTCCACACAATGACACAACTCTTTTTCTGCCCATTTTGGGCCACTCTTGTCTCTTGCTTCCACGTAAATACTTCTAATATATTGAGATTCTTTCTTACTTTCTTTTGACATCAATAGTATAATAATAAATTACCCAGACTTCCTAAATGTTATACCTTACTCTAACCATGAAATCAATCTATAATTAAGGAGTATTCTCTCTATATAATGAGGTTCTCCAGATGTTCCTTTTGGTGGATGACACTGTGCTGTCTATATCAAGGCCAGAGTATGACAATATCTTCTAGACAAAATCCATAATAACTCAAAGGAGTTTTCTTACCATTCACATAGGAAAAACAAAGTAGATGAAGGCTATTGTCCAGAATATGCTATACAGTTAGTTAAATAGGATTTTCTATTAGTATAATAGGATGTATCTTTATATTTATCATCTCTAGCTTTAGATAATTAAATCTATGTATAACTATATATGTATATATATGTACATATACATATATTCCTCTCTCTTTTTCAAAATGGTCAAAATATATATATATATATACACACATATATATATTTCTCTCTCTTTTTGAGAATGGTCTGTAAATGGTATTTACAGAATGTAAGATTTAAATAGGTGGCGGAAAGTCAACTGAATTGGTTTTGAAGATTTGGGTTTTTATCTTGGTTTTGATGCTTAGTATCTATATGATCCTAGATAAGTCACTGCTCCTTGAACTTCAGTTTCCTCATCTGAAAATTTGAGATTCAACTAAATCATTTTAAGGTTTTCTTTCATCTCTAAATGCTGTGATTTTATGAATGTTATACTATAATAACGCCTCATATCTTGGAGGCACTTGGAAGTTGGTGCCAGATGGTGTAATGGATAGAGAGTAAGACTTGGAGTTTAAATCCTGCTTCAGATACTTACTAGCTGTGTAACTCTGGATAAGTTCTTTAGCATCTCTTTACCTCAGTTACCTCATCTGTAAATGGGCATAATAATACCACCTTGCTCCTAGGGTATTGAAGGTGAGCAGAGATATTTTTAAACCTTAAACCACTATATAAATGTTATATTATTATTATTATTATTATTATTATTATTATTATTATTATTATTATTATTATTATCACCCTCGTCACCTAAAAGATTGGATATTCTTGCTGTAAGTAGTAATAGTAAATATTTATTAAATGTTACTTTGGGCCAGACACTGGGCTAAATGCTGAGGATAAAAAAACCTAAATAAAGATAGTCCATGCCCTCAAAGAACTTATAATCTAATAAAGAAAAACAATATAAAATAAGGAAGCTGAAAAGGGGTAGGGGGCATGATGTTACTGGAAAGGAAACCAAGCAGACCAATCAATGGGAAATGATCCCATCAGGAAAAATGTATGCCAAATGCTTTTACTCATTGCAGCATTTTTTCTTTAAAAAAGAAAGAATGAAATCCTTACATTTTCCCCTCAAGGACTATGCACATATCACTGAGGGTAGAATTTGACCTCCTGGTGGTCATAGCTTTTAGAATATATTACCCAGACTATCAAAGTGCTGAGAACGAAAATGTCAAATTAAGGTTGCAGCCACCGGAATAGTAATAAAAACATCTACATTTAAAACATGTCATATTGGAAAAGTTAATCCTAACATCAGCGGCTCCATATTTTGACTATGGGAAGTGACCGTGTTTTCAATGTCTATAAAAGCAGGAAAATATCTGGCTTTCCTTTAGAGGAGCTAAATATACCTGAAACCCCATATTCCTAAGGCATTAGTATGCAGAACAATGCTCTATCAAACACAAGGCACTGTGGCCTTCAGAAGGACATGTTTTATTTCACAATTATAGAACCACCCAAATAAAAGTTGAAGTCTAATCCATAGCTTGGCATTCAAGGATCATAGATTTATAATGAGATGTAACCTTATAGTTAATCCTTACCCCTACACCCATACAGATTCTATCCTCATTTAACAGATGGAAAAAATTGTGGTTCAATATCACATGAGCCCAAAGATCAGAGATTTGAATCCAAGTGCAAAAGCCATCTGACTCCAAGATCAATGTTCTTGGGTGGAGGAAGTCAGTCAGGAAAAGTTATATAATCTACTTCATTGTATATAGAATTAGAACATTTTTGCTAAATATGTCCAGATTTTTATCTATTCCCATCTTTGTTCTAATCTAGACATTCCTTCTTTCTAAGGCTAAACCTTCAACTTCTTCTCTTACTACTATCTCCATCTCCATCTTATGAAAATTTATTTTATCAATCATTTTTGTTGTCTCTGTGTCTATCTCTATCTTCCTATATCTGTCTGCCTGTGTCTATCTCTGTCCTTGTCTTTCTGTCATTTCTTTAGCTCTCTACTATCTTCTCTACCTCTGTGTCCTCCTCCTCCTCCCTTCTCCTTCCCTTCCCCATATCATATTTCCTTGTTATTTTCCATCTCTATGGTTTTCTTCCTTAATCCACAAAAATAAAGTCTTCCCTTAAGTGACAGCATGATATAGTCTGGAAAACAAACAAACAGTGGATTTGAAATAAGAATACCTGATGATCATCGATGACACAGGAAGAAACCAGTGGAAATGTGCATCGGCTACTGGGGAGTGGAGGGGTTGGGGGGAGAGAGAGCAAGAACTTGAATCATGTAACCATGGAAAAAATTTTTCTAAACAATAAAAAAGAAATAAAATTAAAAAAAATAAGAATACCTGGGTTCAAATTACTAGTTCTACAACTACAGTGTGATTATGGGCAAATCAACTAGCCTAGCTGGCATCAGTTTCTTTCTCTGTAAGATCAAGGAACTGAGCTAATTGAGCTATCTCCCGGGTCTTCCAGAACTCAAAATATTATCATGGTAAAACAAAAGAAAACAAAATATATCCTTCCCTTGACCAAGCCCTTTACTTAATGGACTTAATTTCTCCTCAAATTCACTGGGAAATTTCCATAATCTATATGTGCTGCCTTCTCACAATTATTCCTAGACTTTGATGTGTTAGAGCCAGCATGAATATGAGCTGATCATTAAATTTTCAGCCTGAGCATTTACACCTCAGAAATTGGCAAATGCTATAAATCAAGTCTTGAGTTATTGTTTTGTTGATTGTCAAGACTCAAGAAAGTGATGGAAAAAATGTTAATAAAAGTTTTAGGAATATATGCCTCCTTTCCCCACCCCCCAGGCCATCTGTCAAAAATTTACCAGCTCACCTCTGCTGCTAAAGACCACTTGCAATCTGCTTTCTGACCTCAATACTCCATATCATTTGCTTTCTCAAAGGTATATTAATGACATTTTAAAAAATGTTCAGTGTTCACTGATGCCTTCTTTTTTACTCTATATAATTTCCATATCCCCTACCCTATATCCATCTCTTATATCAAAGAAAGTCAGTGAAGAAAAAAATAGTGCAATCTGTATCTGTTAAATCTTTCTTATCCTTCAATCTGATATGCCCAGATGAAATTGGTTCCTTCGCCAATTTTTCTATATTCTAAATTTCCCTCTTGGTCCTCATCATAGACTACTTTATATCATATTTCTTTATTTCTTACCCATCTGCCCTATTAAGCTGTAAATTCTTAGAGGGCAAGGACTATATTATTTTCTATTTGCATATTTGTGCCTTGTATATAATTGTGCTTATTGAATATAATTCAGGTTTCAAGCTTGGACCATGTGCATAAGACTCACTGGTGTAGAGAATGATCAATCAATGAGTGTTCTTGTTGAGAAGCAGAGTTGGCACAAGAGCTTTAAAAAGGAGAGACATTCTTCATCCTGGCATTGACACACAGTATACATGTGGTTCCAGATTCTATTCAGGGAGAGACGTAATGCAGGGAGAGGGAACACAAGCTCTTTCCCATGTTCCTGATTTTCGGTTTGCTGACTTATAGATTTGGATGAATTTCCCTTTGGGTGAGATCAGATTCTTTTTCTTGGTATAGTTATCTTGCTTCCAATAGAGAGTTCATTCACTTTGGCTAGTTTCTGGTATATTGCAAACTATATAAATTTTCTGATTTCTGTTTACTATTAACTTCAATAAATCTATTTACTTATTTTTCGCTATTTGTGATAGGCTTTTGCATAATTGCTACATAGTAGGAAAGAATTGAGACTTCAAATAAAAAGTTGGGATTTCTTAGTCATTTTCCATTTAAAAAAAAGAAATGGATAACCATCTCTTTTTTAAATGGAAAGTGACTAGGAAAATATCTTGATTCTTTAAAAAAAGTTATTTTCCTAAAACAGCAATATTTAGTAGAACTGAAAGATATAGTTCTATTGTAGCTCCTCTCTACCTCAGCAGAGAACTGGGCCATTAACCTCACGGTTTCTTCTTCTCTTCAGGCAGGAATAGAAGTTTCCCTTTTTTAGGGGACAGGCCAAGATTCCAGAGAAATCTATTTATACTTCCCTGTGAACCACGATTAGAGTACCCAGGGAAATATACACATAACCTACATGAATAACATACACACCCTAAACAAATATTTACTGAATTGAATTTCATACTGGCCTTCCCACATGCCTGGAATTTACTTCCTCCTTTACCTCTCCCTCATTAAATCCCTCTTAAGGTGCAAATGAAGTATCTCCCATCTGAAAATATTATTCTTATAAGTAAGGGTGATTACTGCATTCTTTGAACTTGCATTTCCAGTGCTTTGCACAGAGCCAGGCATGTATCAGGTACTTAAATACTTGTTGATTGGTTGAATGTATGTGTCCTCCCCTCTGTTCATTAGTTTAAAATATTATATGTTTTCTGGTAGTATTCAGTAGCAGAATATTGAACAGGAAGTTTGTGTATTGTGTTCTGAAGCTATGGGAAGAAGGAAAGATGTGAAACTCTCCTACAAGTTGAGTTGAAGCTCTTTGTTACTCAGATGCAGAGACAGAAATGGTAACTCAAAAAAAAAAAGGGGAGGGGGGAAGGAGGGGTACCAGTGAGCAAAAGCTTAGGATTTGTTGATGCAAAACAAGAATAAGATGGCAGGAATATAATAGATCTGAAGTGTTCCTTCAAAATCCAAATCAATCCCCACCTCTCTATAAATCCTTCCATGACTACCCTCTATCCACAGCAATATTTCTCTCCTATTCATTTATAGCATATACTTTTTAAAAAATTTTAATTGATAATCATACTTTTCACTTTTAATGTGTTAATTTGTTTGTCTTGTTATTAATTCTTTTGCTGTTATTCTACATGTCTTGTGTGTTTTATCTGCCCAGATTGATTATGTATGCCTGTGTCTTATATTTCTTTGTATTCCTCACTGTGGCTTTATATAATGGTGTGCTCATGGTAAGTAGTGAATTTAATAAAGACTTATTGATGGCTGAATGAATGTGTTAGTATTCATCAGCAGAACCTTGGTTATCCCATTTTTCTTTGTGCCCTTTCAAAAAGAATGCTCCTTTCCAAAGCACATATCATATATAGATTCAATTTCCTGAAATTATAGAACAGATTTCAAATGTATGAGGGGAAAAACTTTCTGAATAGTAAGTCTAGTTTAAATTTCCTGTAATGGGGAGATAGTTACAAATTCACTGAAGTATATAAAGAAAAAGGGCATGGTTGCAAGAGACAGGACTTGGAGTGAGAAGGTCTCTGTGCGAATCTCACTTTTGATATTACCAGATGAATGAACTTGAATAAGTCACTTAACTTCTCCAAGACTCAATTTCCTCATCTATATTTAAAAGTCAGCTTCAGGAAACTGTTACCTTAACAGAATGGGTTTTCCTTCCATCCATGCAGAGTAGAACTCTTTATCAATTTAGGTGTGAAGCTTTTGTTTGTTTTGTTTTTGTTTTGTTTTTCTCTAGAGGCTAAAAAACCCATCACTTTGCAGTTAACCTAGTCACTAGTCTGTTGCTAACCTTAGCTAGTCTGGTGCTCAGATAACAAACATACAGTGAATTATCAACCTGTACTTCAAACTTTTGTTAAAGATTGTTCAAAGATGCCAGCATTTCCACTTTCCTTAAATACTTTATAAAAAAACGAGGTCACTTACCCTGGCATTACAATATAGCATTCAATATAGTATTTTAATGGAGGTTTCCTTCTTAGTAAAATAATAAAAGAGTTATTGTGATCCAGGTACTTTGAAAGCTTTGAAGTTCTATATTTAATAATTGTTACTATTTCTAATAAATGATAGTTGCTTTTACAAATTTGATTTTATAATTGGATTTAGGAGGAAAGTAAAATATCACAATAAATATCCTCAAGCAGTGTTTCATAAATAGTTTTATGGATATGTATGGATATGCTATATCAATATATGCATAATATATAACTATCATTTTTCCTGATTCATTGCTTTAATAAATATTTGTTCAACTCAATAAGCATCTCTTAAGTACTTTTTTAAAAAACAGAGCATTGTGCTAAGGTCATAGAGTGATCCAGTAGTTAGATAAGAAATGGTCTCTGGTCACATGAAGCTTACAATTGAATAACTTTCATTATATTTCCTTATGAATTTAACAGGAATTGAATTGAATTCAACTTGGAATTTCCTTTGAATTCATTTATATATATGTACATATACATATATATGTACGTATATATATTTGCTCATTCTGACCTATGATTTCCTTGACATAGAAAACTCCTTGTAAGGAAACTCTTGGGCAAAATAGATCAGAATGATTCCATAACATTAATATTAGAGTTACTTGAAACAGAGCTATTAAGGGGCTTGACCAAGGTCACATAGCCAATGTGTATGAGCAACAAAAATTCAACCAAGGTCTTTGTGACTCCAGGGGTCAGGTTGCTGTCAATTAGGCTATATTACTTCTCTTAATGGTACTTGGTAATCAAACAGCTACCTGTAATGATACATGATCCTTTGAATCACGAAATCTCAAAGTTCCAAACAATTAGGTTCAGTCATGTTCTGCTATTCATAGTCATAATTTATAAGACTTGAAAAAGACAAATTCAGTGAAACCATTTTGGATGATCTTTTATTTCCTTGACATCCAGTAACCAATCATTTTTTAAAACTATTTTGGCATTGTGCAAACTCAGATGTGAAGAATAGTATTGCATCTCATAGTATAACTGCTTAAGCTAATGTTTTCATTATGTACTTAACAGTATAAAGTCCCTGATGTTTTAAAGAAAAGCACTACATTGGGAAAAGGAAAATGGTCATTTTTCAATTATCTTGATTGTTTGAGCAATGTGAAGAGTTGACAGAAATCATTTAGTACCTTTTTGATAAATCATTCGCACATTTAACGGTCTAATTTGGTAGTCTTCACAACTTAGGGTTGAAAGATTTGTAGCTGAAAGAAACATTAGAATTTATCTCATCTAACTTTCTCATTTTGCAAATAAGGAACTAAGTGACTTGCCCAGGTTCACACAAATAGTAACCATCAGAGGTAATATTTAAACTCAGATCCTTTAACTCCAGTGCTGGTGCTCCTGCCATTCTAATATATTACTTATAAATCTGCACTTCACTTTGTCCTATGTAGACACAGATTTGATTCATCATGACAGTGACTCATGATACCTAGTGAAATTTGTTGCTTGATCCTTAACTTATATCTACATGTGCAAAAGGAAGTGGATAATTAAAATCATTCAGTTTGATGGGGCTTTGGGTAGAGGAGAACAAAGCAGAAAATACCTCAATTACCCTTTCTTCTGAAATTTCCATTCTATTGAGGTAAAATGTGGAGGGCTGTTTATAATTTCAAATTTTCTGGGAAATTACCTCTCATTCACTGATTGGGTAGACCTGTCCTAACAGAGCTGCTTCTATTCTAAAGCACAGAGTCCTTCCAGTCTCCTAAAATGGACTTTGCAATCTAAATACACATGTTGTTTTTGTTATTGTAAATGTCTAATTCCCGGCTGAAACTATTTGTCACAATAATATCCTGTAGTGCTGACTTTTACAAGATAATTACATGGTGAGTAAACAATATACTATTTCCTTTTATCTATTTTAAATTTGATGCCTACTAATTTTATCACCTGCTTTTGCTTCATATATTATTGGGCAGGGTAAATAAGAGTCCAAAAAAGAGCCCAGCTAAGTCATTCGTTATTTTATATTGGGCCATTTCTCTAAATTAATGAGAAATATTTAGTGCTTTACCAACTTCCAAGTGCTTTCCAGGCATCAGTTCCTGATGTGCCTTTGAAGTATGCAAAGATGATGCAGCCTCTTTCTTCTCCTCAAGACTCCAAAAAGATTTGCAAAATGCCACCTCTCCTCATGAGGAAGAGGAAAGATTGGGGAGAGAAGGAAGTAATATTAAGTTTATAAGGCAACAGACCTGATTGCCAGTCCTGCCACTAATTATTTGTGTTTCCTTAGGCAAATGACTTAAACTTTCTGGTTGTTTTCTGGTTTTCCCCATCTATAAAATGAGAGGTTTGAATCAATGATCTCTAAGGTCCTTATTCTAGAAGTAAAAATGCTATACTTCCCTAATTCAGGGCCATCCTTGATATTTAACTTACCCAAACCTCACCTATATAAAAATGTTACCTGTAAAGGGAAGCTCACAAAAGTGAGACTTTTCCCCAAAGTCTCTAACCTCCATAAGAAAGTCTCTACGTGTAATTTTTACATTTCCAAAGGATTTGAGGGCTACAGATAGGTAGAGGGAGAACACTGTCAGGTAAATTTCTCATCTTGTATTTATAGTGTTTCACTTTTCATTTAACCTATGGGAGCAATAAACTTCTACAAATGCCTCAACCTAGTAAGTGAAATTAAAAGGTGATGAACAGCCAGGTATAATATGATTTTAAAAATTTATTTCTCCCAGTGTCCCACTTGAATCCATATAATTCAAGTATATATGTGTTGATGATATCTTTGCCTTATGATAAAAACATTGTGAGGAATTCCTGTTTATAAATAAAACAGTATTTATTGAAATAAGAGCTATGTAGTCTAGTAAGGACTGCTATATTTTTTCCTCAAGTAGAATTATCATAATAAAAATTTAAACCCATAATTTGAATATCCATATTGTTTCTTATTATTTCATATGAAAACTGGATTTACAAATGATTTCTGAGTTCCTAACTTAAAGAAGTTGGAATAATAGAAGAAATAGAAGCATAAAAGGACATCAAATCCTTGACCTTACTATAAAATTGGAGGATAAAGAACTCAGTAAAACATAAAAAATATGGACAAATCTCAAGGTTCAGCCTTGGGCTCTCTAGAAGCATAGACTCTACAATAAAAAGAAACTCAGAGACGACCTCATCCAATTCTTTTATAGTCTGGGAAACTGAGGCCTAGAGAGACTAAGTGACTTACCCCAAGTAATTTCTGTGTTTTATTCTTTAGACCATTTCTTACATAAAAGTCATTATTTGTATGATGTTTAGCCCATGTATGCCCACCATTCTTCTACAGTGCCCTTTGGGACAATTATAGTTTTGATTCTTTGGAGACTGTGGTGTTCCCTAATTTAAATCAATAGAGCATTACTTTAAGATAATGGGCATCAGAAAGACGGATTTTTGAGTGAGTGAGAATCTTTGGATCATTAAAAGTATGGCAGAATTTCCTAAAGGCAGTCCAGGCTGTTCGCCTTTTCCTATTCAATTTTGATCACAAGTATATCTGCAGTGTTTGCTTGGGGCAGATGTTGTCTATCTTTATCCTAACTTAGTATTGATTTTCAATTTTAGGCTAACTAGTTTATGTTACTGCTATACATATAAGCAACTGTATTAAATGACATTTACAACAATAACTAATCATTAATAGTCACTTTTTTATTATTATTATTTTAAGGGGAATGTAAGAGCATAAATCATGTATTAATAGTCACTTTTATTTGATGCTTATTGTGCCTAGTTCTTTCTGACTGTTTTTAAACGTATTCATGATTCTTGGTAGCGAAGCTTCTGAGTAGCCTATAAACTATTGACTTCTTTCACATCTTTATTTGAAGCTGTATTTCTTGCCAATCTCCTCTATGTACACCTTTGTACTGAAGATGTCTTTGTAATGAAAGAAATTCTCAGAGGGGTATATTTTTAGTTTTGAAATATTATTATATTAAAGGACTTTTCTAATTAGGCAGCAAACTTCCTCCACAAATCTAGCCTCCAAGGTCTTGAGAGGTACCCAAAAAAAGAGAGAGAAATGAGCACAAGCAACCAGTCATCCCGGTTGGCCAGAGAGAACAGAGGCTTAAGTATAAGCAACTGAGCAGCTACTCTTGGGGAAAAAAAAGAAATATGACCAGAAAACAGGGGCAAGAGGTGAATTTCCTCTCTCAAAAGTCTTATATAATCCTTGGGACATCATTATTCAGTCCCTCTCTAGGGCATCCTAAGAGGTTTCTGATTGGAAAACAGCCTTACAAGAAGTGTCCTCAGAGACTTCATCTCCTCCTCCCTCAACACAGGGAGAGGCAGATGTCAGGAGGACACCAACTCAGCCTTTCCTCTTCACCATGTGTTTGGACCACCATGATGGCTAGAACTGAATGACTTCATTACCTAAGAGAGTTGTTTACAGATAAATAAGGAGCATGTCCCTGCCTATAACAAAAGCCAGCCCAGCCATATGCCTTTAACCATGTTATGCTTAACAAAGACAAAAGATCTAGACAAAAGAAGGAAGAACTCAATTCTGTTTCATAGCCTGGGGGACAAACTAAATTGTAATTTTAAAATCAAACTGTTCTTGGGGGCCACAGGGGAAACCAATTCAATATCACAATTCAATATGAATTTTCCTCATCTGGTATCAGTGGAAATTTTTATTTAGTTTAGGGAAGTTTATACAGTTCTGCCTAAAATTTCTCTCCCTCTTCCAGTACAGCAGCAAATGTTGGCATATAGGCTGCAGTTATCTTCATGGTGTTCTTTCTGTTTATTCTTATCATAAACTTTGAAGGGTAAAATAGCCAACTATCCCTTGAAATTTGGGATAACTATCTCCACAAAAATTCTACTACTATCGTGATCTTATTATGCCCTGGGAATGACCTTGGTCCTTATGGCGATGCCCCCAAATCTGATAGATACCATACTGGAAAGGCTTTGAGTTTCATCCTGGTAACAAATCATGTTGGCTATCTAAGGACCAATCTGGTCAAGGATAGAAATTTTCATTTCCTGTAAACTGGTCTCCAGATGAATGAACCTTTCATTCTGTCAAACAATGAAAGAAAGAAAAATGACTAACAACTTTTAGTCCTGTGTGGCTTCTTTATACTTCAGCAATGACAGAGGCAGAATGACAGAAAAGGGGAAAGATGTTGTTAAGAATCCCAGTTAACTGTTGATCCTCTGAGTGTGAGATCTTTGTTCAACAGCTGACAAGTTGACATACTACGTGGAGAAACTGAACCATATCAATACTGAGAGTCTTACTATGAAGGAAATCAAAAGATAAAAGGTCATTGCAAGCTAAAAGGAAAGACAGCTCACAGATTTTCCTTCAGAAAAGCATATTAGAGTTGATAGAATCAATTTCATTAGGTACCCAAAAGAAACAAGAAATATCATTTGAGACAACATGTGGTCATCTATTCATCCTTTTATTCACCCTAGAGGGTGAAAAGGTGAAATATGAAAGTTGTTTAAGATGCCAGTTATATATAGATCAAGAAAAAATTCAAAAATGTCATTAATCAGATAATGGAAATTATAGCCCCACTCAGAGGGCATAACCTAGTAGCCCAAAATCATGCAAAAGTTTATCTTTCGTTCATCAATGATCCTGATTAATGGGGAAGGTGCGGCTGGAAAGTGGTTCATCTGAAAATAATCTGGGATTTCTGTTGACTAAATGTTCAGTATGAGTCACTAGTGTGATATGGCAGCCAAGAAAGTTAATGCAAATGTGAGTTGCACTAGGAGAGGCCAAAACATTCAGTAATGGAGAAGTGCTTCTGCTATATGCTACCCTGGACCAGCAGTAGATGGTTGTGTTCAGTGCAGTGCCATGTTTAGAAAGAACCTTGATTAGCTTCAATTTACCCAGCATAGCTTGTTTGTACATAACTGTTTGTATGTTGTCCCCTCCATTCAACTATGAGGTCTGTGAAAGCAGGAAATGATTTTTTAATCTCTCTTTGAAATCTCCAGCACTTGATGCTGCCACACAGTAGGTACTGAATACATATTTATTGACCTGATTTATAGAGAAGAGGACCAAAGATAATGCAAGATCTCATGTACAAGCTACATGTAAATGCCTACTCTGTGCCAGGAAATAATAGTCTGTTGGAGGAGATAAAATATGAGCAACTATATACAAACAAGACTTATATAAGAAAAACTGGGAGCAATCTCAGAGGAATGGCACTAAATTCGAGGAGGATTAGGAAAGATTTTATTGCAGAAGATGGGACTTTGGTTAAGAGCAGAAGCAAATCAGAGAAACAAGGTGGTGGGAAAAGATGAGGGAGAAAATTTCAAACATGGAAGAAAGCCAAAGAAAACACTTGAGGTTGGAAGATAGAGTGTTATGTGGAAGGACAACAAGGAGCCCAATGTTACTGCATCACAGAATATGCAGAAAGAAACTGAAAAAGTAAGACAGGGCTAGATTTTAACGAGCTTTAAAAGGATTTTATTACCTTGAGGTAATAGGGAGGACTAAATTTTAAAGAATGAGGTATACATGTGAGGGTGATGAGGTCAGATCTGTGCTTTTGAAAAATGAGTAAGACAGCTGAATGGAGGATAGCTTTGATTGGAGAGAGACTTGAGGGAGGCATCAGGTAAAGGAAATGGTAATTTTTAGCCAGAGGAAGAGAAGACTTGGGGACATAATAGCATTTTACAAATCTTTGAAAGGTGATCATGTGGAACAAGACTAATTGTGTTTTGCTTGGCTTCAGAAGACAAAACTAGGAACAATGAATAGAAGTTGCAAAGAAACAAATTTAGACTTAGCATAAGGAAAAATCCTAATAATAAAATATAAAATGAAGTTATACAAGAGTTGAAAGAGCTATTTCTGGAGGTACTAAAAATCTTCAAGAAAAGGCAGGATAAGCATTTTATGGGCACTGCGTAGAAGGAATTCTTGCTCAGATACGTACTTGGTTCCAGGGACTCCAATGGTCATTTCCAGTCCTGAAATTCTATAACAAATATCAGCAAAGTTCTACTCTTCTGCCCACTAAAAGTTCCCCGTAGCCATATGATTATAATAGCACTCTAATGTACCTTATATGTGAGTTGCTTAATGTTCTCTCTCACTTAACCACTAACTTTGACTGGTGTTGGTATGTAGACCTCATTGGACATTTCTTGCATACTCACATATCAATATTGATGCTGATCTAAAACCAGGAGAACCATATACACAGAGACAGATATACTGTGGGACAACTGAATGTAATGGACTTCTGTACTAGCAGCAATGCAATGATTCAGGACAATTCTGAGGGACTTATGAGAAAGAACACTATCAACATCCAGAGAAAGAACTGTGGAAGCAGAAATGCAGAAGAAAAACAACTGTTTGATCACATGGGTCAATGGGGATAAGATCAGGGATGTAGACTCTAAGCGATCACCCTAATGAAAATATTAATAATATGAAAATAGGTCTTGATCAATGACATGTGTAAAACCCAGTGGAATTGCTCGTTGGCTATAGGAGGGAGAGTGGGAGGAGGGTAGGGAAAGAACATGAATCATACAACCATGGAAAAATATTCTAAATTAATTAAAAATTTTCAAATCATAAAAACAAAATAATATATTGATGCTGCTCTGTTTAAGTTCAGCCTCCACATGAAGGAAGAGGTCTACAATCTAATACCCCTTTCTATTCCTAGCACTTGCATTTCATAGATGTCCAGTCAAAGCTGAATGACAGAGCAGGATGATAGTGAGTGGCTTAACCCTCCAGACAGCTCCGTATGGTGTTTAGGCACAGAAAGGTGATCTTTAGTCTGAGCTAAAGTATGGTCACCTCAGACATAGCATTTAGAATCCCATGCTTTGAAAATGATTCCTGGATTGGCATTAAATGTTTCCCATGTATATCTCCCCCAAAGAAGGCTCCCCAGCTGAGTTGAAGGTACTACTCACATTGGAAAAACTTTCTATTTTCACTATGCTAGAGAAAAGAAAGGGCAAAAGTCCCTTTCAAGAGCCATCCCTCTAGATTTATAACCTTTCTCCACTTTCTCTTCTCTGCCTGCATCCCTTTCTCAATTCAGAACTCTGTAGCATTACACACAGTCAATTAAAAAACACAATTAATTTATCCTACCATCTAAGAGAATTGGTGGACATGCCACAAAAACAATTAAGGTAACTTAGAAATAGAGTTTTGTGTAATTTATCTTGGCACAGTTTTAAGGTATTAGGTAATTCCTTCCAGAAATCCTGACATCACTTTACCATGAAACTATAGGCCTCTTCTAGCCTCTAACCTTTTCTGTGGTTCCTTTTCTTCATGGTCTCATTACCATATCTCAGATGAGTTCTCTCTCAGTCTTTTTTTTTCCTTCCCCCATCACTGTCAATGGAGAAATTAGTTATTTTTCTCTCCAAGTTCTAATTTCTCATCACCCCTCATTTTCTCCCTTTTCTCCTCTGTCTCCACGCTTCTTGGCTTCCAGGCAAACTGCTGTCCAGGCAACAACCTGATTTGCCAACTCAGCTGGGCTGTTTACTTTGGTAAAGAACATTCCTTTGAAATTAATAGAATATTGAGAAGAAAAGAGAAATAAGTAAACTTAAATTCTTTGAGTGATTTAACTTTGTTGCTGAGGTAATCTGTCTTGATTGAGAGAGAAGACAGTAATAGGACAGTAAAATTCCCTCTATCTCTGTCTCTCCTCTTCTCACTTCCTTTTTCTTTCTTTTGCTTTTCTTTTTTCTATCTTTCCTTCTTCCTTCCCTCTATTCTCTCCCTCTCTTCCTAATCTTCCTTTCTTCATTCCTTTCTTCCCCATTATTTGTATAAACATTTTAATAATAAGTATATATTGTAGAAAAGTAAAGTATGGAAACAGGTAATGTATTTCAGTTCTTTCAGTTAGTCATTTCTCGTTTGACTTAGCTGTTGATCCAATATTTCCTGTTGACCTGTGACAGCTATTAAATTGTTAAATACAAAATTCTTGGAAAGAACTAAGCAGCCACTAGAAATTGCACCTTCAAAATTCCAAACTATTATAAGTAAATCAATCAAAGAGCAATCATTCTTTAAATACCTACTGTATGTCAAACCCTAAAGATGCAAAGCATATCATCCTCTGCCCTCAAGGACCTTTCGTTTTATCAGGGAAAATAAAACATAGTCCATTAATGGAGACAAAGTATACAATGTAAATGCAAAATTATTTCTGGAGAGCACTAGTAAATGGGGAATTAATGAATAAATAAGGAAGCATTTATTAAGGGCATATTAAGATTCCAAACATTGTGCTAAGTTCAGGGGACATAAATACAAAAATCAAGATAGTTTCTCTCCTCAAAGAGCTTATATTTTCTTAGGGGGACACATTTAAGAAAATCAAGAAAGGCCTCACTGGAGATGTCTTGAAGGAAGCTAGAGATTCTAAGAGTTAGAGGAGAGGATAGTATATATTCCTTTAATGGAGGGGGGAAGGGAAGGGCAGTTTATGCTAACTCATGGAGATAAAAGATGGAATATTGTGTTCAGCTAATGGAAAAAGTAGGGGAATTTGGCCAGAATTTAGTTTGCTACAGAAAATAATGTTTGGCAAATTTAGAAAAGTAGGATGGAGCTATATGACAAAACAGCACTTTTAGTGACAGGGATATTTGTATTTTGTTTTAGAGGCAATTGGGAGCCAATGAAGTTTTTGAGGTTAGGAGTATATAGTCAGACATGTGTTTTAGAAATATAAGTATGGCAGCTGTGTGGAAGAGGGATCATATTCACACTCTGCTGATAAAGCTGATGGATGATTCAGCCTGAAAATGCCTCAGAAGACTCTCTGGGTATTCCATTTCAGTCCTGAAATATTTCTAGCCTATGACAAAGTTTCACCACTCAGCCTATCAAGTTTAGCCCTCCAGTCTACAGAGCTCTATATTGCTCTTTTCCTTTTCTTTCCATAGCTTCCCTTTTCATTTTCCACCCCCTACTTTTCCTGTATTCATCACTTTCTCTGTTTGTGAGATTAACTTACTATCAACTTCATTATCCCTCTCCATGGACATTACTCTTCTTTGCCTCTACTCATTGTCTCTGATCTCCCTGATCTAAACATGCACATTGTATTGCATTAGATAATAGTATATAGACTCAGGTCTTCTAATTCCCTAGTCCAAGATCCCCATTTTAAAGATGAGAAAACTGAAGCCAAGTGAGAAGAAACAATCATTCCCAAATGAAGCAGGCACTAAGTGGCAGACACTGGATATGAGACCACATTCAGTGACTATAAATTCCCCACTCTCCACTCTACAATGCTTCCTCCACATGTTTCCAGAAGTTATTTCCATCTCTGGGATATCATTTCCTACTCCCTAGCCATCTTCTCAGCAATTTTCTTGTCACCCTACTTCTTCCTAAACTGGAAAACCATGATCAAATTAATTCTGTGTTGGGTGTATCAGTCTTCCTAACTCTCTAGGACACCATTCAGCATTCTTGTAACTTTCTAGACAAAAGCATTAGACAAACTGTTCATTCCCTCATTAAATGAAATTAGGAAGTGTTTAACAAAGAAAAAAGAGGAGAACATAAGATAATGTCCATTTTTGCTCTGCTAAGTCAATCAAGGAATTACAGGGATTCTTATGGGGAAAACCAGGGGACTTAAATATTATATGTGGGTTCAGAAGGGTGAGTATGTATGATTTAGAGAGCCCCTTTTCTATTTAGGTTCACATTCCAGACACTTGCTACCACTCCCCTCTATTAGCACGTAAACTTCCTTTTTTTTTTTTTCTAAATCTTTCTTGCTCTAATTTCAGTTTTCTTTCCTTTAGTTCTGTCTTCTAATATAGTACCTAAGGCCATTAACAGTAAACTTAGCCCTTCTCAATCTTCCTGAAATCAGTATACTTCTGCAGAGATTTGGTTATTTCTTTTTCTTTACAGTGTAGAGGAAAAGTGAAAAGCATGGAGTACATACAGTCCGCCCAGAATCTTGATTCCATCCAAGCTTTCAACTGAATGCCCGTCTTAATGGCATGGCTCCAGATCCCAGTACAAACTAAGTAGGCCCAAAACAAAGTATTCATGAGCAACCAATGAATTAGTCACTTTGCTTCTCAAAAGCTCTAGCAGCTTGGTCAGCTTTCTCCCCTGAGAGCAATGGATGTAAATTCCCTTCCCAACAACACTCTGAGTCACCTTGGCTGGGTAAGTTACTGGGAGTCTTCAATCATTTACAGGCAAAGGATTTTGTTCTTTTAACACAGAGTTTCTCATTACTTTCAAACTGGGTAACAGCTAACTCTAGCCAATTCCACTGCATATTTTTATGGGAAGGAAGAATAATCTGTGAATGCTATTTTCTAATCTTAGATTTAGCTTCCAAATTACTGTTCTATATAAAGGATAAATACTACAGGGCCAGAGGGTGATGGATTGGGGAAGGCTTAGGACAATGGTTGGAATATTCATCGTAAAATGTATCCTCCTCCCACCAATATAAAAAAAATGTCTCTGGCACACATACCTATTATCCAATCTGTTAGGCAAAACACAGTTTAAAGAGGTTGATTATTTTTCAACTTACACTAAATCAGAAGTTGCTTTTGGCTAGTGTGACTAGCTATAATATCAAGCTTCTTATCAAAGAAACTGTGGCCACGAACAACAATTTCATTGCTTAATAAATTTACTTTTGTTTTCCAGTTTCATGATTAGTACCTTAAAAAGATTTTTATTCCAACAAGTCATTTTCCCATCCTTTCCTATAGAAAGTTTTGACCATGAGAAACAAGCAAAGCTTTTGGTAAAATAGCAAAAAGGTAATAACAGAGAGAAGGATCTATTAACCCTGGGCATTTTTTATGACTCCTTGAGAAAGTTAGTGCTTGGAATTTGAAAGACTGCTGTTCAAATGGGCAAATGGGAAGAGGGATGGTAGAGGGATGAAATATGAAAAATTATTCTGGCTTCTAACCAAAATCTATTCCAGTTGCTTTGAGTGGGACTTAATTGGAATGACTGTTCTTGGGATAAACTTTTCTATCTTCTTATTGGTCTATTGGAAATTATGTATAAACCACCCTACTTATTCTGATGACTATTAAGCAATCTCCAGACCCTTATTTTTCTTCCTGATTCTACCTCCTATCTCTGTGTCTTTGCACTAACTCTATCCTATGCTTGGGATGCATTTCCTCTCAACCTCATATCTAAGAATTATGAATTTTCCTCAAGACTTAGTTCAAGCCCCACTTTCTATATGGAGCCTCCCATAATCTGCCCCCTGCTCCAGTTCCTGGCATATAATATGTGTATTCAGCTATAAGTGAAGATATAACCACATTAGGGATTTTCTTGGCACAGATCCTGGAGATAAGGAAATTGTTAGTTTATTCTATATCATCTTTGTTGTATTATTGCTATTTTATTGATTAAGTAAATTGTCTAGTGGGCTCAAGATTTTAAGAACTTATATGGATCTACAAGAGGAGGTGATATATGGTATTAGATAGGGAGGTGATTTCAGAATAGAAATCTCCCCTCTGATATATACTAGCTATATAGCAATGGGCGAATCACTTATTCCCTCAGTGATCCCAGGATATTAAGATCATAAATTACACATAAATTGTGATCTATATCTGTGGAAGAAGTTTTTATTCTGGGAGTTCCCCTCACCCTGTAAATGACAGATACAGAATAATAAATAGATTGCTTGACACACAGATGAATGGGAGGATAGATGGATGGATAGTTCTTAGTACTTATTTATCTTGAAATAATATGTGTAATACTCTCTTCTTTTTTCTTCTATAGCTCTTTTGATTTCATTTAATACCTTAAGTCTTTGACTATGATTTTGCTCACTTATTCCAGAAGTTTAAATTACAATGACTGCTTCTCCTACTCTTCCACATAAGTTGTAGTAGTAACATTCATGGATTCTACACAGCTATTTACCATATGTATAAGGTATCCCTCATATTATCCCACATACCAGAAATAGGGACATGGTCAGGGAAAGACCCAATAACTGACATAACTTATTGTCCTCCAATATCTGTTAGAGACCCTACAGCATATTGGGTCACAAACCAAAGTCTATAGGACAAAGGCAAAAGCTGGTTTGCAAGACCTAATAACAAATGGGAAAGTAGATGAGGAACTCTCTCCAAGATTCTTAAAGAAAACTATTATGATTTTGCCTCTTGAGTATTATTGAAGTCAATAGTGATTTCTATATCTTTCTAAGTGTTTTGCTAAGCAATTGTGAAGATGGTATTATCTAATCATAATTTTTACTCCCTTTACACAATACACACTAGACTGCTACTATGTTGAATTATGTACATTACTGTCCAGGGAGCAAAGTCAGAAGATTTTTCATAAAGGCAGAGCAAAGAGGTTTCCTACCAAAACAACCCTGAGAATACAGAAAATATGGAGCAAAGAAGCCTAAAAAACCAATGATGTGATTGCTTTATCTAACAACTTCCATAAGCCATTAGACCCTTTGAACCAGACATCTTGGCATTTATCATGTTCACTCCCCTCTATTGTGCTATATTATAACATACAATGAAGAAACTCTCAAAGTGAGTATAGAAGCCACTAGCCCATGTTTTGAGTAAATGACCATTAGTACTATATTTTACACCTAAAGGTAAGGTTAATTCTTCTTTCCCAGAGCTTGTGAATATCTTAGTCAAATTTTTTATCTATCAAGTCCCATTCAAAATTAAAACCTGGTGAACTGATGCAACCTTTTAAAAATTTTATCATGCAAAACTTATTTTCATATTACTAATTTTTGTAAGTGAATAATCTATAAAACTCAAACCCCAAATCATATACTCAAATAAACAAGTGATAAATCATGCTTTCATCTGTTCTTCTACTCTGACAGTTCTTTCTCTGGAGGTGGATAGTATTCTTTTTCATAAGTCCCTCAGAATTTTCTGGATCACTGTACTGCTGTTAGTAGCAAATAATATCACATTTAATTCTTCCATAATATTTCGGATATTGTGTATAATGTTCTCCTGGTTCTCCTTTTCCAACTCTTTCTAAAAGCATCCTGTTCATCATTCCTTATAGCACAATAGTATTCCATCACTATCATGTACCACAATTTGTTTAGCCATTTCCCAATTGATGGACATTCTTTTAGTTTCCAATTCTTTGCCAACACAAAAAGAGCAGCTCTAAATAATTTTGTGCAAACAAGTCATTTCCCTTTTGTTTTTTATCTCTTTGGATATGGCATTTGTAGTGATAGTGGTATTACTGGATCAAAAGATATGCATTCTTTTATGGCCCTTTAGGCATAATTCCAAATTGGCCTAAAGGATGGTTGGTTGCATCAGTTCACAACTCCACTGGCAATGCAATAGCATACCAATTTCACTACATTTCCTCCAACATTTATCATTTTCCTTCACTATCTATAAGGATTTTCAATAGCAGCCATGCTGGGTCAAGTTGATTGCCAGTTACCTGAATAAAATCAGAATGAACTGAGGGTGGCATGAGCCAAGGGGCAGTTGGAAACTGCCTATATAAGGGGCAAACCTGAATCAATCCTGTCTCAGTCTTGAGATACAACTGGGCAAGGAGGGAGGTTCTTGGGCTTAGGCTAGGGCAGAGTACATAGAATGTATTCTGATATAACTCTCAACTCTTATCAACCTTAAATATTTATTCAAACTTATCAACATCAGTTCTCTGAACATCATCAAGAAGATTTATTCAAATCAAATCAACATATGCTGAACAAACCTTCATATCAGAAGAGGTCAGGCCAGGCTATCAAGCCATGCAAAGGCTCCTGAACATCAGTTAAATTATCTGTGAGATTTACAATTATCCATCTACTTAGACATAACTTAGAAACCCTATTCCCACTTTCCATCATCAATTTCACTTCCCATCCCTATTTTACCAACATTAAACCCATTTACAAAGAAGCCATCTGCTAACCTGTCTGTGATATCTCAAGATTCCAAAGAGGGCATCAGTTGGAAATTCATCTTGGCTGTTAAGAAAATACTAAAGTTATTAATCCTCAAAATATCTTCTGAGTTAATCTGCAGTCAGAAACAGTTACTTAAACTAATTAGTCTTGTTAAGTCTAATACACAAGCCTATTGGTTTAGTAATTAAAAGAACATTTCTTATCTTCATTAATTGCTTAGAGGTTTAGTGAGAACTGGTCAGCTGTGTTTACCAATCAGCTGATTCTTCAGTTCCTAGCTGCAGTACCAATCAGCAGCCAGAAAGCTATCTAACTATTGAAATAAGGATATTCAACACCTTTCCTTTACTGTGCTTAACTGCACTTGGAGTCGGCCTTTTGGGATCATTATTTACACTTGTGACTCATTAGGATCAGTACCCCCAAGAAACCATCTTAACAGTTTAGGAAATTATCCTAACAGTTATCCTATATATTATAATTAATAATTCTTCACAAATTATCATAACATATCATATTAGCCAATCTGATAAGTATGAAGTGGTACCTCAAAGTTATTTTAATTTGGATTTCTCTAATTAAGAGGGATTTAGAACATTTTTTCAAAAGATTATTGACAACTTTGATTTCTTCATCTGAAAACTGCCTTTGACTATCAAGTGGGGAATGATTTGGATTCTTATAAATTTAACTTGGTTCTTTAGATATTTGAGATATGATATCTTTATCAAAGAAATTTGTTATAAATTTCCCCCAGTTTGTTGCTTTTCTTCTCATCTTGGTTGCATTGGTTTTGTTTGTATAAATATTTTTAAATTAAATACTCTATCTCTTGTTTAGTCATAAATTTTTCCCTTCTCTCTAGATCTGGCAGATAAACTATTCTATGTTACCTTGATTTACTTATAATGTTGCTCTTTATGTTTAAATCTCATACCCATTTTGACCTTACCTTGGTATAGAGCAGTGATTCCCAAAATGGGTGCCACCATCCCCTTGTGGGTGCTGTAGTGATGGAGGGTGGCGATGATGGCCACAGGTGCATTTGGGGGCAGTGAATAACTGTAAGGAGGTGGTGATAGTATGTGATAGGGGGTGCTAAGTAATATTTTTTCTGGAAAGGGGGTGGTAGGCCACAAAAGTTTGGGAACCACTGGTATAGAGTGTGAGATATTGAGCTAAAGCTAATTTTTGCCATACTATTTTCCAGTTTTCCCAGGAGTTTTTGGCAAATACTGAAAAAAAAAAAAGCTGGGGTCTTTGGGTTTATCAAACACTAGTTTACTGAGGTTAGTTACCCCTAATCTATTCCACTGATCCACTCTTTTTTTTCTTAGCCAATGCAAGATTATTTTGATGATTACTTCTTTACAGTACAGTTTAAGATCTGGTACTGCTAGGCCACCATCCTTCACATTTTTTATCATTAGTTCCCTTATATTATTGACATTTTTCTTCCAGATGAATTTTCTTATTATTTTTCTAGTTCTATAAAATAGTTTTTGGACAATTTGATTGCTATGGCAATGAACAAGCGAATTAATTTAGGTAGGATTGCCATTTTTATTATTTTAGCTCAGCCTACCCATGAGAAATGAATGTTTTTCCAATCATTTAGATCTAACTTTTTGTGAAGTGTTTTGTAATTGTGTTCATATAATTGCTGCATTTGTCTTAGCAAATAGATTCCTATGTATTTTATATTGTCTAGAGTGACTTTAAATGGAGTTTCTCTTTCTAACTTTTGCTGTTGAGTTTTGTTGGAAACATACACAAATGCTGATGTTTTATGTGGGTTTATTTTGAATCCTGCAACTTTGCTAAAGTTATTAATTATTTTAATTACTTTTAGTTGATTTTCTAGGATTCTTTAAGTAAACTATCATATCATCTGCAAAGAGTGATAGTTTAGTTTCCTTATAGCATATTTTAATTCCTTCAATTCCTTTTTCTTCTCTGATTGCTAAAGCTAGCATTTCTCGTAAAATATTAGATAATAGTGGTGATAATGGGTATCCTCACTTTACTCCTGATATTATTGGGAAGGCTTCTAACTTATCCTCAGATAATACTTGCTGATGGTTTTAAATAAATAGTAATTATTGTTTTAAGAAAAGGCCCTTTTATCCCTACGCTTTCTAGATTTTTCAATAGGAATAGGCGCTATATTTTGTGAGAGGCTTTTTTCTGTACTTATTGAGATAATCATATAATTTCTGTTAGTTTGATTATTGACATGGTCAATTACACTGAGAGTTTTCCTAATATTAAACCAGCCTTGCATTCCTGTTATAAATATTATCTGGTCATAGTGAATAATCTTTGTGATATATTACTGAAGTCTCTTTGCTAGTATTTGAATTTTTACATCAGTGTTCATTAAAGAAATTGGTCTGTAATTTTCTTTTCTGTTTTTGGTCTTCCTGGATTAGGTATCAGCACCATATTTGTTTCACAAAAAGAATTTGGTAGCACTCCTTCTTTGCTTATTTTGCCAAATAGTTTTATAGTATTGGGATTAATTGTTCTTTAAATGTTTGATAGAATTCACTTCTGAATCCATCTGGCCATGGACATTTTTTCTTGTGGAGATTTTTTTTTCCTTGATGGCTTGTTTGATTTCTTTTTCTTAGATAGGCTTATTTAAGTATTCTATTTCATCTTTTGTTAAACTAGGAAATTCATATTTTTCAAAATATTCATATATTTAACCTAGGTTATCAGATTATTGTCATATAATTAAGCAAAATAGCTCCTAATGATTGCTTTAATTTCATCTTCATTAGAGGTGAAATCACTATTTCCTTTTTTAATACTGGTAACTTGATTCTCTTTCCTTTGTAATCAACCTAACCAATATTCTATTTCATTTGTTTTTTCATAGAACTAGTTCATCATCTTATTTATTAGTTCAATAGTTCTTTTACTTTCAATTTTATTAATTTCTCCTTTTTGAAAATTTCCAATTTAGTCTTTACTTGGGAATTTTAAAATTTTTCTTTTTCTATTTTGTTTGTTTGTTTAGTTGCATGCCCAATCCATTGATCTGCTTTTTCTCTATTTTATTAATATAAGTACTCAGGGATATAAATTTTACCCTGAATACTGCTTTGTGTGTATCCCATAAATTTTATATGTTGTTTCCTCATTATCATTCTCATCAATGAAATCAGTGATTCTTTCTATGATTTGATTTTTGATCAACTGTTTTAAAGAATTAGATTATCTCATTTCCAATTAATTTTAATTTGCCTTATCATGAAGCTTCATTGATTATAATTTTATTGTAATTATGATCTAAAAAGGTTGCATTTATTATTTCTACTTTTCTGCACTGAGTTGTGAAGTTTTGATGTCCTCATGCATGGTCAGTTTTTGTATATGTAACATGTGCTGCTGAAAATAAGGTATATTCCTTTTTATACCTATTCAGATTTCACCAGATATCTATTAACTATTCTAATATAATTTAACTTTTTAAAAATCCCATTCACTTCTTTTATTTCTTTCTTATTTTTTATTAGATTTATCTAGTTTTGATAGGGGAAGGTTGCAGGTCCCCACTAGTATAGTTTTATCATCTATTTCCTCCTTAAGCTCCTTTAGTTTCTCCTTTAAAAATCAGGATGCCATACCATTGGTGCCTATATGTTAAGTACTGATATTACTTCATTTTCTATATTACCTTTTATCAAGATGCAATTTCCTTTCTTATCTCTTTTAATCATATCTAATTTTTCTTTAGCTTTGTCTGAGATCATGATTGTTACTCCTGATTTTTTTGTCTCAGTTGAAGCCCAAAAGATTCTGCTCCAGCCCCTTACCTTTACTTTGTGTGTCTACCTGCCTCAAATGTGTTTCTCATAAACAACATATGGTCAGTTTCTGGTTTTTAATTCACTCTGCTATCTGCTTTCATTTTATAAGTGAGTTCATCTCATTTACAATAACAGTAATGATTACCATCTGTATATTCCACTCCATCTTGATTTCCTCTTTTAATCCTGCCTTCTCTCCTTTTACTCTTTCCTTCCACAGCAATGTTTTGCTTTTAATCACCCCCCAACTTCTTCCTCCCTTATATTATATCCCTTCCCACCACTCCCTTTCTTAATCTCTTTCTAATTCTTTATAGGATAATATAGGATTTGTTATCCCAATTAATCTGACTGTTCTTCCCTCTCTGAGACAATTCCAATGAGAGTAAAGTTTAAATATTGCCCATTACCACCTTCATCCTCCCCTTCATTGTTATAGTTCCCCCTCACACCTCTTTATGTGATAAAATTTACCCTATTTAATTCTCTCTTCCCATTTCTCTTAGTGCAATCCCCTTTTTCACCTGTAGAATTTTTTTACACATGATCCTAAACAGCCTACTACCACATCCTCTGTCTATATGTACTTCTTCTAACTACTATAATAATTATAACAAATTTTAAGATGTATAGATATCATCTTTCTATGTAGGAATATCAATAATTTGACCATATAAAGCCCATATATTGTGTTCTCTTTCTTATTTACCTTTTTATGCTTCTCTTGAATTTTGTATATGAACATCAAATTTTCTGTTTAAGTCTGGTCTTTTCTTCAGGAATTCTTGGTAATCTTCTATTTTATTAATTAACCCTGAAATAATATAGTCAGTTTTGATGTGTAGATTATTCCTGATTATAAACCAAGCCAGATCCCTTGCCTTCTGGAATATCATATTCCAAGGCTTCTGATACTTCAATGTGGAATCTGCAAGATCCTGAGTAATCCTGACAGGCACTCCATGATCTTTGAATTGTTTCTTTCTGATTGCTTGCAGTATTTTCTCCGTTCCTTGGGAGCTGTAATATTCCTAGAAGTTGTCATTTGGGGATTTGTTGCAGGAGGTTATCTGTGGATTCTCTCGTTTTCTATTTTACACTCTTTTTCAAGAGTAGCAGGGCAGTTTTCTTGGATAATTTCTCAAAGTATAATTTGTAGGATTTTTTATTTGTTTTTTGCTCAGGAATTTCAGGTAGTTCAATAATTCTTAAATTGTGCCTACTGGACCTATTTTCCAGGACAGTTGATTTTTCAATGAGATATTTCATGTTTTCTTCTATTTTTTCATTATTTTGATTTCGTTTTATTGTTTCTTGATGTCTCTTGAAGTCATTAGCTTCTACTTGCCCAATTCTAATTTTTAAATAATGAACTGCTTCCTTAAGCTTTTGGTCCTCCTTTTCCATTTGGTCCATTCTACTTTGCAAGGAATTCTTTTTTTATTGGATTTTTGTGCCTTTTTTCCAGTTAACCAATTTTAGTTTTTAAGCAATTATTTTTTTATATTACTTTTATTTCCTTTTCCCCATTTTCCTTTGACCTGTCTTATTTTATTTTTTAATTATTTTTTTTTAGTTTTTCCAGTACTTGAAACGAATTCCATTTTTCTTTAAGTTTTGCATATAGTTATTTGGATCTTACCATCCCCTATTGACTCTGTTTCCCTCTCTGTTTCCATAGAAATTTTCTAGGGTTATGTGCTTCTTTTGTGGTTTGTTCATTTTTCCAGTGGTTTTTTTTCGTCTGTGCACTGCAAATTCTGAAAGCTAATGGTTCTCTCTCCTTTGCTTCTGGCTTTTAGAACTCTGAACTGTGAACTATTTTGCCCTAGAGCTAGGTTTTCACTGCAGTGCAGGAATGAAAGGGCCAAGCACTATGGATTTCCAGGCCATGCTGCAGGGGTTCCAGGGATTTGAAAGATTTGGTCTGGGGTATGGGGTGCTATATCCAGGTTCCTGCCCAGTGGTAGAACCTGGCATAGTAGAAGGAGTGGTAGGTTATTCAGCCAGCTCTCCTCTGTGCCTAGTTTGTGCTCAGTTCTCCTTTATCCCTTGAAAATCAATTCTCTCTGCCTACCTTTCAAGTTGTATTCAGTAGAAGACCCCTTTCACTCCATCTTGCTATTAATATTTTACTCTTGCCCTTTTGAGGTAACTTTCAGAGACTGATGTAAGGGTAAAAAGTTTGTTTGACAAAATATATATGAGTTAAAAAAGAGGATTGTGGTCACCAATTATAAGATATTAGTGCTTAAGCCAAAATGACTATTAGCAGTTTTTATTTACAACAAGTTAGAGATATTAAAGTGGGAAATGTAGGAAGGTGGTAGAGAATTGTCTAGACTACCACCCTAAGTGCTGCCCCAGTGAAGTCAAGCTCAGCACCTGGCAAGGGCTCCCTCAAGTCCCAATCTCCACAAGCCTCTTCATTCAGCCCAAGTCACTCACCCAGCAAGCCTCTCCAGTGCAAAATGCTCCAGCTCAGAATGAGTCCAAGAAAAGTGATCACCTCCAAGAGTCTCCCTTCAGCTGGGCTCACCAACACAGAGTGAATGAATTAATCTTTGGACTTGGCCGTTTAGACCCCTTTTTCCATGTCACTTCCTGACTCCCCACTCTTCACAGGAACCAATTACAACCTTTCAATTTGCCTAGCACTGCCCAAGTTGGAGGCAGTGGCCTTTGGAGGTATGAGCTTTCTCTAGTAAGTGACTTGTGAATTCTTTTACTTAATGGCTAGCTAAATAGGGGTGTTTTAAGTTCTTAATTTGATTAACTTAAAATAGACAAAGGGAAAGTTAATTCTATATTCACGCTGGTTTGGAAGGATTGTCAGAGTGGTTTCAGCTTTCTCTGATACTAAGTCTTCATATTGCCTCTACTCCCCCCAATACAACCATTTTAGAGAGCAATCTGGAACAATGTCCAAAAGGACATCAAACTATATATACCCTTTGATCCATAAATTCCATTACTAGATCTCTATTCCAAAGAAATAAAAAATAGGGGAAAGAACCTATTTATACAACAATATTTATAGCAGTACTTTTTGTAATGGCTAAGTACTAAAAACTGAAGGGATACCCATCATTTGTGGAATGGCTGAACAAGTTGTAGTGTATGCTTGTATCACAAAAAGCCTGGAAAGACTTATGTGAAGTGATGCAAAGTGACCTGAACAGAACTAGGAGAACATTGCATACAGTAACAAAAATAATGTATGATGAGCAACTGTGAATAACTTAACTGTTATCAAGGAGGCAAGGATCCAGGACAACTTTAAGGCACTCATGACCAAAAAAAAAAAAAAAAAAAAAAAGGATTTACATTGCAATAGAAGGAACAAAGTCTGCATGCAAACTGAAACATCATTCTTTACTTTATCTCCTCCATGAATTTTTCTCTAGTGTAAGCAATATGTTTCTTCTTTCACAACATGACTGACATGGAAATATGTATTAGTTGGTAATATGTATACTACCTTTCTCATATTGCCTGCCTTTTTGAGAAGAGGGGGTTGCAAGGAAAGAGAAAACACAAATTGCAAAATATCAGAAAACAAACATTAAGAAACTGCATTGATATGGAATCTGGAAAAAATAAAATATATAAAATGAATAAATGAAAAAATTTTGAAAACTGGAATTCTTAGCTATTAATACCTATTATTTTGCAGGTAAATAGATGTCCTGGGTGAGGAAGGAGGTGGTCTATGTTCTTTAGGGTCATTTCTACTTTCCAGAAATGGAAAAGAGATAAATTAGATATCAAGAATTTAAAATTTTCAAGTTGACCATGTTATGAATTTGATATTAGAACAAAGGATAGAAATAATATTTGGTATAGAGACTAGGCAAGAAAAATAAGAAGCATCATAGAGTGTCATACATGGTGGCAGAGGTATTAAAAAGGGATGTAATTGAAAAGGGACATTTTTAAAATTAATCTAAAAATAAAAATCCATACCTTTTTAATTCCATTAAATTCTGGTCTCTAGCCACAGGTATTTATTTACTGAAAAGTTCAAGTTGGATATCTTTCAACACAATCTCCAATGGACCTTAGAGTACACAAATTGCTAATCCTTGAGCTGATTCTCTGCCTTAATTTAGTAATTATATGTTTAAAATTATGCTCCTTTTGGCTTGTTACTCTTTCCCTTTTCATTAACCAGAAACACTAGAAAATTGGGGGGACCCCCTCAGCTACCTATTAGTACTCTCCCAAGTATTATTGGAAGACTCTATTCCAATTCAGAGCTCTAACCCTCACTGGCATATACCAGTTCATATAAGACCATGTACGATGATAGATGTCACATGTATTCAAAGCAAAGATTTAATTAAAATAGAAAACTGACTAAACATTGAGGAAATGACTAAAGTATTAAATACTTTCCACTCAGAGGGTACAAAGATCAATTAAGAACTCCTTTTCCCCAATAATACACACACAAATGCATGCACACATATACACACATATCTCCATACATCAGTTTATATGAGTCTTAACATTACCTATGAATTTAAAGCAAAAACGTTTAATTAATATACAAAGGTGATATCATAATGAGGAACTGAACAAGATATTAAATGCTCTCAGCACCCATTTCCAAATGGGCGCTAATTGCATATGTCTCTTGAGTATACTAGTTGACTGCCAATTAACCTCTCTAGACCCCCAATACAGTGGGAAAGAGCTACATTAATTAGCTCATGGGGAAGTGCTAGGGAAACTCACCATAGAAACAGTTTGGGGGGTATTGACTTTTTAAAATAACAATTAGAGAGCACTGTAGACTTCTCCAGGTACAAAAACAAAAACAAAAACAAAAAATAAATGAATAGTACTCTTGAATATAATAATCTCTCAGATCACTGCTGTATGCTGCTCTTTGGGATGCATTGACATCTCTCTTTGCTTCTCTTGCTTCGTTAAGCCTTTCTAATTCTGATATGATATAAATTCAGTTGACATATCTTCTCATCTTTTCCCTCACAGTCTAGTCCCTTAAAAGATTTTAAAATCTCTTAAATGATACATATGAGAAGCATGACTATCCATTCAAAGGGTGTAACATTGTTCATAATGCCCATGTTCAAACTCCTGAACAGTGTGGTCCAACATGAGCTTTTTCCATTGAGTGAAGTTTTGTGTTCCCTAAGCATTATGGTCAAATGGAGTCCATACATAAGACAAAACTATAATTGACATTTTAAATTAACTTTTTATTTTGTCTCCATGTTTCTTTATTAGGCTTATAGAAAAAAGAGACTTAGATACCCAAAATGGAAGGAGTGAAGATTAGGAATTCTTTCACACTAAAAAAATGATCTGAAGAAAGCAGGTCTATGAGTCCATGAGAAGGATCATAATCATGAATGTAAAGATATAAGAGACCTTAGAAACTCTGTATTCCAGCCCTCTCATTTTGCTTATAAAGGAATTATGACTGAAAGAAGTTATAGTAAGTCATTTGCCAAGGGGACATAGGTAGTACGTAGCTAAATCCAGCATGCTTTCTACTACACTACCTCTTATTTTTGTTGTATCATCAGCAGAGTTAGCTATTGATAGCAATTTGGAGTCCCATTTCCCCTAATTGACTTGGCTTCAGAAGAGCATAAAGGAAATATAGTTGGAGAGAGACTCAGCTTCAAACACACACACACACACACACACACACACACACACACACACACACTCCACCTCTTTTTCAAAAAGAAGAAATAGTTTCTGGTCAAGGAAAAAAAATCCTGTCTTCACTAATTTCTGATGTCTCCCTGACTACTGACTGCTTCCCCACTGTCTACAACTATCCCTATAATTTCTCCATCTCCAAAAGATCTCCCTTTACTCCATTCATCCTTACTAGGTATTGTCCTGTATCTCCTCCCATTTATGGCTAACCAAACTCCTTTAGAAGACTAACTAAAATTGATGATTCAACTTTCTTTTCTCTCACTCTTATGAATTCTTTATAGTCTGGTTTCTGACCTCATTATTTAACTGAAATTACTCTATATGTTACTAAGGAACTCTCCATTAACAAAATTAGTGGCCTTTGCATAATCCTCCTTCTTCCTTTCTGCAACCCTTCTCATTGTCAGTAGTACTCTTCTCCTTTGTTCTTAATCCTTCTCTCTAGGATTTTGTGGCACATCTTTCTCCTGGTTTTATATGTACCTGTTTCTCTTTCTCTCTGTGTCTCTGTCTCTCTGTCTCTGTCTCTCTGTCTCTCTCTCTGCCTCTCTGTGTCTCTGTCTCTGTCTCTGTCTGTCTCTGTCTCTCTCTCTCTCTCTGTCTCTCTCTCTCTGTCTCTCTCTCTCTGTCTCTCTCTCTGTCTCTCTCTCTCTGCTAGATTTTTATTCCATTCATGATCACTAAGAGTAGGAGTATCACAAGGCTTTGTCCTGGGTCCTCTTATCTTCTCTATACTTTTTCACTTTGTGATTTCATCAGCTTCTTTGGTATGAGTTACTATTTCTATGCAGATCACTGACTCTCAGATCTACTTATCCAGCCATAACCTCTCTCTTGACCTCCAGTCTCACATCACCAGCTGCCTGTTAGACATCTCACACTGGATATTGCATTGACATTTTAAACTCAACATTTCCAAAACTGAAACTCATTATCTTTTCACTCAAACTCTTCTTCTTCCTTCCTAAGTTCCCTATTACTGTTGAGGGTACCAACAATCTCCCAGTCACTTAGATTTGCATTGTAGTACCATCCATGGAGTCTTGAAAGGAGTTAGGATTCCAAGAGAATTCCAGTTGATGAGGGGAGTGCTCCAGAAATGGAATGAAAAGAAGTAATTATAACTAAATCAATATGAAAATTCTCAGGCTCTTTCCTGGTAATACCACAAATGTCTGGAGACCATTATCGACTCCTCAAAGCTAAGAAGGCAATAGGCAGATGCTCCACCAAGGGAAAATCAGATAGATCTTATGAGAGTAGTGGTTGGCAACAAAGGACAATGCTTTCATATTTCCAGCAAGGATTAAAAGTCTGTAAGTCTATGGGACCTTGGTCATTGCAAAGGTTTAAGGACTCAAAGTTTACAAAGTACTTTCAAGACATCTCATTTTGTTCTTCTACTAATTTTATGAGAAACAGTAGTGTTAATGATGTATTCATCTCCATTTAATAGATGAGGTTCAGAAAAGTCAAGGGAGAATTTAATTCTCTATAACCATTCGAGCTTACAAATGGCAGTCAGGATCATGGGATTCTGAGTTCAGAACTCTTTCTATAAGATGATGCTACCACTGGCATTAGACTGTGGTCACTGCTGACTCTAGATGCTGTTAGCTGTTATGAAAAATATTTTTCAGTATCTTAGAGCCAACATATATATGATTAAGAAAAGAATAGACTGTCTAATAGTACAGATTTCTAAGTGAGGATTCAAGGCAAGAAAACAATGGGAACTTGGGCTTTTCATGCTACCAGGACTTCTGACACAAGGGTTACATATATTTCCCAACCTGACAACATCCTTCCTACCTTAGGAGACACGTGGTATGGTTCAGCAGGCTGAGCACTGGAGTGGAAATGCAGGAGGTGAAAGTTCAAATTCCAGTTTTTCCATCGACCTGTGCAATGATCCTCAGCAAGCCACTGGGGCTTAGTTTCCTCATCTGTCCTGCTCAGTCTAATTGAGCACAAGCGAATTGAGTTCATAGAACTTGAGAGATGATTTTAGCCCCATTGCTTCCTTAACCCAATGAGTAAGGATTCTTCAGTGAAAGTTAAATTATACAAAAGAAACAGCATGACACTGGGAAAAGAGTATTGGATTTGGAATCTGGGGACTTGGAATTAAATCTAAGCTGTCACTTTTTACCTATGTGACCTTGGGCAAGTCACTTGACCCTCTTTTATAAAATGAAGGGATTAGACTCACTCATGTTCAAGTCCCCATGTAGTCTTTAATCTATAATTATTGCCTTATTTATATTATTTTCCACTAACTATGGGGCTGAAATAATACATATGTATCTGAGGTACAATCACTATCTACACACAAACTGACAATTATGTCTGACTTTATGATTACAATTAATACTATATGGGCATAATTTTGGTTTTATCAATTAGATGACAGGTATCTGATGGCATAATCATAAATAGCATCTTCAGGAAAAGTATGTAATTTTAATTATTATACAATATTAGTGAGTGATGAGAAATACTATTAGCTAATGGTACTCTTGCAAACAGTCATCTGTTCACTACTGCTCAAATGGGATGTGATCAACAAATGAAATGGTTTTCTCCTTAGCACACAGTCGTCTGTCTGCTCCTATATAAATTGCATCCAATTTTTCTTAGCATAATGGCTTCCTCTTTACATAAAATGAGTCTTTTGTACTTATGACAAATGTGTCTAATTTCAGCTCTGGGCTTAGATAACTTAACAACTTTTAGAATTCAGTTACTGTCATAGTGCATGTAAAACAGCAACTAGCAATTAATAGGGTATCGATTAGCTCAGCCAGAGTCTAATCATAGCCTGTGTAATAAATCATAAGGGGTTTTACAATTAGGAAAATCCATACTAAATAACAAAGTACTGTTATCTTTGTAACCTCAACAAGGATGGAGTAATGCATCACAGAGTAATTGCCACTATATCGGTGTACCTGTTAGTATGACTTTCCATTTATCACCTGTAACTAGCCTCTTGTTTCAGTGGGAACGGTTGCACTGACTAAAGGTCATTGGTGAAATACTTAGCTAATATCCCAAAGATGCTTATTCCTCCCCGAGGAATTTTCCATAGTCTCTTCGTATTTTCAATGCAAAGAGAGCCTCTTCTCGTCCCCCAGCCCCCTTCACTACACAGGTAGTGATTAAAGGCTCCATTATTATTGCAGTAGCCACCAATGTCAGGGCATTTATGGTGCTTTCAGCATTTCCATTACAAACCCCTAATATATGATCAGCTGTAAAGCAAAATTGAACCAGCTTGGGGGAAATTGGCATAAAATATCTCAGCTTGGGAGTGGATATTGTTTTTGTGAACAGATTTTCCCATTTATTTTTTTTTAAAATAGAATGTTTTCATTTAAATTTACCACCATTTTAGGGAAATGTGCAAGGGAAATAGATGACTCATCATTGGGGGTTGAATTATACATTCTAAAACTCATAAATGGCTTTGATCTTGGGATACACGCTGCTTATTGAACAGAGGTCCTTTTTCATCACATACCCCAGTCGTTTTCTACTAAAACATTAAGGCAAGGTGAATCATGCAGCTATTACTTTATTTCGTTTTACGTCTGGACCTGTGATTAGGAACTCTCCGTGTAGAAATTACTTCCACCAGTGAAAGTCAGCAACTCCTCTCTTAGTTGCTTAGAGAGTTATCCAGGACACTGAGAGGTTAAGGGACTTTCATGGTCTCAGTTAGTCTGACCTTGAACCCTGACTCAAAAGTTCCTGACTAAGGTGGAGGTTACCAAATCATGAGCCAGACCCTAAAGAGAGTATGTGATTGACCTATCAAAGAGCAGAAAGATGGTTGACATCTCCACCCCTATCAAGTAGTGGACTTAGTTCCATCACAACCTCACTACTCCTTTGTCTTGTTACAACTAACATTCCTCCATTCCAATCCATTTTTCTCCCAACTTCCCTTTGGCTAAATCATGAAACGACCTGACTGGGACCCAAGTACTCTCAGCAGCTACACAAGCAACATTTTCCCCAAATCTCAACCCTCAAAGTGAAACCACATCATGGCTGCTACAGCTACAGTGTAATAGGCTGCCATTGTGTTCTGCAACAGTGGCCAGAGAGGAATATATATCACCTTCCCATTCTATTCCTATTTTTCATGGTAAAGAGTGATTAGCACAAGATGAGAAGACAGGAATGGATTACAAGATGTTTGGCATATCTCATTACATATTCTTTTTATCCTAAACATACTCTTCTCCTTTATTTCTCTATTCCCTCAAGGATACTGCTATACTTCCAGCCTCCTAACTCTTAACCTCGTCCTTATCCATGACTCTGTAGTCAACAGAAACTGGTTTCTTCAAAGTTACTGCATAACATAAAAGTTCTTAAAGTGTAAATCTGATGGGGGTTTTCTAGTTCTCATTCTTTTTGTCTTCTCTGTGGCATTTGACACTACTGACCATCCTTTCCTATGAAGCAATTACTCTCTCCTTGCTGGATTTCTGAAAACAATATGTGTGCCACCTTTTAAAATCCCCATATCTGTACACTGTTTAAAATTGGAAAATAGAATTTTCCCACTTGTTTTGTAATATTTCAAACAAGAGTTTCAGTGGGCTTTAGACTCATTTGCTAAAAATGTAACACTTTTCAAAAATTTGCAAGAAGGAAAATGTAAATTTATCAACCAAATTTTGACACGAATCTCTACATAGTTAGTGGATAGGACTAAAAAAATGAGTATAGTGATTTAGCAAATATAGCTAATGATGAATTTCTTCTATTATTTGAATATAATGAACACATAAGACCTTTGAACTACTGTGTCACAAAATGTTAAATCAGTTTTCTTAAATGCATATTTGGGAGGCAGCTATTTGATTCAGTAGAGAAAGCTCTAAACCTAGAGATGGGAGGTCCTGAGTTCAGATCTATTACTCACATTTTCTAGATTATGTGACCCTGCACAAGTCACCTAACCCTAAATACCTAGCACTAAACACTCTTCTACCTTGAAACTAACACTTAGTATTGATTCTAAGATGGAAGGTAAGGGAATTTAAAAATAAAACAAATAGTGGGGGGTCTCTGTCACTATTTTTTAAAAAATATATATATTCATTCACATTTCTCTCACTAAAATATCATTACAAATGTTTTATATAGAAATAATTTTAATTCATTTAAGTATTTTATTTAAATATATTTATATAATGTAATTATTTTATATATAAGTAATATTTAACTAATAATAAGTAATATTTGAGCTAAGTAATAATAAGCTAAGCAATAAGTAATATCTAATGAAAGCAAATAATTTTTGAATAAAATAAAATATTCTTTTAAAATCTCATTGGATTTTTATCCTTTTTTAAAAATGTATACTTTAACATGTAGCTTTGTAAAGGTTTTTTTAGTCCATACAGTAATGCATGTGTTTAATTTACAAATAAGCAAAATATGTATATGTATATTATATATATATAATGATGCATGCTCAAATTTTTTTATATGGGTATGTAAGAAAAAATGTCTAGAGACAACTGATTCATGTCAGAACCTCTGTCTACTTTCAGGCTACTTCTGTGGTCATTAGTAAAAGTCACTTAAAATGTTTTTATATCTAATAGTGTGACCCTGGGTAAGTCAATTAACCCCTATTGGCTGGCCCTTACTGCTCTTCTGCCTTAGAACCAATACATAGTATTGATTCTAGGATGGAAGGTAAGAGTTTAATAAATAAATAAATATTTGAAAATAACATAAAACATTTTTATGTGCATGATTCAGAGAATGTTAGATCTAAAAGTTTACCAAGTGCAGGTGTTTGTATTTTACAAATGAGAAAAAGTTAGTATCCTTGAAATCAGGGACGGTTTCATACTTGTTTCTGACTCTCTGGTGCTTCTAACTGTGCCTGGTACATAGTAAGTTTTTAATACATGTTGTTGAATGAATGGAGTGACTGTTGTATTGTATGGAGTACATTTGTTTTTTTATATTACTTGTTCAAGGTCCTTTAGCTAATTAGTGATAGAACTGGTATTAGTCCCCACTCCCATCTTTAGACTTTCAGAAGATATTTTTGCCTCTATATTTCCCTACTTAAATTATTATTTCTCTACAGCAGCTTAGGAGGGGTTTCAACTTAAGCATAATAATGGAATAAATGACTCTTAAAAGTACTTTCCACTCTACTGACCTAGATTACACGAGCTAGGTAAAGTAGGAGATTAATGTTAATGGCTGAAGTCAAAATCATGAAAAACACACATTGGCTTTAATTCTCAGCTTATGTTATACAAAAAGCATTTCGCTTCTAAATCATAGACTTGTCTTAGTTTGAATATTTGTTTTCATTGATTTGACCAGTTATTTTGGTGTTGTGTACATACAGACTCAATTTTCCTGATGAATCCTTCTATTCTTTTTATATTTAAATGGAGATTTGGCCTATGAAATTGATTTCAACATAGTAACATGTATTAAACATAGCCTGTGTTACTATTTCCATGACAGAGATATGTGTAATGCAGGTACTAGAATACAGAGAATATTCTTTGGTTCAAATCAGTCAAATCTGTCACTAAATATTGTAGAGGCACCTTTAAGGTTTGGGCAACTGAAGCCTTTATTATGAATCTATTAATCCCACTATTTGCACCTAAAAGAACATTTCCATAAGGGCCAGTTAATGTTCTCATTAACTTCAATTATCCTTTACAAAAGAGTATTTATTTTGAGACATTAACAATAGGAAAGAACAGCCTTCTCCCTGAAAAAATTCAAGCTTCCACTTTTCTCTATAATGTCATCAGAGATAGTGGGCTCAGAGACTTACCAGTTTCTATGTAGTATTGGTCCCACCAAGTTTACATCCAAATTCAGACTCATGCCATATGTATCTTTGTCTCGGCTAACAAAGGGCTGGGTTGGATTTGAGTGTGCCACATAAGATTTTTAGAGGAAGATCATGCTTTGACGCTTGCCAAATTTTCAAAGTAAATATTCTTTTATAAAAGTCAATTGATTTCAATTAGAATATGAACTATCACAGTGGAATTGGGCTCTTATATACAACAATGAGTAGCTAGCTCCTCAGAGCATCATTGTTAGGCTGTCATTAGAACCCAATATAGCCTGGACTCCCAGACATGGCTCCCTCTCCTGATCTGTTAAAATAAAACTCACAAGTTTATACCTTAAAGGTCGTCTCCTTCACCTAAAGCCAAGGAACAAATGCTGAAGCAAAGAATCAAGGCTCATATTTCTTGAATTACGTGTCAGCCCTCCTTATAGCATTGTCTCTTACCAGACTCAGTAAGAAACCACACAAAGAGAAGGGGTCAAACCAAAAAAGGCTAATGTTAGAGAATGGCAGAGACTATGGTTGGCTTGTGCCACTTGGATTCATACTTAGTTATGGCATTGTGGAACACCTTTGTATGCCCCAAGTCTCTCCTAAACACTTTCATCATCACAGCTCTACTGGAAACAGACTCCTCAGCCTCACTGCATAGGGAATCAATCACTTCTTCAGTTCTCAGCTACTCATAAGAATTAGACTTGTTGACTGTTCCCCATTACAGGAACATTTCCCTAACCTAAACACCTAATGCAGTCATTAGATCAATCACTTCTATGAAAAATAATTTTCCCCTGCTTGTATATATTTATTTCTCTTTGTCTCTTCTCCTCACCCACCTCTCTTTATATGTTTCTTTTTTCAATTCCTTCCCTTTGTCTCATCCTTTTCTTTATACTCTGTAATTTCTTCTTTCCTTTGTATCTGCCTTTCTCTGTTTTTTTCGTTTTTGCTCCCACTTTTTTGCCATCATTGCTCTCTTTTCTACATTTTGCTCCTCCTGCCTACTACCCCTTATCATTTTTATCTAAAATCAAAGTATATTTGAGTAATATTGTAGAAACATGCAATGGTATATTCCTAATACTTAATTTTAAAAAAGCAAATGAGTTTACTAATTTTTATAATTTAAAATTTATGAGGTTTTTTATTATGCTTTTATTTTATTTTCAAAAGATTTCTTTTCCTGTGGACATTTTATTTAAAAAAAGATTCTTCATGTCTAAGCAAACCATCTAAATTTTATCTATGCAAAGGAAATCAGTGGGTCATGGAACCTGGTCTCTTCAGTCATCTAAATCATTAAAGCATCACTTTGTCCATCCAGTTGATTGCTTCACAAACATGATTAAGAAAGAACAAAGCAATCTTTCAATTATGTCACAGCCAATTTTGCTGTGTATAAACATGAACCAAGGATAATAATTATTTCAAGGTTCTATGTCTATTAACTCCAGCACTCACTACTTTGAGTAATGCTACTCAGATAATAGCAAACTAAATATACCTTGCCTGAGATGTACATGTGCTTGCCCTTTCAAAGAGAAGGGTATGTGGACTGCAGGCCCACTACAGCTGTTATCCCCATGGTTTACACCTACCTACTTCTGCATATGGTTAAAATTTCTGAATGGCTTAACCAGATTTGGCCTTCAAATAAATAGCATAAGTTGATTCTGAAATGAGAATGGCACAAAATCTGTTCTGAAATTCTCTGAAAGAGGAATAGAATTGGCAGATTTGGGAAGCAGACCCAGCATGTACTAATAATAAGTTAACGAATATGCCAGATTTGAGCAAAGATAGGCTATCTCATTTAATAAAGTATTCTCATTAAGGAAAATTGCCACATCTAGATTACCAATTTTCAAGGAATTACAGTGCAGTAAAGTAAACTGAACTCTAAAAAGAAACCCAAAAAAATGTATTTGCTTTACAGTTTTAGGAGAAACCTCAGGAATCTCTCAGTGCCTTGGTTATATTTTATTAATAGGATTTTAATAGTAATCTATCTCATTTATATTAGACTTTTAAGGCTTACAAAATTATTTCAACCACACTGTGAAGTAAATAGGATAATACAAATCCTTTCCCTCACCCCTATTTTACTAAAAAAGCATCTAAGACCCAGAGACATAAAGAACATGTCCCTCATCAAACAGTAAGTTTTGAAGATCCAAAATCAGGTTAAATTGTATTAGAAACATTCCTCTGAACTGCCAATTTAGCAACTGTTAAAATGGCAAATCAACATCAGAAAAGTCTTGTTAGATGGTAATTATAAATCAATAATTCTAAAATCTTTTATGTTGTCATGATGGGCATTCTCTATATGGCGCAGATTTTACAACTTAGATCAGCTCAAGAATTTTGTCACCAAAAATCCATATGAGCTTCCCTGAACTTTGGTGAGCTGGCTGAACCCCCAATAGCAGTTGTCTAGCATGTTACCAAATCTGTATTTGAACCTTTTCTACTTTGGTAAAAACTTTAGATTCTTTGCTTCATTGGAAAATCCTTCCAGGATCCAAGGTTATCACCACATTCTAACAGGTCTTTAGAGTAGAATTTTATGAGATTGGCATTTCCTCCCCAGTTTATGGGTGAACAAGTCAAAGCCCAGAGAGGTTAAATAAATTGACTAAGGCCACACAGATACACAATGTCAGAACTCGTAGCAAAATTATTCCTAGTTCTTTACTCTTTAGCAGGAATGGGGAAACTTTTATTTCTATCCAGAGCCCCTTAAACACTGAAAAAAATTCAATTGAAGGTAATGTTAAAAAAGTAACTTAATTTAAGAACCTAATATAATTTCCACTTGCTAAGTCCCCTGAGCTGGAGGTAACATCCATTATCAAAACCAGTCAGACAAAAAGGATCCCCAAAAGAGAAAATTGGGGCTTCCCTGATAGTGCCGTCACTACACTGATCTCTGAACTCAAATCTACCTCTGTGGATTTGAAAAGTACACACATAATGCACACAATTAATTGAACTGAAGAAGAAATAAAGTTTTAGTCTTCTTTCACACATTAAGAAATTCAAAATTAAGTAATACAGAGAACATAACTGTAATATAGGGAGTTTTGAGTGGTTGTTTTAGATCTGTACTCGGGGGGGCATTATCCCATTGAAGAGTATGTATAACTCCATTTAATAGTAATGAAAGTCATATGTGTGTGTGTGTATTTTGCACGGGAAAATCCCCAAGGGAATAATATTTTCTATAACCCAGTCATTGCCCTACTAGGGACTAAGAAGTTACTCTGCACAGTAATTAAGTAAGCACAACAGGCAAATTCAAATTTCAAGAGTCTGGATTTTATGGTTTCAGATGTTCTTCCCAGCAAAGTCTGCTCAGCAGTTCCTTGGGTCATAAATGTTTAATTTTTAATCTATTTTTTATCGGTTTTGTGTAATGCAAGCTGCTAGTGCACCAAAAGAATTTTTACAAGTGCATTTTATGTTCAGGAAGTTTGCAATAATAGCAGCTTTAGTAGAATAAAATAAGATATATCCCTTCAAAAAATAAAAGCATTGCCCTTAACTCAAAACACAGGTTAATGCTCTTTTTATAGGACAGGGACTTATATACGTCTCATTTACAATAGAGTTTGCCATTGACAGTCTATTTGCAGACTTAATATTACCCTGGGAAATCACACAACTTACCTTGCAGATGTATTATTGAAGGCACATTGGTTTACATCATATATTTGTACTGGAAATGTCCTTTCAGATGATTCAGGGCCTTCAAACAATGGATAGTTCAGAATATATTTATCTTCTTTTACTCAAACAGCTGCCCCTTTTCTCAGAAGATCTTGTGATGTAGACTGTTTTTGAGTTAGCATATACTGATGAAAGGTAAATTGTTGATGAAAGCCTGGAGTTAAAATACCATAATGGCTGGCAAAGAATACGAGTGACATCACATGTTTATATATCTACCTGGAACTACAAATTAGAAGTGGAGTTGCTCTTCAACTCACAATAACACATACCAGTTTAGAGTGTATTTAAATCAACAATGAGATAAATAGGGGAAAAATGTCTATTAAGTTAAAAAAACACACACACACACACAAAGATACTGACACTGACAATTTTGGATCAATTTCTTTCTTTCTTTCTTTTTTTAATCGCCAAAGATCTCCTTATGCACATATTTTGGAACTCTACAGGACAAATCAAACTTGCTAGAACTCCTGTGTCATGGAACCAAAACATGAATGCAGCCAGTCAGGGTTGAAGAGGGCTAATTATTGACGTCAGCAATATCAACCTTTTGAAAATGAAAAGAAGTGGAAAGTTCTTTATTCACTTGGAGGCAATTCTGGCAAATGAGGCAATCAGCATTGAAAACAACCATGAAAGAGAAAGCTGCCTGTAGCACAAGTGATTAAAGGGAAAATGGGACATATTCAAACTGTATTCCCAAACTCCTAGAAACCATGGACCCTGACAGTCTTCTCCTTCCCTAATATGGACTCTTACAACATTATTTCCAGCTGTCTTATTCCTGGATTTGACTTGGATAAATAAATTGAACTCCCATGTTTCTGACCCCTGAAATCACCTACCTTCCTCAGTTTGCCCTTAGAATACTGACCACCATTCCCACCTCCCTCAAGAAATCTCGTCTACTTTTTCTTTCTTCTAACTCATCTGAGCATTCCTTCCACTGGTCTTAGTCCAAAACCTGTCTGACATTGTGAAACAATATCCATGTCGGCCCTAGCTTAATGAACAAAAATCTGAATCTCAATCATACTGGATCTGCTCCTCTTCTTTCCCTAAGGAAGGAGGACAAGGAGCAGAATTGGAATCTTGAGTAGGGATGAAGGGATGGTTGGGAAAAAGTAGAAATTCTGAGATTCCAACTCAATATTTAGAAGCATAGAAGAGGAAAAAATATATGTAAGTGGCTCCAAGGGGTTGTGGACATATTGGTCAGCTGAAAAGAGCTATGTGGTAGATGTGAGAGGAAAGGAACTTTATTGTAAGTGGCATAGTCTTAAATATCCTGGGGCAAGACAACAAAGAGAGTTGGTGTTCCTGAGTGGACTCTGGATCAATCAGTATAAATGCAAATTTTTTTTGTTAGGTTAAGGAACACAGATATGGAAAAAATGATGTGTATATCCTACACAGAGCCACATAATGTTATGTATCATATGTATATAATAGACAGAGAGACAGATACATACATACATACATACACACATACATAGTTTAGCTTGGGGATTCTTTATCATTTTTTGTCACTCAATGAGCTTATATTAAGAAAAAATTTCGAATTACCAAAATGTGGCCTATTGTCACCCAAACTGGATAAATTACCTTAGAAGGAGTTACCCATTTATAGACTAGCATTCATAAATACTTTATCTAGGATTTCCTTACTGGGTTAACTGAGAAAAGGATTAGAAGAGAATGGTACAGTGAATTTGAGGAAATACAGGCCTCTCTGTCCATCAACTCAAATAGAGGACCATGGCCTCCTGGGATAGAAAGACTGTCAATAGAAGAGGCAAAATAAGAAAAAGAAAGGAGGATGGAGAAGAGAAACCAGGAAAATAAAATGGGCTTTTGCTTCCTATTTATTTCCATCCCTAGTATCAGTCCTGTCCTCCATACTCCAAATCAACATATGTTGGAGAAATGATTATAAGGACAGAACACAGAAGGAAGATTTGAAAAATCGCCTTTGTCTTTTCCCCTTCCAAGTAGAGAGCATCTAAAATCTGCAAGCTAGGGAGAATGCTGATCTGGCTGATCAATTATTACACACAGGGAAACCCTCAAAAAAAATAATGTAGCTGTCACAGGATCCCACAGAGTTCATTTAGTGCATAAAATAGGATGTTCCTTGTAGAATAAATCACCCTGCCTAGAGAGCTGGGTACACAATTCCCTATCATTGCTAAAAGGACTAAAGTGTGTTACTTCCTATGTTCCATGCTTCCTTTTGTGTGTTACTAAAAGGCTCTTACTTAATAAGATGTATTTAGGGAAGGCAACCTGTCTGGAGTTAGTTTTCTGTCTCACTGGATCAGGCTTGTTGAGTTCTTCCATTTAACAAGTAGTTCAAACATGGCATCTGTTAATCCAAACACTAATACATTTCCTTATTATTATTACTATGATCTTTTGTTATAACTATTTTAAACATAAATTTTACAAGCAAAGACTATAAACCACGAGAGTCTTACAACAAATATGAACATAAAAACAGAACAATTAGATATCTAAAAAAAACTATGGTTGTTGGTCTTTCTCTTCCCTCTCCTCCCCCTTCCAATCCATTCCCTCATGTCAAATTTTCAGCAGGAATTAACTAAGAATTCTCCAGAAGCATTTTAAAAGAAGAGATCAGTGGACCTAATTCGGTTAGGTATTGTTCATAGGACCTTTCAACCATCAAATCAGAGAGTTCTAGAAATGTTCTCATCTTATCTTTACTATAACACTATAAACTCCATAAAGAAAAAGGCAAGGCCTTATTTTTCTTAGAATCCTTTATCAGTGCCTTATTTATAGTAGGTTATCAAAAGATATTTGTTCTTAAATAAATATTATATTGATTTGGTAGAGAAATTATTTTATGCTTTCCAGGCAAAATAGAAAAAGAGAGGAAGAAGGAAGAGGAGGAGGACGAGGAGGAGGAGGACGAGGAGGAGGAGAAAAAAAGAAGGAAGATTAGAAAAAAGAAGATAAAAAGATGACATCCATTGTGAATCAATATAATAGAATTGATGATGAAGACATAGGACCTGGGTTCAAATAAAAATATTAATACTACTTGCTTGACCTTCTACAAATAATTTAAACCCTTTGTGCCTCAATTTCCTTTTCTGAGGTTGAATCAGATTCCCTATAAGGCCCTTTTCACCCTAGATCTATGGCCTTATGTAGAAGATGGAGGGCTCTATTTGTAGTGATAAAGGGTTGGTTTCAAATTCTGCCTCTGACACTAATCACATGAATATGAACAAATCATTAATTTCTTGGTTTTCTCATCTCTAATTTGTAGATAACAACAAAGGTTAGTAACTTCCTCCAGGATTGTCATGAAGTGCAAATGCGATGGTTTATGTAAAACATTCTACAAACTGTAAAGTGCTATATAAATGTCACTTGTGATTTTAAATATTTCTGAAAGTGCACAGTAATTTGTTAGTCATGAACACTATAAGGAACTACCTCAGGGTAGAGGAAAGATAAGTTTGTCATGAACCTTTTTTTTAAAAAACCCTTACCTTTTGTCTTAGAATCAGTACTAAATATTGGCTCCAAGGCCAGATGTGGCCCTCTGAAATGTTCTATCCAGCTACACAACATTATTCCTAATCTGATGAATACAATGAGTAGGATACAATACAATGAAACTTCAAAAGAGTTGCCTTAAAAACAGACTGACAGATGAGCATTTCCTTTCCTTTGGCTCCCTCTTTAAAAAGTTTGCCCATCACTGAGCTAGGCAATTGGTGTTATGTGATTTGCCTGAGTGGTTTCAAGCTAGGGAGCTTCAGAGATCAGATTTGAATCCAAGACTTCCCATCTCTAGGCAGGCTCTCTCTATCCACTGAACCATCTAGCTTCCCCTTTCAGTAATGTTCTGAATACTGGGAAGAAGTCAATAGATTTGCCCACGATCATAAAGCTGGTCAATGGTACAGTGGATAGAGCTCTGGATCTAGAGTCAGATCAAGGATACCTGATTCAAATGTGCCCTCAGACACTTACCAGCTGTGTGACTCTGAGCAAGTCACTTGGAGATTAACAGCATCTTTCTCTCAGGTGATTGTTGTAAGGATAAAATTATATAATATTTACAAAGTGCTCAATACTACCTTCATCTTTCAGAAGGAAGATTTCTTCTCAGGTTTTCAAGACTTCAAGGCCAGTCTGTGATGAGCATCAATGAGGTGAAGGGGAAAAAAGAAAAGAAAGATATTTCTTAAGACTATACGAAAAAGAAAATCTAATAGTCTGACTTGTGAGGTGGAGAACTCTGGGTAAATAAAGGCATTCACAGTTGTATATCATCTATCAGAAATATTGTGGAGTAGATTTCTGGGTAGTTCAGGAAGTTGAACTAGATGGGCTCTGAGGAGTCTTTCTTATGATTTTATAAAAACCATTGGCATAGAGTGGGAACTTAGACCATGCTATGCAAGAAATAAGACAGCAGGCAGGGGTGAGGGCAATAGGACTAGAGGACAAAATGTGGACTTTGGAGATAATCCACAGAGGGAGAGTACCGGAGATGAAGAGGGATCCAGAAAGTCTTCTTGCAGGAGACTGGACTTTAGCTAAGACCTGAAGGAAGCCAAGGGAGCCAAGAGGTGGAGATAAGGAGGAAAAAAAGTTCCAGGAATGGATGCAGTCAGTAAAAAATGGTGAAATGGAAGGTTACAGCATGAAGGTCAGTGTTGCCAGATCACTCAGTATGTGGATTGTGAAAGGTATAAGAATAGAAAGGTTGGAAGAGGGCAGGTTATGGAGGACTTTATGAACCCAAAATATGATTTTATATTGATCCTAGTGGCCAATGGTCTTGATTAAAGGGTGGTAGGGAAGGTGGGAGAGGGTGACATGGTCAGACCTATGCTTTAAGAACATAAATTTGGGGGAAACTAGATCATTCAATGGATGGAGAGCCAGAGCTTGAGGCAGGAGGTCCTTAGTTCAAATATGACCTTGAACACTTCCTAGATACATGACCTTGGGTAAGTCATTGAATCCTAAATGCCCATCCCTCACCACTCTTTTACCTTTGAACCAATCAAAAATAAGAATTGAAGGTAAGAGTTTAAAAAGAAGAAAGAAGCGGCTCAGTTTGTCAGATAGATAAAATGAATGGATTGGAAGTGGGGAGAGATTTGAACAGGGAGAAGCTTTGATGCAGGTGGGCCAACCAGAAAGCTATTGCAATAGTCCAGTTGTAAGATGATGAGGAGCCTTCATCAGGGCGCTTATGAGACACAGAAAGAGTAAATCATAAATCCCTGCTAACAAGGATCTCATTTTCTACAGGGGAAGGGGATGTATTAGAACACACACACACACACACACACACACACGTTCCACATACCTGTAACAATTAGCAATCAAAGGAAGCTGACATCATATACCGATATAATAATAAAATGATTAATTATACTGCACAGACAATTACAGAGTAGGGTGATATATAATAAAGTGCTCATTTTAACTGTGTAATTGGCCTCCTCTGCAGACAGCAAGTGTACAGTGAGTGGATTGATGTCAAACTCTAAATAAAAAAAATATCTATAGAAAAGAAAACAAAATCACTTTTCAAAAGAGACTACATGACATTGTGGAAGCAGTGATATATTTGGAATGAAGAAACTCAGACTTTAGTCCCAACTCTGCAACTAATTAGTTGTGTGTCCTCGGGGAAAACACTCCTTCCTGGGTCTTAGTCTCCTCGCCTCTACAAGGAGAGGGTCTGACTGGATGGTTGCCAATGTCCCAACTTGTAAATCCTGATTCTAAGATGTCTTGGAGAGAACCAGTGAAGTCTATTAAAAGTAACGAGCCAAGAGTATAGCATTTACAAAGATGAGGTTATATGATTTGCACCTGGAGTCAGATTGGAAAGAAAGGAAACAAACCCTTGAAAAGAACTATTAATAGTATGCAGAAGGGTACGAAGAGTCAAATTAGGGTCATCCTTAAAATAATAAAAAAAACAAGATGCATTCTGAGATACTAAATAAGGCCAGCTGACTCGTCTAACAGTCCAGAAACTATGTGAAACTAGATCCCAGTTTCAAAAATTATGTCAAAGCACATTCCACCCAATCATTGAGGCCCAAATAAGATGAAAAAAATGAACAAGTGACCAGAATAGACTTGGATTTCAAGTGAAATAAAATGTAAACCTTACCCAGTGCCCGTAACTGTGGTAGTAAAATTTTTTTAAAAAGTGGAAGAAGCTGAGCTGCAATAACAATTTAATATTCACCAGATTGTAAATTTAATCTAAGAGGAATAATTACACAAGCTGGGAAAAATAATCATCTAGTACAATCTATTGAGATACATGTTTGCAATGGGACGTGGAATCCCAGATTTAGAACTCTGATTAACTTTAAAATTATTACTAGTCTATTGTGATACTCAATTTTTTTCTCAACTTAACCTCTTCTGTCCTCAGGTATAAAAACTGAATGAAGGATTTGAGGAGACCTTAGCTTTGGAAAGGAACATCATCTCCCTATAACTGCAGATGAGATAGTAAGCAAGATATTGTAGGAAGGGTTATAGCCTCAGCTCTCCTGTTTCCTGCCTATATAACCAGATAAGTCACTCTTTGAGCCTCATTTTTCTATCAGGAAATCCTATAAAACTCATACGTATTAATTTCATTTGCCCCATAGGTTTGTTGTTAGGAAAGCAGCTTTTAAAATATTTTTAATAGTTCAAAACAATATAGTATCATAGTCTTAGATTTCAAAGAAATTTGAGAGCTACTAGACTATAGTCCTTGTTTTACAAATCAGGATTGGATAGGTAGACCTGGCATTCTTTTTCATATAAAACATTTTTCCATATTAGTTGTTTTGTGGAAGATATCTCAAATTTAAAAAAAGAAGAAAGAAAAGTTAGAATGGTTCAATATGAATGTAGACTCCAGTTCTTTCTCAAAAAGATTACATTTTTCATCATGAGTTTCCAGGATTGACTTAGATAACTGTTTTGCTGAGAAAAAACTAGGTCATTCACACTTGTTCATCAAGAAATACTGCTAATACTAAGTATAATGTTTTACTTTACTTTGTATCAGTTCGTATGTTTTTCCAGATTTTTGTGAAATCATCCTGCTTATCATTTCTTATAGCACAATAGTATTCCATAACTATTATATTCGACAGTTTGTTCAGCCATTCCCTGATTGATGGACATCCCTTCAATTTCCAATTCTTTGCTACCACAAAAAGAGATGAAAAAAGTAAATATTTTTGTATAACTAGTTCCTTTCCCCCTTTTTAAATCTCTTTGGGATACAGACTTAGTAATGTAAACCTGGCATTTTGCAATTTGGGGAATATTTTTTCACCTCACAATTCTGTGGGGTGAGTAGCCTAAGTACTTTTATCAACATTTTATAGGTGAAGAAATCGAGGTTCACAGCCATGTCACATGGCTAGAAAGTGGGCCAAGCTGGGACTGGAGTCCAGGTTGTGTGCAGTTCTAGAGTGTTCTTCCATGACACTACACCACAGACTTAGTATTCAATAATGTTCACCACTATCCTGACATTTCCAAAGTAGCCACATGAACTTCACACCTTCCGAATTCTTCCTAAAACCTGATTCGTATGCTTGCATTAGTGAATGTAAGAAGCAGGTGAATAAGGAAGACAGGAGTGAGGGAGGAAGAGCATCCCCTGGGATTCTCCAATAGTATTATGTCCTGCTGACACTGACTGGGTGGTCAATCTGCAGTAGTTTGGAAAACTCAGTAACAATATTCAATTAAAACTCTTGTCCTAGGTGGCTTGATACTAATTGACAGTAGAATGAGCCAGTTTAATTGGTGGGTGGTGGTACCTCTATGCTTTTCTAAAAAAAAATAACTTTATTGCAACTATACTGCTTCCTGCTAATAAAACATAAATTCCATAACTAAAACCTAGGTCTTTATTTCCTTTTTCCCTTAATTCTCCAGTTCTTTGCCCCTACAAAAATTGCTGCTAGGAATCATCTTTGTACAAGTAGTTCCTTTCCCTTAAGTTTGATCTCTTTGGAATACAGACATAGCAATTTTATTGCTAGTTCAAAAGGTATGCATAGTTTTATGGCCTTTTCAACATGGTTCCAAATTGCTCTCCAGAATTGTTATATTAATTCAAAACTACATCAGCACTGCATTAGTATCCCATTTTTCCTACATCTCCAATAGTTATCATTTTCCTTATTTGTCATATTAGTCAATCTACTGGGTGTATGGTGGTACCTCAGAGTTGTTTTAATTTGTATTTCTTTGATTAATAGCGACTTAGAGCATTTTTTCATTATATTAAGGATAGTTTCAATTTCTTCATCTGAGAACTGCCTGTTCATACCTTTTGACCATTTATCAATTAGGGAATGACTTGTATTCCTATAAATTTGACTCAGTTCGCTATATACTTGAGAAATGATGTCTTTTTCAAGAGTCTATTTCCTTTTTTATAAAAAAAAAAGGAGAGACAGATTCAACTAGATGATTTCTGAAGTTCCTCTCAGTTCTGAAATTTTATTATTTTCTTTCGTTATGATAAAATGTTATCCTTGGACAAGAAGTGTAGGGCAGGAGCATTTGGCTCAATATACTCCCAAGAGGGAAGAAGATTAAAAATGGAATTGGAAAATATTTAACAAAATAAAAAAATACTATGACATAGATAATATTAAAATGTGGTTTTCTAAGTTAATATGCAGGCTACAGATACCAGTTATGGATAGTTTAGGGATCTCTTCTATTTGAGTTTGACATTCCTTCCCTAGACTATTGCTTCTCCTCCTCCTACCTAGTCATATTTCCAATTAACCCCACTAAATCTTTGAGATACATTTTCAGAGGGTTTTATACCTTTTTCAATGTTAATGCTTAGCAATTAGAAGTTGCTAAAAAGTCTTGCAAATGTTTGTATCTGGAGTATCCTTATCACCTGTATTTGCAAAAATCCAGACTTTTCATTTGCTTTTTTAAAAAAGATATATTCATGTGTTTAAGATTTAAGTGAATCTTTTGAAGCATTTCAAAAGAAATGTAACAAACAGAGCAATTTTTGAACACATCTCAATGTCCTGGCTTCAGACAAGAGCACAAATTGAGGTAAGTAAAGACACAGACTTTTTTTTTAATCAGACTTGTGATTCCAGTAGTATAAGAAATTTCCAATGAAGAAATTCCCACTTTCAATATGGTGTAGCTTCTATTTGCAACATTGAGTCTGAAACTTTCTAGGGTCACTGAAAAGTTCAGTGATTTTACCTAGACTCACATAACCATTATATATTAGAGACAGGATTTGATCCCAGGTCTTCTTGACTCTGAGGCCAATTCTCTGTCCATTATGCCTCTCAGATATGTACATACATATGTATATTATATTATTATACATGTATATTATACCTATATGCATTATGAACCAGTGCCTATACATATATGCACACTTGCATGTATATATGTTTCTGTATGTATGTATACACATGCATATATATACACATACATTTTTATAGATACACAAATACTTATAAATACATTATTTTGTTTCCTTGGTTCCAGGTTTATGAAAATTTAGTGTATTTCACAAAGAATCAATTAAACACCTGTTATATGACATATGTTCTAAGCACTGAGGATGAAAATGTCTGAAAGCCTTTGTGAAGTGGAAAAAACAATGGACCTCAAGTCAAGGATCTGGGTTCAATTTAGGTCCAAATCCACTTGCCCCATTTAATAACTGTATGACTTTGGTCAAGGCAGTTTCCTAGACTAGATGACCTAGCTGAAATTTCATGATCCCATAAGTCATAAGATTTACACTACAGCAATAAAAACCTTTCTGCCAATATGGTGTTAGTACACAAACACCTTTCCCATTGTCAATCTTCTCCTTTGTATTTTCTCCTTTGTCTATCTTCTCCTTTTTGTCTTAGAATAGACATTCCTAGGAGGCAATAAACTTCTGTGCATTGTTTTTTTAAATTAAGAATCTTTTATTCCTTCTTCAAGAACCTTTTTTAAGCAATAATTATCACTACCACCATTCTCTGTCTTTGTGTTCTCCTGAATGTTCCTTTTGCTAAAGCTCCCTTGCTGTAGCATCCAATGTAATCTACTGCTTCTTCCCTCAACAAAACCCTCCCTTTTCCAATAATGCAAAAAATTTCATTGGATTTTATACATTAACTAAATATGTGATCACTTGTTTGAGATACTGTTAACCAATGTCTCTTTGCCTACAACAAAGTTATCCTTCTTTGTCTTGCTATGTATGGAACCTGAAATTCCACCATCAGATTTTACTCAAACCCTTTTGGATGAAGGATAACTGAGAAGATATTAAAATTTACATTTTTCTAGAGACAGGGTAATAACTCTTTAAGTCATTAACCAGGAAGTATGAACTAATCGATGAGGTTAGCTTTCAACTTTCCTACCAGTCACTAAGCAAGTGTCTAGAGTAGCGGGTTCTAACATTTTTTGACAGTCTGGTAAAGTCTATGGACTCTGTCTCAGAAATTTTGTTTTAAGGGCATAAAATAAAATGCATAGGAATACATGGCAATCCCTTATTTGAAATACAGTTACCAAAGTATTAAACAACAATAATAACAACAACAAGCTCATGGACCATAGGTTAAGAACCCCTGGAGTCTGGAGAAATAGGACAGAGAATGGGTAAGTTTTCTTTGTTTTTTTGGTTTTGAGTTTTTTCTTTTTTTTAATGAGGATAGATGTGTAATGCAGTGGCAAAGCAATTTTTCTTATTTCTGGGAAAAGGCACCCATAAAAAAAGCACAGGTTGAGCCTTGAGTGGTATTTTGTAAGTTCAGGCCTGAATAAGGACATTCAGTAATGTATCAGAAGTAGACAAGTAAGTTCTTGAAGAGATATATTTTTAAAGGAGAAATGAAGCAGAAAGGATAGGTGAAAAGGCATTGAACTTTGTCATATCCTATATCACAAAGGAAAATAATGACCCTAGAGAAACCAACTATAGTGCTGTGTAGTAGAAAGGTGCTGGCCTAGAAGTCAAGAAGTCTGGGTTTAGGGGGCAGCTGGGTAGCTCAGTAGATTGAGAGCCAGGCCTGGAGACAGGAGGTCCTGGGTTCAAATCTGGCCTTGGACACTTCCCAGCTGTGTGACCCTGGGCAAGTCACTTAACCCCCATTACCACTCTCTGATGACTTGGAGCCAATACACAGTACTGACCCCAAGATGGAAGATAAGGGTTTAAAAAAAAGAATTCCTGGTTCAGATCTCATTCTAGGAAGTAATTTAAAAAGTAATTTAAACTTTCTGATCTTCTAATACATGTATAACCCAGATCAAATCACCTGCCAACACAAGGAGGGGGAAGAGAAGGGAGGGAGGGAGATAAGTTCAATCAGATAACTTAGGAAAAGTCATGTGGAAATTTGTTATTACATATATTTGGTAAAAAAATAATAAAATAATGAATTTTTTAATTCAAGAAAATCTTTCTATTCTTCCATGTTATCATCTACTAAATGAAGTGCCTTAACTAGGCCAGCTGTGAGTATGGCTCAGTAGGAGGAATGCAGACCTTAGAGCCAAAAGAACTAATTTTGAATCCTGGGTTTGCTAAACACTACTTTTGCGACCTTGTGTTAATCGTTTAATTTCTCTGGACCTCAGTTTCTCTATCTGTAAACTCAGGTGGTTGAACCATATGACCTCCAATGTCCCTTCTTGCTCTGGATCTCTGATTCTATGGATCTCATAACTCTGGATTCTATTACTGTACTTAAAAAACATTGAAGAAAGTTTTCCATTATTAAATGGGTCATCCTTATTGAACTCTGTAGATGAGGTAAGTGTTTATCTCATTTTATATATAAGCAGAGTGAGTCAGAGAAAGTACCAGTAAACAGTGTATCTAAAGCTAAGGTTCTTAACCTGAAGTCTGTGCACTTGTAAAATAATATTTTGACAGAAGTATTTTAATATAATTGGTCTCCTTTATAATGAAATGTTTTTATATGTTGTTTGTTGAAAACATTATAGGATTCATCAAATTACCAAAAGTGGTCCATGTCACAAAAAATAGTTAAGACCCCTGCTCTAACGTGATAACGTGAGAAGGGGGGAATCATTGGTTCTAGGAAGACATGAGAAACTCTGTCCTCTTCTCCTTCACTTGGATACTGAGACCATCTTCTGCTATGATGATCAAGGACCCCTGACTTTGTTTAGAGATGTTATAGAATCCCACAATCTTATCCTTGGAATGGACCTTTGAAGTCATCAGAATCCCACTGCAAGTTTAGAGGGTGTATCTAAAAAAATAGATACCTTAATAAAGACAGATTTGAAACTGGAGAAACTGCAGATTTCCGAGCCCTATGAATCCGTAATGACTTTTTCTTCTTTCTGGGAAAAGATACCCATAAAGAAAATGTATCCTCTAATGTACTCATCTAATAACAGCTGAAAATCTCTTAGTGGATGATATTTATATGGCTAGACTTGGTACATGACTCTGCTTTTTGGCAGCAGAGACCCAACACCGTGCTGGTTGGAGTTGTGAAGAACAAAAATAGACCCTCTGCTTTTAGCAGTGTTTTTCATAAGTCAGAGGCACTGACAATTTTATATAGAAGCCAACATTTTTCTATTGAGTCTTTGGGAAAATAGCCCTTTTTAAAAGAGTTCATCTTCATTCTTCACAACTTGGACAATCTGCAGGGAAATATAATAAAAGGAAATCCACGGAGCTGGAATAGATTTTCTAAATATCTAGTTCATACTGTTAAGCTTCTTCTAGTCCACTAAATCTATGGTTCTGTGGAAATCCAAGGTTGTTTTCTGAATTACATTTCAGTCACGAACTTGACTCCAAAGTAAATGTTGTAGTTTCAACCCAATCTTTTTGTCCCTACATGCACAGAGCTTCAATGATTTCACTGAAGTCAATGGGAACTGCACAGGGACCACTGAACAGTACTGACTATAAATGAGGGTTACCTGCATATCCGACTACATTTGTGGATTGGATACAAAGTCTTTTGCCCTGACAGATTAGTCATAAAGTCTTTGAAGTTCTGGAATAATATAATACTCTTTAAAGAATTATTCAAATGTCAGATGTTTTTAATTCTTTCTCAATGGGAACACATAATAGTGAGTGAGTGAGTGTGTGAGAGAGAGAGAGACATAGAGAAAGAGAGAGAGAGACAGAGACAGAGACAGAGACAGAGACAGAGACAGACAGAGACAGACAGAGACAGAGATAGATTCCAGGATGCCAATTCTAGGATGCTGTGCTTTTTACCTCATAAGAGAGCTAGGTGTATAGAGCACTAGATCTAGAACCAGGAAAACTTGAGTTCAAATATGTTCTCAGACACATACCAGCTGTGTGACCTTGGGCAAGTTGCTTAAGTTCTATTCCAGTTTTCTTAGCTGTAAAATGAGGATAAAAATAGTACCTTCCTCCCAAGACTATTGTGAGGATCACATGAGATTATATTTATAATGAGCATGGTACATACTTAATAAATGTTTATTTCCTTCTTTCCTTCTTCCCTTCCTACCTTCCTTCCTTTCTTCCTTTTTCTCCCTTCCTTAATTTTACTTTCCATTCTCTTTCCTTCCTTTCTTGAACAATTTTCTAATTTGTTAGCCACACTCCTTATGGTCCTCTACCAACACTATCTTGCATATTGCTATAAAGGTCTTATCCCTAACTTAAGCCTTGTCTTCTGTCCCAATTCCTTTCCCACTTTACCAAGATACCACTCCCCTACCACATGCTGCCTATCTTCACCAACCTCACCCTTGGTATTGCCTGGTGGGATTGTCCGTTTTGGCTCCTCAGATAACAGGATTCCTATTTGTATTACTGTCTCCTTGTCAGGGAAGGATGGGAACCTCTGATATTCTCTAAGTAGCAGAGGGGAATATAAACACAAGGGGGAAAGACAGTAATGACCTTAGAAAGAACTAGAAAGCAAAATAGAAATTTCCATGTCCCCATTTCCCTTCATCTGTGCATGCTCCCATACCCAGACTTCTTTCTCTCTCTTCTAGATCCAGGCATACTCTCATCCTCTTGCTACTACTCTCAGAGCCTTCATTCACACTAAGCAATAAATTGTTGATAACAATTTGAAGAGTTAACTCTATTGGATAGAGGGAAGGTGATCTCAAGACATCAAGCAGGCAAAAAGAAGTGCTTCTATAATCTCTGTATAGTTTTTGCACAATACTTTGCTAGTCACCAGGTAGATAGAGACTTATAGAAGACTAAATAAAAGAGTGAGCAGGTTGCAGTGAAAAGTTGGTGGTCTAGTCCACAAAGAAGCTAGATTCAGGCCCTGACTGACTCTTACTGGTTTGTTGATGCCATATAAATTAATATATTGAAATCTTAATTTTCTCAACTCTAAAAGAAAGACTGTCCATCTGATAACATTGTGGTGAGGAAAACATTTTGTAAACCTTAAAGTTTGATCTATTATCAGATCAGGAAGAGATCCTAGAGATCGTCTTGTCAAGCCTCTTTATTTTACAGTTGAGAAAATAGAGGGTCAGGGATGTTAAGTAATATTCCTAAGATCCTACTTAGATCCTATTTAGAAAGTTATCAGTACCTGACCTCACATCCCAACTCAAACGCTTGATAATTTTAGGACTGAGCATATTGCTTACTCTCTGACTCAATTTCCCTATTTGTAAAATCAGAGGTTTGGCCTTGATGGCCTTCAAAGTTACTTCTACCTCCAAATTTAGGATCCTAAAGGCCCTGCACCATAGGATCTCTTTTAACTTTGAAGCATAAGGGAAGGGAGAAAAGATGTGGGAAAAAGTCTCCATGACGTTCTGTTTGATTAAAAACTTAAGTTCCTCCACAAAGCTCTCCATTGTGGCATGAAAGAAACCCCTCGGTTCACAGAGGTTATGGAAGTGGAACAAAAGGTCTGGAAACACATCCATTCTATATTATAAGGACCACCCATGCTAACTATAGAGTCCTGCTGCAGCAGGCTTGCCATTTGGTGGTAAACTTTTTTGGATATGGCAACTCACGAAACAGAAACAAATTAAAAATGACCCTAATTCCTGCAAAGTTCTTTTCTAACTTCTTCAGTAATGATAATAGAGTGGTAATAAAGATGACAGAGGTTATTAAGAACTATAGTTTTTGCCTTCTGATAAACTCGATTCTAGAATTGATACTCTAAATGAGTATCCTTGTGAAATCTATTTTTGAAACATCTCCCATACACGTTGTTTTCTCTTCTCTATTATCATCCCCCTGGCCCTCATCTTCTCTTGTGTAGACTATTGCAATAGCCTGAAGATTTGACCTCTCTTCCCCTCTTCAGCCAGTCCTCCATTTATCTAACAAAGTGATCTTCCTCAAGTAAAGCTTTGACCATGTCATTCCCCATATGCCTCCACTTTAATAAACTCTGTTAGCTTCCCATTTCCTCCAGGATCAAATATTAAATCATCTATATGACTGTTAAATCCTTTCATAATCTGGATGTTTCTTGCCTTCCTATTTTTCTTATACTTTATTCTCCTACTCCATACTCTACATTAGAATGACACTGGCCTCTTTGCACAAGACATTCAATCTCCTAAATCAACATATTTCCTTTTTTAAAAGAACCGTTACTTTCAGTTTTAGAATTGATACTAAGCAGAAGTTCCAAGGCAGAAAAAGCATTTAAGGGCTAGGCAATTAAATTAGGATTATGTGACTTGCGCAGGGTCACATAGCTAGAAAGTGTCTGAGGCCAGATTTTAAACCAGGACCTCTCATCTCCAGTTCTGGCTCTCTATCCACTGAGTCACTTAACTGTCCCTAACTCCATACATTTTCACTGACTGTCCTCTATAATTAGAATTCTTGCCCTCCTTGTCTCTGCCTTCTGGATTTCAAGGCTTTCCTCAAGAGCTATCTAAAATCTTGCCTACAAAAAGAATTTTTAAGTCTCCCTTAATGCTTAGTCCCTTCACTCTACTGATTACCTCCAATTATATATATATATATATATGAAAATATATATTGGCTCTATTGATTATATAGTTATATATACACATGTGTGTATATACATGTTATATTATATGTACATAATTGTATGCTTGTTGTCTTCCCTTTGGAATGAGAGCAGGGATGATTTTTGTTTTTCTTTGTATCCACAGTGTTTAGCATAATGCTTGGGCATACAGACAATGCTTAATAAAAGTTTATTGATGGACTGATCTTATCCTGTGATTATTAAGAAGACATATTATTGGAGGAATGGAATCATATCAACTTGACGTTCTTGCTATAAATGAAACTAAAGGAAAAATGGAACATGATGCTAAATGGAAAAATGATTCACAGATACTCCTTGGAAAGGCGAAGAAAGGAAATGGTAGAATGGGTTTTGTTTATACACAAAGAAAAGAAGAAACAAGATGGTCCATGGGATATTTGGTCATCATGTATTTCATTATGAATGATAAATATTTCTAATAAAATAACACCATTAAAATAATTATAGTACCAATATTAGTTTCTGGCAATAGAATGGTAAAGAGATTCTATGAAGAACTTCATGAGAACTAGCCAATTAAATCATTGTATAGACTGATACTTGGTGACCTCAAAGTAAAGATGAGAAAAAGTAAAAAAATTGAACATCTGGGAAAGTAAATTTCAAGAAAAGGAATAAGGTGTCAAAGACTAGTAAATTCAACAAAAATTTACCATCTCTCTATCCAAAATACCTTTAAAAGAAAAGTATTAGTTGTTTCTAGACATCATAAGCATCAAATAAAACCATAATGGACCTAATGCATTATATTTTAACAGACAGAAAAGTACTCATTAAGGGTGTGGAAATTAGTATTGAGTCAATTGTATGTAAGATTAGTATGAGCTAAACTCAGATCAGTTTTTACAAAAGTGAATAATAATTCAGAAAGAAAAAATATTGCATACAATTGAAACACCTTAATCATGAACTATTTAGGCAAGTGATGGAATAAAAAAATTAGAAAAAAAAAACAAAAGAAAAATTTTAAAAAGTAGAATACCGTCCCAATCATATATGGAATGGGTAATTTTATTCATATGAATAAAATGACTATCAACTGAAAGACTAGCATATAAGTAAGCTTTGTTGGGGTCTTTGTAATAAGACTACTCAGATATTTTACTTCTTATGCTCCACTGAATGCAACCCAAACACCAACTTGGTTCATTATTTTAGTTTTATTTCTCTTAGGGTAACTATCCTTTGGCCAGCCTTCCTCTGTAACTGTGCTCATAACCAACCCACTGCTACTCAGATGCCTAAAAAAATGGGATGATTTCAGTTGCCTTTCAAGATCTCTGAAGTTTTACGTTCAAAGAAAAAAAGACACAAAAAAAGACATGGGCTCTTTTTAGACATAAGCTTGTTTAAAGAGATAATGCGATCTTGGGTTTGGACCCAGTGGGTAGTTGAATATTCCTTTTCCAGTGTTCTGAAGCTCAGAGAATTTTTACCTCAAGACCAGCAAGAAGAAATGGAACTAAGTGACAAAGATTTTCCTTTCTGTGTGTCCATATAGTTCCAGCTCAACAACCACTTGAACAAGTTCTCATGGCCAAAAAGAAGCATTTAAAGGCTATCTGAATGTGTGCTGAAGCAAGAATGGGTTGAAGGGCTTTTCTATCATACATCCAAAAGAGAAGTTCTAGATAATATTTTCAAAGCAATAATCAATCCACATGAAGACTCTAGACTCAATTACTATTTTTAAGTGTCTTCTCCATCCACAAATGAATCCCTCATTGATGAGTCCTTCCTAAGACCTCCATTTTTTATGTTTATTTATTTTTTTAATTTTAATTTTGAATATTTTCCCATAGTTACACGTTTCATACTCTTTCCCTCTCCCCCAATCCCCCCTAAACCCCCTTAGCCGATGCACAATTCCACTTGGGTTTTACATGTATCATTGATTAAGACCTAATTCCATGTTACTGATAGTTGGACTAGAGTTATTGTTTAGTGTCTACATCCCCAATAATATCCCCATCAGCCCATGTATTCAAGTAGTTGTTTTTCTTCTATGTTTCTTCTCCCACAATTCTTCCTCTGAATGTGGCTAGTTTTCTTTCTCCTAAGTCCCTCAGCCTTGCTCTGGATTCTTGCATTGCTGCTATTAGAGAAGTCCATTATGTTTGATTGTACCACAGTGTATCAGTCTCTGTGTACAATGTTCTCCTGGATCTACTCCATTCACTCTGCATCAGTTCTTGGAGGTCATTCCAGTTCACAAGGAATTCCTCCAGTTCTTTATTCCTTTGAGCACAATAGTATTCCATCACCGACAAATACCACAATTTGTTCGGCCATTCCCTAATAAAGGACATTCTCTCATTTTCCAATTCTTTGCCACCACAAAGAATGCAGCTATAAATATTTTTGTACAAGTCTTTTTCCTTATTATCTCTTTGGAGTATAAACCAAGCAGTGCTATGGCTGGATCAAAAGGCAGATAGTCTTTTTTTTTTTTAACCCTTAACTTCTGTGTATTGACTTATAGGTGGAAGAGTGGTAAGGGTAGGCAATGGGGGTCAGGTGACTTGCCCAGGGTCACACATCTGGGAAGTGTCTGAGGCTGGATTTGAACCTAGGACCTCCCGTCTCTAGGCCTGGCTCTCAATCCACTGAGCTACCCAGCTGCCCCAGGCAGATAGTCTTTTAAAGCCCTTTGAGCATAGTTCCAAATTGCCCTCCAGAATGGTTGGATCAGTTCACAACTCCACCAGCAAGGCATTAATGTCCCAATTTTGCCACATCCCCTCCAACATTCATTAGTCTTCCTTTCTGTCATTTTAGCCAATCTGCTAGGTGTGAGGTGATACCTCAGAGTTGTTTTGATTTTCATTTCTCTAATTATTGGAGATTTAGCACACTTTCTCATGTGCTTATTGATAGTTTTGATTTATCTGAGAATTACCTATTCATGCCCCTTGCCCATTCATCGATTGGGGTATGGCTTAATTTTTTTGTACAATTGATTTAGCTCCTTGGATATTTGAGTGATTAGATCTTTGTCTGAGTTTTCAGTTATAAAGTTTTTTTTCCCAATTTGTTGCTTCCCTTCTAATTTTGGTAGCATTTGTTTTGTCTGTACAAAACCTTTTTAGTTTAATGTAGTCAAAATTATTTATTTTACATTTTGTAATTTTTTTCTAACTCTTGCTTGGTTTTAAAATCTTTCCTTTCCCAGAGATCTGACAAGTATACTATTCTGTGCTCACCTAATTTACTTATAGTTTCCTTCTTTATATTCAAGTCATTCCCCCATTCTGAGTTTATCTTTGTATAAGGTATGAGGTGTTGATCTAGACGCAATCTCTCCCATATTGTTTTCCAATTTTCCCAGAAGTTTTTGTCAAATAGTGGGTTTTTTGTAGAATCTCCATGTTAAAGAAGGACCCAGATTAGCAATCCTAAATTCTGTAGACTTTATCTCTATGTTCCCCAAACAAATATATCCCTACCTCACCTTTCAGCTCCTTTTGGAATGTAAGTTCCTGGAAGGTAAGAACTATCTTTTTGCTGATATTTGCATACCCATTACTTAGTATAGTACATGGCATATAATAAAAATAGAAATATTCATTGTCTTGACAAGAGACTTTTTTCCCCTCTTTTAAAACAGCCTACTCTAGATGAAAACATCTTCCATTTTCTTTCTAAGGGAAATATGCTTTTATGGTAATAGGAAAAATGTTTATGTCTTATTCTATGAAATGAGAATTTTTATAATGATGAATTGAAAACATTTATTATTATTAAAAGTTGAAAATTTATTCTGTTAAGCAAGAATCCTTTTATTTGGTGATATAGAAGACATTGTTTTCTGATAATAGACTACAGCTATTTTCATAAAATAGAAAGACAATCATTTTCCTTTAGTTTGCGTTATATAACATTTTCATGGAGCCAGGGTACATTTCCTTTCCCATACCTCTAGAGACTATATCCATAAATATAATGTGGAAAATATTTTTTCACAAAGTTAATTGTATCCTTTCTTTAGATTTAGTGTAATAAAAATATGAAATGGGGTTTTTCTTTCCCAGAACTGGTTTAAAAAAGCAATTCTTTTTATCCTGTTTGGGAAATTATAATATACCATGTATAAACACCTGTCTCTTAAGTTTTTTGCCTAATCTTTTTTAAAAAATATTTCATTCTATTAAAAGTATTATCTACCTTTCAAATAGGTGTGGAAATATGTGGAATACTGGGCCTTTAGAGCCTATTTTTATTTCATTATGCATTCCCTTAACTTGAAATGATTTATAGAATTTCCTATTTTACAATGCTAAAGTGTTATAAATAGAATATCACCCAGTATATAATGAGCCCAGAAGAGAAAAAATATGTATACAACCCTGGACAAATCAGTTTCAGAGAGGGTAAGTTGGAAAGAGTTGGAATCAATGGTGTCTTACATAACTTTCTAGCATTATATCTTTGATCCCAAGATTTTAATTATCAACTGATGTCCTTTTCCCTAATTTCCTATTCAATGATTTAGTGATCCCAATAAGACAGATTAGTATGATAGTTAGTAAATTATTCGCTGTTGGTAGTGAATTGAGTCCCCATTGGAAGGGGAAGATCAAACTTCCAGGCCTACATTTGCCACTACTGGTTACATGACTCTGGGGAAGTTACTTCAACTCTCAATGATCCAAACAACGACAATCTAAAACTTTAAAGTGCAGGGATGGTTCAATTGTGCTCCAGAAGAAGGAACTTTCTCACCAGGATATTCTTATACCAATGACATCATAGACTTCAATTTTATATAGGTAGTAGGATGACAGTCATAGAAAGAATGGTAGTTTTAGAGTAAAAGGACATGGATCTGGGGGCAGCTGGGTAGCTCAGTGGAGTGAGAGTCAGGCCTAGAGACGGGAGGTCCTAAGTTCAAATCCGGCCTCAGACACTTCCCAGCTGTGTGACCCTGGGCAGGTCACTTGACCCCCATTGCCCACCCTTACCACTCTTCCACCTATGAGACAATACACCGAAGTACAAGGGTAAAAAAAAAAAAAAAAAAAAAAAAAAAAAGGACATGGATCCAATTTGACTCTATTATATGAGGCTATGACCTTAATCGTGTCATTTAATGACCAGTTAGTTCACTTCTAGTTCCATGTATTTAAAAATATTATTCTGAAAAGAGCTTTATAAGCTTTAGTAGATTTCCAAAAGATGGTCTATAACAAATGTTATTAACTCTTGATCTATACCAATTTATATATGAGTTGTCAATGACACCAAACATTTATTCATCTGATAAGCCTGAATTTGCACTCAATGTATCCTTTTTTAATTTTTAATAAAAAAAATCAAAACCTTAGTTTCTATCTTGGAATCTTATTGATTATAAAGCAGAAGAGTGGTAAGGGCTAGGTAATGGGGGTCAAGGGACTTGCCCAAGGTCACACAGCTAAGAAGTGTCTGAGGCCATATTTGAACCCAGGACCTCCCATCTCTATAGCTGGTTGTCAATCCACTGAGCCACCTATCAGCCACCAACTGATTTTTCATTGATTTTCAAGAATATTTTGAATTGTGGAAAAGAAAATAACTTGTATCCTAAAGTGTTATGTACCTGCAGAGAAGTGTAGTTATGACTATTTGTTTGAAGTATGCTATAAGTAGACAGAGAATTAGACTTAAAACTAGTAAAACCTGGGTTCAAATTTCACCACAGATATAGATAGCCTTGAACAAGTCATTTAACTTATTTTGGCCTTATTTTTTGTCTGGAAAATAATAATATCCAATAATAAGACATTTTATATAAGATTGTTGTGAATATAAAAAGAAATAATGTATGAACTACCAATGATTTTGCCTAAACATATGAGTAGGAGAAGAAAGGAGGAGGTAGAAAAGTATATTCTATCTGGAGTGGATCCTAGATCAGAGTTCATGCCCTCCCTGCCTCCAAAATAGCCCTCCAGAGATTTTGTCTGGAATACCCTCCTCACCCTTTCCCAAATCTGATAAAAGCAAAAAGCTCTGATTCAAGCCACTCTGAGAATGAATAGAAGAGTGCCAAGGTAGGAATGGTACATAAGATTAGTGTCTATGGGTATAATATGTCTCAAGGAAAGGAAACTGAAGTGAAGCCTAACCCAGTCTTATGTCCCCATAGGCTTCTTGGGCCAAGGGACTAAGGTGGGGTGAAATAGAAATTCCCCAGTATGAGAAAAGGCTGAGGCAGCTTTTTGGTGTAGGCACAGAGAAGGAAGAGGAGTCTTAAAATCAGTGATGGGGAATTAGAGGATTAAGTTACTCAAACTTAAAACTGGGCTAAAATGTTTAGAATACTCTACTTAAGAAAACAATACTGAAACAATGTAGATTTTAAAAGTATTAAAAACCAAAACACATGTAGATAAGTTAATAAAGAAGGTAGCATGAGTAATACATCCTCAAAGAGATTGTTATAATATTCTCTAAGCAAATACAATAAGACAAAGGAACCAATGCCTGATGAAATACCAAATTCTCTTGTATCCAAAGAGAACATGGAATGATAACAAAAAACTTCAGAATGGTTGAAAAGGCATGAGAAAAGATTCAGAATAAATATCAGAATTTAAACCTCTCAAAACAGAAATTAAGACTAAATTAATAGATTAGAAAACCGAAGGTATCTTCAAAGAGTGAAATAGAAATGAATAGATCTACAATACAAAAAACTGGCAGATTTCCACAAAACATAAGCAAAAAAAAAGTTAAAATACATATTTATGTATGATTTCCACTATGTCAAAGTCATCGATCTCAAAGTCAGAATGAGAACATGACAAATCCTAACATTTCAACAGCATAGTACAGAAAATAGTATGAGAAATCTTCGCTGAACTACTGAATTAAAAAAAAAAAAAAACAGCAATGCACAAATTGTCCTGGCGGTCTGGGGGAGGTAAAAGAACTATACCTCAAATGCCAAGACATGTAATGGTTAAATTTAACAAATCCACTGGAAAACAGCAAATTCATCAAGTAGGCTGGAAGAAAGGCTTTAAATACAAAATAAAGGAAATTTGAATAACAAGATTATTCCACTCCTAAGGAAATAGACTAGTACATTTTGAAAAGCAATGAAGCCCAAGCTGCAACTCAAAGTGACATTCTCTGCAAATGCCTAATGACCAATCAGGAAAAAAAAAATGATGGACATTCAACAGAAGAGAGGTATTAGAGACAATCTCTACCACAGAAATATGAATAAAGGTGAATTCAACTTGCAGATACCTCAAACACAGAAAGAGAAGAAAAGTAAGTCGGTATAATTACAGAGGAAAGTATAATAAAAATGTGGGATTTGTAAAACTAAAAAAAAAAAGGATTTAAAAAAAGACAATTAGGTGTGGAAGACAAGGATTGTGGAAGAGGATGCATCTGTTGCCTTTTAAAAACACATGTAGTAAGAGTCTCACCTAAAGGATTTCTTTAGATGAATTAGTCTTTTAACATCAGGTGCAAGGTCAGTTTCCCAGATTTAATGAACTTCATTTGACTATGTCAAGTGTATCAAAATCAAGGGTGCCAGCCAAATCTCTGCTGCTTTGGAGCACCTGGAATCTCTCCGAGGTCCATATGTTTTCACTTAGGGCAAACGTACACCAGAAGGGCTCAAACAAAACTTCCTAAATATATTGCTGCAACATGAAATTTATCAATCAGTGTTTATTAAAGAAGTGTGTAGACATTTCATGTGATCTGTGTAAATCTGTTATTAAACTTGTCAGCTGTTGACAAATGATTTATAATTATGGTATTTGGAAGACTTTTACACATATGCTGCACTGACATGCTCCTTACATGACTACGTTTAGATGATGGAGGGAAGGAAACCGAGCAGCATTCATAGGTCCAGATCAGCAAACAAATCAGAAACCTGAAAGGACCTCATTTAAATGACAATAGTGATATGTACATTATGAATATCTATGAGGCACCGAATTAAAAAAGCACAGATTTGATGCCTAATGTACAAAGAAAACTTCATACTGGGTCGTAGATGGCTCAGAGCCATTTCTAAACATATAATAGACATCCAGATAAGGGGAGGAGCTTTGCAGTATTGCAGGCTGGCATCCTACCAGCCTTCCACAGTCCTCTTTTATTTGTCTAAAGAAATATAGCAACAATGGCTCCATTATGGCCATCTTACGCTTACTGTATGGAACAGCCTTCACTCTTTCGACTGTAAGATCAAAATGAGCATAACTAATGGGCCATCAAAGAAATAGGTTTAAAGTCTTAATTTGAAAACACCCACACATTGCACATTCCTCACCCAAGAGCCTTTCCCAGGGGAAAAATGGTCAGGAAAGGAGACATGGGATGCAGAGCCAAGAAGGCCATAGACTCCTCTGTTGCAGGTCGCCCTCTTCTAACTTTCATCCCCCTGAGCTCACCATGGTGGGAGATGGGTGAGACTGAAGGCGAGGGCACACAGGACCTCGGAGAGCCAGGGTTTTTCAGATATCCCATAGAAGATAGTGGCAACAGTCCCATTGCTTACATTGTGACATACCAAAAGCTTGAGAGAAGAGACAACAATGTGGGGTTTCACAGTACAAAAGGCAACACAATGGAAGGATGTAGGTAATGATCAAAAGAAATTCACATTCAAATGTAGGAAATAGTATCTAAATTGTACTTAGGAGTCAGATTCCCACCCCCCATCCACATCGATGAATGAATTCAGTTTTGGAAGGGGGTGGGGAAGGCTCCTAACTATGGTTTTCACAAGGACTTTAAATATCTGGCTTGGGGAAACCAGATCTGGGAGATGTTCTTGAATGTGTAGTGGTGCATTTACCCAGAAGTGTTAATAGAGTCCCTTGTGAAAGGCTCTCAGCTAAGCAGTGTGACTGTTAAAATCGTATCCTCTTCTGGAAAAGATCCAAATAACAACTAATTCAGAATGGAAATCAGAAGTTGGGAACTTATGGATGAATTGAACATTTCACAGAAAGAGAAATATCATGATTATATGACAATATGGCATTTGATCGAAATGACCAAGGATTCTTATGTTACCAAAATGGCGATGCTTGACTAAAATTTAGCAAGAAATTATTTTTCACAGTTATCCTAAAAGCCTACAAAGAAATGCCCTTCTTAAATTTAAATTGATTAACTGGTCTGCTAGATTACATGAACTAATTCTAGGCATCATGGTTCTTTATGGATAAACTGAGAATATTTCAAATTTCAAAGGTAAAATAAACCTACTGACAACATTATTGACTTTTTAGGTTGTATATTTTTGAGACATCCAGTGAAAATGAAATTCAAATATTAAAGTAATAGAATCAATATAAAAATTAGAAATCACTAAGAAATATCAAAACATTTCACCAATTTCTAAGTTACACTTAATTATCTTCTTTTTAAGACTCCTCCTCTATAAGATTTTTAAGCAATAGCAAAATAATCCATCCTGAAAGTTTAGGGGTATAACATGTCAATGAATTCTAATACTTCCTTTCCCCAAATCATTTTTTTCACATTGTAACTAAATCTCACCTGTTATTTTATTTTTAATGAGCTCTATTTTTACATTCCAATTCTCTCATAGTTAACACTATGACAATTCTGTTATCTTTATACATATATTAAATATCAGCAGAGTATCATGCTGAAGATTCTTTATTATCATCCATTCTACCTTTTATATTAGTTTTGTTCTCTTGTTTGTAAATGTAATTTTAAAAATTTAATTAAAAATAAATTTAATAATCAAAATGTTTGTTTTGCTTCTTTGTAGGTGATTAAGATAAAAACGAGTATCATTCTCTTCACTGATCAACCTTATAATTCAAACCATTGGGTTTTAGCTGTATGCATGCTTCATAAGAACAAGAAATTTACATGATTTTCTACCACAGATAATGGCACTTTAAAACAATTAAGTATAAATATATTTGAGTGAACTAGTCCTAAAGAACAACTTTATAATATGTGTATTTTATTTCATTAAAAATTTCCCAATTATGTAAAATTTTTTAACATTCAATAAAAAAACACTTTGCTCTCTATCTTAGAATAAACATTTATTCTAAGAATCAAGAGTGGTAAGGAATAACCAATGGAAGTTAATTGACTTGCTGGAAGACACACAACATGGAAGTGTCTAAGGTCAGATTTGAACCGAGGACCTCCCAACTCTAGGCCAGGCTCTCAATCCACTGCCCTTTTTAACATTCATTTAAAAAATTTGAGCTTCAAATCCTTTCCTTCCCTTTTATTCCTCCCCTATGGATTAAGAAGTCAAGCAATATGATATCTATTGCACTTATGAAGTCATGCAAAACATATTCCATATTAGTTACCTATTTTGCAAAATAAAATACACACACAAGAAAAAGAGAATGAAAAAAGCAAGCTTTAATTTGCAGAATTCTCCAGTTTTCTCTCTGGAGGTGGATAGCATTTTTCATTATGGGTTCTTTATAATTGTCTTGGAACATTATCTTGATCAGAATAACTGAGTCTTTCACAATTTATTTTCATGGTGATATTGCTGTTGCCATATACAATGTTCTATTTGTTTTGCTCCCTTCACTTTGCATTAATTCATATAAAATTTCATATCAATTTATTAATCATATAAAACCCAGATCTTTTAAAAGCCATCCTATTTGTCATTTCATATAACACATTTATATTTCGTATTCTATCACAATCATACACCATAAATCATTCAACCATTCCCCAATTTATGTCCATCCCTTCAATTTCCAATTCTTTGCCACAACAACAACAAAAAGCTGCTATAAATATTTTTTTATTTTTATTTTTTTATTTTTTAGAAAAATTTTCCATGGTTACATGATTCGTTTTCTTTCTCTACCCCAAGCTCCCCTACCACCACCCATAGCCAACGTGCATTTCCACTGGGTTTTATATGTATCATTAATCAAGACCTATTTCCATATTATTGATAGTTGCACTGAAGTGGTTGTTTAGAGTCTACATTCCAAATCATATCCCCATCTTCCCATGTGTTCAAGCAGTTGTTTTTCTTCTGTGTTTCTCTACTCCCACAGTTCTTCCTCTGAATGTGGATAGCGTTCTTTCTCATGAGTCCCTCAGAATTGTTCTGGATCATTGCATTGTTGCTAGTAGAGAAGTCCATTACATTCGATTTTACCAGAGTATATAAGTCTCTGTGTATAATGTTCTCCTGGTTCTGCTTTTTTCACTCTGCATCAATTCCTGGAGGTCATTCCAGTTCACATGGAGTTCCTCTAGTTCATTATTCCTTTGAGCACAAGCACAATAGTATTCCATTACCAGCATATACCACAATTTGTTCATCCATTCCCCAATTGAAGGACATACCTCATTTTTTTTTTGTTTTTTTTGCCACTACAAAGAATGTGGCTATAAATATTTTTGTACATGTCTTTTTCCCTGTGATCTCTTTGGGGTATAAACCCAGCAGTGGTATGGCTGGATCAAAGGGCAAACAGTCTTTTAGCACCCTTTGGGCATAGTTCCAAATTGCCATCCAGAATGGTTGGATCAATTCACAACTCCACCATCAATGTATTAATGTCTCAATTTTGCTACATCCCCTCCACCATTTATTACTTTTCTTTGCAGTCATGTTAGCTAATCTGCTAGGTGTGAGGTGGTACCTCAAAGTTGTTTTGATTTACATTTCTCTAATTATTAGAGATTTAGAACACTTTTTCATGTGTTTATTGATAGTTTTGATTTCTTTATCTGAAAATTGCCTATTCATGTCCCTTGCCCATTTATCAATTGGGGAGTGGCTTGATTTTTTGTACAATTGCTTTAGGTCCTTATATATGAGTAATTAGACCTTTGTCAGAGAATTTTGTTATAAAGATTTTTTCCCAATTTGTTGCTTCCCTTCTAATTTGGGTTGCATTAGTTTTGTTTGTACAAAACCTTTTTAATTTAATGTCATCAAAATTATTTAATTTACATTTTGTAATTTTTTCTAACTCTTGTTTGGTTTTTTTTTTAAACCCTTACCTTCCATCTTGGAGTCAATACTGTGTATTGGCTCCAAGGCAGAAGAGTGGTAAGGGTAGGCAATGGGGGTCAAGTGACTTGCCCAGGATCACACAGCTGGGAAGTGTCTGAGGCCAGATTTGAACCTAGGACCTCCTGTCTCTAGGCCTGGCTCTCAATCCACTGAGCCACCCAGCTGCCCCCTCTTGTTTGGTTTTAAATTTTTTCCTTTCCCAGAGATCTGACAAGTATACTATTCTGTGTTTGCCTAATTTGCTTATAGTTTTCTTCTTTATGTTCATGTCATCACCCATTCTGAATTTATCTTGGTGTAGGGTGTGAGATGTGGATCTAAAGCTAATCTCTCCCATACTGTTTTCCAATTTTCCCAGCAGTTTTTTGTCAAATAGTGGATTTTTGTCCCCAAAGCTGGGCTCTTTGTATTTATCATAGACTGTCTTGCTGAGGTCACTTAACCCACATCTATTCCACTGATCCTCCCTCTGTCTCTTAGCCAATACCATATTGTTTTAATGACCACTGCTTTATAGTATAGTTTAAGATCTGCTAGGTCACCTTCCTTCACATTTTTTTTTTTTGCTATAAGTATTTTTGTACATATAGGTCTTTGTCCTTTTTCTATTATCTCTTTGAGATACAGATATAGTATTAGTATTGCCAAGTCAAAAGATATATAGACTTTTATAGCCCCTGGACATAGCTCCAAATTTCTCTTCACAATGGTTGGATTAGTTCAGAATTCCACCCATAATACATATGTCTCTATGTTTCCATAACCCTCCAACATTTTCCTTTTCTGTCTGTCTCAACCAATCTGATGGACCTGAGAGTTGTTTTAATTTGCATTTCTTTAATCAGTAGTGGTTTAGAACACTTTTAATGTGACTATTGACAGTTTTGATTTCTTCTGAAAAATACTATTCATATCCTTAAACCATTTATCAATTGGGGAATAGCTCTTATTTTTATAAATTTGGCTCAATTCACTATCTAGTTGAGAAATGATACCATTATTAGAGAAATTTGCTATAAATTTTCTTGAATTCCTTCTAATTTTGTCTTTATTGGTTTCATTTGTACAAAACCTTCTTAATTTCATGATCAAATCAAATGTATCCATTTTACTTTCTAAGATATTTTTTATCTCTTTGTTTAGCCATAAACTATTTATATAGTTCTGACAGGTAAATGTTTCCACAAATAGCGATTTCTTAACATAAATTATAGTTTATGGTGCAATTAATACCTTTCTTATAAACAATTTACTGTTAGAATTTATTCCCACCTGATTCTTTGACTTGGACTTTAAGCAGAATTTTCCTTTGTAATTCACTGCAGCATTTCTTAATTTAGAATCAAAAACATGTACATGACAATAATGTTTCTCAGATCTACTTGGTATTTAAAGCCCTTATAGATAATATCTTTCTCAGCTACTAATAACATTTCTCTGCCACACTAACAAATGGCTTAATTATTCTACTTGACTCTAAGGAGGAGGTAACATTGTTATTGCATAGGCCAGTAATGGTGAACCTATGGCATGGGTACCAAAGATGGCATGCAGAATGCTCTCTGTGGGCACTCAGCAGCCTTCCCTGGCCCCAGAGTTTTTTGTTTGTTTGTTTTATTTTTTCTAGAAAGGGAAAGGGACTTGGGCAGAGCTGCTCCCTCCTCCTCTCCACTGTATCTGATAATATTTTTTCACATCCACAGCCCCTCTGCCCAGCAGCCCAATTGGAGCACATGTGTAGGGGGGTGAAGGGGGTGAGTTGGGCAGCTCAAAGGTGGCAGAGCTGGAGGGGAAGCAAAGAATTTGGGCCATGCCCTTCCCCCTCTCTACATTTCCAGAGGACATTCTTCACTTCACCTACCCCTCCACCCAACAGCACAATGGAACTTTTCCTCCCTTTGCTATGTGGGAGGGGGGTGGCAAGACACTCAGTCTAGGGAGATGGGATGGGGGTGGGGCCCAGCATTCCATCTCTAAAAGTTCACCATTATTGGCATAGGCTAATAATTTTTAGATAATTATACCTTAAGCAAAGAGAAAAATGTTCAAAAGAATTTGTAGTTTCAAGTCCTAGTTTATATTTAAAAAAAATTAAAAGGGCCACCATCTCTTCCAGAACTACCTATTTTAGACAAAAATAGCATAATTAAAATAAATTTAATTTAATTAATTTTAAAAGGAGTCATATTATGCTTTTAACATCACAAACTCATTACATATTCTTGAACAAAATTCTGGATATTTTCCATATGCTCATATCACTTTCTCAAATTTTACTTTTAGAAACAGATATAAGCACAGGTCAGAAAGAAGAATGTTATATCACATGTCACATAATCATAAAGTCTCAACCTTTGAACTTTTCATCTTTTCATTTTATACAATAGTTATTATAAGATTTAAGCATGAAGACAAGATGTTCACCAACTCAATACAGTAAAAGAAGACTTTCTCAATTTCTTTTTGGAATATCGTACAATCCCCAATTACCTATTACAATGGGCAATAGTGACGAATCAAAATTCCTTGCAGAATTTTAAAACACAGCCACTTTGAAATAAAACAGTAGGATAGATTCCTCCTAGGACCTTAATATAATATTTAATGTCACTATGATTTTACCCTCAATAAACTATAATCAAATGCAACCCCTTTCTTTTTAGTAAGAGCATTCAAATTGCCCTTTGATCCCTTTCCTTCATTATCAGTTCTTTTGACTAAGTGCTAGTTTCCTTGTGCCTGGATTATGGCCACCTCCTTTTTGTTGGTATCCTATTCACCTTGTCTTTAAGAACTTATGACTGTGAGCATCCATGCCATTTTTCAGGTATCCCACTTCCAAAACTATCTCATTTATGTGGGTCCCATCCATAAAACCTCATTGAGGAATTCTATTAAATCATAGACAAGATCTTTTATAGCAAGCTTTATAAAATTAATATCCCCACCTATATCATACATCCTATCAGTATTTAAAGTCACTATAAACATCATATATCCTCAAAACCTACTATTCCTTACAATTTCCTTTATTCTGTTGAAAGTACCACCATGCTCCCAATCATCAAGACTCAGAACTATTCCCTATGCCCAAAATGGAACAGAATCCCTCTACATCTCCAGCTTTTGAAATCATTATTTTCCTCCTAAGCGCAAAGCAGCAGTTTCTCCTCTAAGGAGCCTTTCCTCAATTTCCCTAGGGGAAGATTAACTATTCAAATTTCTCCTGGAACTATGCCAGAACTTCTTTCTAATTTGTTTCTGCCTTGGATCACACTAATTCCTGCTTATATTTTACCCTTTTCCCCAATTAAACTGTAAATCTTTTTATTTTAGGAGCTGATATATTTTTCATTTTTGTATTTCTATCTGCTGGTACAATTCCTTGTAATTCTAGATGCTAAACAAATGTTTGTTAAATTGAAAATGATAAATCCTACCCAGTTTTAACTAAGTTCAAAAACTCCATTCTTCCCTTCTAAAAATCCTCACAAAATTCTAGAACACATTATTAAAAAGATAGTATAATCTCAGGAGAGGAATAATGTGTCTTTAATGAAAGAGGACTTCCAAGTATTTCTGTTGAAGAACTGAGTAAATATTTTGAAATGCAAACAAATGTGTCATAAGAAACACAAAACTAAGTACATTTGACCAAATGGAAGGCAACTATACTGTGAAGGAATATTTATATTCTAATAAGGAGAGAAGAACCAAATGTTCCCTCATGGCATTAATGTCTAGAATGGCAAGAGAGAGGATAAATAAGACAGGACATGGGAATAATTTTGCTATATTTGGATAGCATTTATGGAGAAAAGAAAAAGGAAAAAGAATACTCTATACCAAAAAAAAAAAAAAAGGAGGGAGTTGAACATATCTTCATACAATGGAGATGCACAAGAAGAATACATGTACAATAAAAACAAAGAATGAAGGGTTGAGGAATGGGCAAGACATGAACTTCATTGAACTTCCATTTGAGTAAGACAGAAGAAGGTTGAAAACACACACAAGCACAAAGACATTGGTGTTTATACCCACTTTTCTCCATGGAAACTGCACACATTGGCAAGAGAATATGACCCAGATTCATGTGTGGATTGTTGTTGTTTAATCATTTCAGTCATGTGTGACCCTTTGTGATACCATTTTGGTTTTTTTTGGGGGGTGGCAAAGCTACTGGAGTGGTTTGCTATTTCCTTCTCCAGTTCATTTTTATTTTATCTTTATTTCATTTAAAAATGTATTTGTTTGTTACATTTAAATGCCTAATTAATTCTCTCTCTCCCTTTCCTACCCCCACTAGAGAAGCCATCATTTGACAAAAAGATATAAGTATATATAAAACTATCTTACTTATTTCTATTTATCATTTTTTTCTCTGGAGGTGGACATACATAAGTCATTCTTGAAACAATATTTCTGTTCCTATATACAATGTTCTCTTGTTTCTGATCATTTCACTCTTTGTAATTTCATGTAAGTTTTTTTCCAAAATTAACCTGTTTGTTGTTTCTTAAAACATATTACTAATCCATCACAATCATATACCACAACTTCTTTGGCCATTCTCCAGCTGATGGACACCCCCTTTAATTTCCGGTTCTTTGCCATCACAAAGAAAGCTGCTATAAATATTTTAGAAACTACAGGTTCTTTTCTTTTTTTTCCCTCCCTGATCACCATAGGAAATAAACCTAATAGTGGTATTACTGAGTGAAAAGGTATACATAGAGGAATCAACAGTACAACCCCTTAAGTTTAGCAACATTCTCCTTGTTTTCTGAGCTCCAAAGTCTGCAACCAAGAGGACACCACTGGAATCCACAGTCACAGGTCTAGGTCCCACGAAGCGGCCATGAATTGATCCAAACATTTTGAAAAGCAATTTATAATTGTACCCAGAGAGTTATAAAATTATGTATACCCTAAGATTCTATTTCACAATAAGATTAGGGAAAGCGGAAAAGAACTCATGTGTTCCCAAATATTCATAGCAGCTTTTTTTTGTGGCGGCAAAGAATTGAAAACTAGAGGGATGCCCATCAATGAGGAAATTGCTAAAGAAATTGTGGTATATAATTTTGATGAAATACTACTATGCCATAAGGAATTATGAACAAACTAATTTTTTAAAAATCTAGGAAGAACTAAAAAATAGAATGAACAGAGAAATGAGTAGAACTAGGAGAACATTATACACAGTCAGAGAACAACTAAAAGAGTAAAATGAGAATGCTACTTCCAGAAAATGAACGAAACGATGATGCATGAAAGACTTAAATTATATGAACATGTTGGTCTCAATGACAATATCCTTATGTGAAAAAGGGAGGGCAGAGAAGCATTGGGACACATGGACAAGACTGATTATGTAAAACATGAAGAAAAGTAAGTTAAAAATATAAGAGATCTGTTATTTCATTTGTGTAAAAATCTTAATTTTTTATATATGGAAATGCTTTTTGTTTGGATTTATAAATGTTTGAAAAAAAATAATAATAAAAATGTAAATAGTAATTATATAGCTACCCCAAATCTGGATTACCTCTAGGACCCTGAGAGTTAGCTGTGCATCATCCTGATGTGGGAAGCCCTAATCTGTCTATTTGAGTGCAAGGTGAATGAGCAAGCCACCCAAGAATTGAAGGTTGTCTTTGTGAAAGTTGAAGCATACAAAGTTCCTTTCTTTAGTTCAGATTTGAGCTTCACATGAAATACATGTGAAATAGAAATAGAAAAAGATGTGGCAAATTTGCCAATCATGCATCAGTTGATTATTTGCCAGGATGTAGTTAAAAAAAAAGATTAAAACTAAGAAAAAAAGTTAAGCTTCTCCCTGTTGCTCCATTAGTTAATATGTTATCTATTCTAGAGAATAATACTCCAGCCCTGAAAGAATGATTCTGCTAATATTTAAAACTGTCAGATATTCTCTTTGGATAGAGAAATTTTTTTAGTCATAGAAAAATTGGGGGAGGAGGGCAGGGAATTTGCTTGATATATTTCCATGTTTTTCAAATTAAAGCAGTCAGACTTTTGCATCTGCAAGACCAAGCTGTCAATGCGAAGAACATTGGTCAGGGAGGGAAGGTTGTAGGATGGCACCCTAGTCTTCAAGTAGGGGTTCTTACCTTGAGAACCATGAACTTTTTTTCAATGTGTTTCTAACTCTATTTCAACATAATTGATTTCCTTTGTAAAACTATGTTAAAGATATCACATTGAGAAATTCATAGACTGGACATCAAAAGTGATCCATGATGCAAAATATGTGAAAAACCCTTGTCTTAAAGAGTCAGTGGCATTCAGAATTACATATTTTATGATAACGTAATCATCAAAGCAATGCATGATCAAAAAAGATCGAGCTAGTCACATAATGATAAAAATGGATAATCAATAAAAAGTCTTTAAGTTTCATGAGTAGCTTCATAATATCTTTATGACAAAGGAATATGGAGAGGGCTATGAGTCTTGTGGGTGATATGGCCAACAGGTGCACAGGCTACACAGAGATGGATGAGATGTGAGCTGTATCATTCAAGAAAGTGCTCACATCAGTACATCCCAGATACCTGGGTGAATTGGGGGGAATTCAGGGAAACAATACTCCTGTGAGGTCAAGCTATAAACTACCATTACCACTGCGATGGTCACATGTCCTAGGAGCAGAGTAGGGTGACTGAGACCATCCTTTGTACCTTAAAAGGAAACACAAAGGAGGAAAGAATTAATGTCACCAAGAATTCTAAAGACAGTTCAGGGCTTCGTAAGAATCATCCAAAGAAAACCTCAAGTGATAAAAACTGCCTCTAAATTATCTGAGAGTTTAAAAAAAAACACCCTTTGACCTAGTAGAAATACAAAGAAGCTGCCTAACAGCAGATGGTGAGAAAGGAAGTTGAAGAAGAAATTCATTCCTGAACCTAGATCCACAGTTTTAAAGGTGAAGAAAAGCACTGAATAATGAGATTACTCAGAGATACTAATGATCCTGATTCAGTCATTTTTTCTGCTTAAAGGGGCACTCCGACCTTTTCCAGCCCCCAATATACCTTCCTTAATGGAAGGCAATCCCTTAGCATCAGCTGCTGAAAACTCAATTTATAACAGCAACATGAACAGACCAATCCCACCCCCTCCCCACTAGCAGCAAAGAAGGCATGCTCCCATTCATTGAGTAAATGATCTATTTGAAATTACACACAGTACTATATGTATATCATATAACACATAAATTACGCAGAGCGGTTTCAGCATGGTTAATGAATTTGCCCTAAGGCTAATAAAAAAGTGCCTAGCTCTGTCTTTTTTTTTCGTTTTTTCTTTTTTGCATAACAGCATTTTACTTAATAGCATTAATCAAACTGAAGGACCATCTGTATTAAAACTTAAAGAACTTTTCCAAGCCCTGTATATGCATAAAATAAAGACTGTGGGGTATAAATCAGGGTTAAGATTGCCCCTGAGATGGCTGGACTAACATACAAGATGCATTTCTCTTTTAAGTTTTTCTCTGATAGAAGATGAATCCAAATGTGAAGGAACACACTTCAGACACTTGGATTTGTCGTTATCTGGATAAAATTCTACTATTTGAAATCATCCTGCCTTGACCTTGAATTATTCTATGAAATAGAACCAAGTTGTTGAACAGTCTTATAGACGGAAGAAATCTCCGAGTTCATTTAATCTTACCTTGTCCTGAATAGGAATCCATTTACAACATTCATGAAAAGTGGCTGTCCATTTTCCACACAAAGATCTTCAAAGAAAGCAAACATAGAACTTCCCAAAATAACCTATTCCTTTCTTGTATTTTTATTAGTATTAGCAAGTTCTTGCATATATGTCATGATAAAATCTTGGTCAACTTTCTCTGGATACATTAGTTTTTTTAATGTCTTCAAAATGTCCAGAACTAAGCATACTATTCATGAATTCATCTATTCAGAGCTAGAAAAGATCTTTGAAAAAATAACATCTGGCATCTGTATTGTACTTCAACTCATTTCTCTGAATCCAAATTTGGCACTGTTACACTATGCTACCTTTTACAAAATATTTTACATACATTTTCACATTTGATACTTTCGACAACACTATCAAACAGGCACTATATGATTAGACCCATATTACAAATGAGGAAACTGAGGTTTAGAAGGCTTACATGACTCACCTTTGGTCAAAAGGGAAATAAATTTCTCAGATGGTGTTTAAACACAGATCCCTGTGACTCTAAATACAATGTCCTTTGCTTCCTTTTGGAAAATGAAGAAATTGAAGATTTGAGAGGTTGTCCAAGGGCACAGGTATATTGTCAGAACAAAGATTTAAAATACTTATTCCAAAAGCAGCACTGATTTCTCTATGATTTGATCATAGCACAATTCAGAGAGATAATAAATTTCTTCATTCTAGACACTATGCTTCTTTTAATTCAGTCCAACTATTAGCTTTTTTTTTTTTACCTACCATGATATCCTATTGACTTATTGACTTTGCAGCTGAATTTAAAAAATTGACATCTAAGACATATGGGGAACCAACACAAATGTGATACCTAAAGTCATTCTTCAATGGAAAAATGGGTGATCAAAGAATTTGAACAAATAGTTCTTTAAAAAGATGACATAAGGTGGGTGCTGGGTGGCTCAGCGAATTGAGAGCCAGTCCTAGATTCAAATCTGGCCTCAGGCACTTCCTAGTTGGGTGACCCTGGACAAGTCATTTAACCTCCATTGCCTAGCCCTTACCACTCTTCTGCCTTGGAAAAAATACACAACAGTATTGATTGTAAGATGGAAGATAATGGTTCTTTTTTTTAATTGCAGAGCTATCAACAAACATTCAAAAGCTTATTCCAAATTTCTTATGAGAGAAATTCAAATCAAAATGAGAGGCTTACCATTAAATTGGTGAAAATGGCAAAATATTGGAAAGTGGTAGAATCAGTTTTGGAAAGGTTATGGAAAGACAGCTATGCTGATATGCTGTTGGGAGAACTGTGAATTAACCAAAATATTCTGGAAATCTATTTGGAATTATGTTAAGAAAATTAATAAAATGTCCATATAATTTGATCCAGAGGTCCACTGCTAGGCATATACATTAAGAAAGTCAAAATAAGAAAGAAAAGTACAATATGTACTCAAATATTTAAAGTGATACTTCCATAGTAGCAAATAAATTATTGCTAATTAATTGTGGAATCACAAAAATAATATGGCAGATGAATGGGATGAAATATTATTTTACCATTAGAATCTATGAATATAAAGGATACAAAGAAGCATGGAAAAATGTCCATGAATTAATACAAAGTGAAGTGAGTAGAACCAGGAAAATATATACAAAATGACTTTATTAATGTGGTATTTTACATTTATTACATTAATTTATTTTTATTTTATTAATTTATAATATTTTTGTATTATAATTATCAAGAGATTACAATTGATTTATTACATTAATTGCAATAATGTAAGTGAAAAGAACACAAAAATGAATTTGAATGTTGTACATTTCTAATGCCTACACGTGGGTTCCAAAAGAGAGAAAGGAGAATGATCCTTTCTTCTATTTTTTTATAGAGGTTGAGAAGCATACTCTTCAACTTATTTAATGTATTAGCTAATTTGCAGAAGTCTTTCCCCCTTTTTAATTCTTGTTTTTTTAAAGAAAACTACATCAATGAAAGCTTTCCCCTGAACTTTGAGCTCTTGTATTTTACTTATCGTCCCTTTTTATTTTCCTACTAATAGATTTTTATGCCAGTCCTATTAATAGTTATGCCTTGAAAGAGAAAGTAATTGACAAAAATCACAATTAGATCTTGCTCCAGACCACTTAAATGGTATTAAGACAGAAGTGGATGAACACCTTAATGAAGAATTTACTTCAGTTCTTTTGAGGGAAAGTGATGGGGAAGAAAAAAAAGATTGATGAAGATTGGGAACCATAAAGTAAACAAAAAAAAAATACAAAAAAATCCTTTAGGGCAATGTTCTCAAAGGTGGACATTAATGTCAGCAAAACAAAATAACAACAAAAAAAGACACAGCAAAAAGTCATGAAGAAAACTGAGGAAGACCTTCAAAAAAACATTAGAGAAAATTTCAGAGTTATTGAGCTTGATATTATTATATTCCTCATTTTACACTTTAGAAAATGGGAGCAAATAGAAATTAAATGACTTGTCCAAGGTCACACAGTAATTAAATATTTAAAGCTGAATTTGAGTGTACGTCTTCCTTTCCCCAGGCCCAGTATTTTATCCATTATATCATCTAGCTACAAAATATTGACACCATTTGTCAGGATTAGGCTTTTCCTTCTTGTATTAAACATAAAAGCCATCCTACTCAAAATGGACCTATGAGATTTCTTCAAGGCATATTATTTTGTATTAAAACTCATTTGATGCTCCTATTACATTATTTTGTCCCATAAGCACTTTTTAAAATTTTACTTTAAAAAAGTAATTCAGGAAGAGAAATGGGCAGGCACATAGACTGACCACAGCACAAAACTCAGATGCATTCTATTAAATGAAGAAAAAACTATTATATTTTATCTTTAAATTTTCTTTTTTGTTATTTTGGGGGGGATGGGTTGATTTGTTACTTTTCTGGGATTTTAGTTGTATGCATAGTACATTAATTTCTTAATTCTTTTGTGGATAAACATAATTAAAGACATAAATTTTCTAATTATGACTTTGACTTCATCCCAGAAGTTTTGGAGTTTTGCATCATCATTTTCTTTGATAAAATTACCTTTTCCTATAATTTTAATCCATAAATTTTTTAAGTTTAAAGTATTTCATTTCTATATGTCTAACTCTTTTCTTCAAGTTACACTCATTCATTAAAATTGTTACTTTTTATGGTCCATAAATGATGTGTTTTATGTTTTCCTGCATTTGTTTTATGCCCAAATACGTGATCAATTTTTGTAGAGAGGCAACAAGCATCTGAAAACACATACACATACATATACACACGTATTCCTGTTTATTCTAATTCCTTCTTTGACAAAGTTCTCTCATATCTAACTTTTCTTAAATTCTTTTCATGTCTTTAACTTCTTTCTCGCATATCATTTGTTTGGATTTCCTAACCCTAAAGAAAACATATGAAGATCCTCAATAATTTTTGCTATATAGTTCTCATTTCAGAATAAATAGCTTTTTATTTAAGTATGTAGATACTCTGTCACTTCAGTGCATCTACATTTAGTGGGCAGCTAAGTGGTACAGTAGTTAGGGGTGAGAAAGACTTGTCTTTTTGAGTTCAAATCTGGCCTCAGACGTTACTATCTTTGTGCCCTAGGATAAGTCATTTAACCGTATTTGCCTCAGTTTCCTCATCTGTAAAATGATCTGGAGAAGAAAATGTCAAACCACTCCAGTAAGTCCAAATAAAGTCACAAAGAGTTGGACACAATTCAAAATGACTGAACCACAATGACTTATTTAGTGCACTGATAATATCCATGACACAATTAACATAATTTAATTTCCCTGCTTATCCCTTTTTATCATGTTTTACTATTAACCTTATTAACATCATAACTGTGACTCTTTTTAAAATTTATTTACTGGAAGTATAGAAGGTTTCTACTTCATTCTGCATCCTAAATCTCTGAGTCTTTATGTTTCAAGTATATTCCCTGCAAGGATTCTGTTTTCTAAATCAGTGGTATCAAACTCAAATGGAAAGGGGTAACTCAATTTACAAAAGAATGCCTCACGGTCTGTGTTGGCTTAGAAAAAAACACATATTGACAATTATATGTATTTTATCCTAGTTTTTTAACTATTTTGATAAAATATTTTACAATCATATTTTAATCTGATTTGGACCAGACTCAGGAGTGCTATGGATCATATAGGGCTCATGTCTTTGAAACCTCCATGCTAAATCACTCCATCACCTTCTCCTATTCTAAAGGTGATTTCATTTGCTATTTTGACTTGATATTCAGCTTTAAATATTATTTTATTTTTTCTTATGCCCTATTATATTATATTTCTTTATCTTTCCCCTACTACTTTTGTAAAGAAGAGGAATGTAATAAAAGAAAAGAATTGGGATTAATTAATGCACTGAGCATACAACTAATTGGGATTAATAGTTACCTAATTGGAATTATCTGATATTAGTATTTTGTCTTTTCTTTATTCAACCCACATTCAAGTTGACTCCTATCCTTTTTTTCCTCACATTTTAATCCTTCATAGAGCCACATCTAGAGCTGACATTTGTTTGCCTGAGACTCTTTCTAACCTAATTTTTACTTTCCCATTAAACTCTCTCTCCCTCTCTGTTCCTGCCTCTTTCCCTCATCTTTAACCTCATTTTTCCTGGTTCAGATAAGACCAAAGTTCATGAGATGCCTTCTCCCCTTTCTTTGCCTCCAAGCTTACTTATATTTCTTGAGATATGCCCCAAATATGGGGAATCCTAAGTTCTTCTCTTTCCTTCATTTATATACTAATGTAGTTTATTTCCCCTCCTTTTTAGTTTTCTTCTTAAATCAAATTAAGTAGTACAAAACTCACCTGTGTCCAGATTGTATTTCCATGTTCTTTCTTTCTCTTAAAGACAGTAAAATTTTGTAGAGATAATGATCTCTTTTCCTTCCCATTAGGATATAAACATTTATCATTTAGTCATTTCAAATTTTTCAAAGAAAGATATTTTAATATTCTGCCTAACATTGGTTCTCTCAATAGGAATACTTGAAAGTCTTCTACTAGGTACCCATTTTCTCCACTGTAGAATGATACGATCTTGAAAGAAAACTTATTCTTAGTTCTAAGTCTTTATTTACTATAGTTGCTACTATAGTCTCATGTGATCCTGTCTGTGACTCCTTGGTAGTTTATTTCTTTGTTTTGGCTACTTAAAGTATTTTCCTTTGGCCTGATTCATTTGATTCCAGATATATGCCACAGGAAAAAAAAAACTCTTACTTCTAGGCAACTCCAAAAATATGTTCTGGTAATTTCTCAGATGATGGTCTGTGGATTCCACAAGACCACAGAAAATTTTACCATTATTCAAAAATTTTATTAGTGAAGGTACTTATTTCTTATATCAAGAAACTTTTGACATGGATTCCTATATTTTACTCCTTTCCCCACCATGCACAATTCCTCACATTTCTTTCATTTCTTTTCATCCTGTTTCTAAAACTTATACCTCAAACTACTGAAAAACACTGTGCTGAGTCTGCTAAGGGTGGAATAATTATGCAGTAGAATCTGATGTGGAAAATATTGGCATAGGTTAAATATTAGCATGATTAACTTATTTGGTTATTTTGCATCCAAATGATTTTTGTTTACAACTACATAGGAACATAACAGTAAATTGGATTGAAATAGAGAAAAAAAATCCTAAGTTTGTTTTACTGCTTTGTTTCTATGTGGCAGGAGTATAGTATGTACCCTAGGTCAATTCCTCTTAAAAAATTAAATTTCAGTTCAAATCTGTAAATATTTATTGACTACTTATTATGTGTAAGATGCCATTAAAGGCACTGAAGGGGATACAAAAAAAGAATAAAATGAGATCATGTCTCTAGAACTTACAATTTAGTGAAAGGCATCAAATCAGAAGACAAGTAAATATGAATTCAAGTAGAACATTTTTAAAAAGGAAATACAAAGAGTAGGAGAGTTTCACTTATGGATGGAAAGGTCAAAAATAGAGGAAGTAGCATTTTGCTGGGTGTTGAATAATGAGTCTTGAACTGGTGGAGCTATGAGTAGATGAGAAAATCAGTCACTATAGGATTTGGAACTAGATAATAGGTAGGGTCCATTGTTAGCTCCCTCTAAGTCTTCATCTTGGTGATAAATATTCACTTCCATGCTTGATTGTCACCTAGCTCTTGACACAGATAGTTAGCTTCATCAACTAAGTATTTGCCTCTGCCACTTACATCCATTTTCTTAGATCCCCTATCCTTCAAGATTCTAGCAAGAAGTTAATAAGAGTCTTCCTCTGTCCGATGACCTCACACGTATTACCTTAGTCCTCTAACTGGTCTGCTCTGATGAACTGCCTTAGAAAGGCAGTATATATCAGGAAGGGCTTAGATGGTAGGATTTATCTTGTAATCAGGAGATATAGTCTGAAGTCAGGAGGATTGATCTAATCAAGAGATTTGAGGGCTAGAGGGAGCATGAAGTTAGAAAGAACACTGGCCTGGGTACCAAAAGATCTGGGTTTGTATCTCTGCCAACCTGATGAGGAAAGTTCTGAGCTTGACCTTGAAGGGAAGAAATTGCAATCCAAGTGGAGGGTAGGGGGTGGAGATAATGGTATAAGCAACAATGGAAATGGTTTGAAGGGACATTTTGAGCTCCATGTTTAGGGAAAGGGAGCAATGGGTATGTGTCTTTTCTCATTTGCCAAAGTTAGAGTATCATCTGCATCTATGTATTTATCTTCATCATATGCATTCAGAATGTTTTAAGCATGCCTCTATCACACTGCCAAAAAGCTCTCAGAGGGAGTAAGGTTAAATTTTATCCAGCTTAAAAGAAAACAACATTTTCACTTTACTTCTTTTTTTTTTCAAAAAATAAAAAATACCCTGAGCCAAAAAAGTGAAGAAACTTTTTGTTGTTTTTCAGTGAAATAACCCTCACTATTTCCTTGGACCTCAACTAAGTATTGCACAATGTTAACATGTTGATGATTTAAGTGTAAATGAATCAGAAACATGTGGATGGAGTTTCCTTTTGAATACACATGGCTTTCAGCATGAAAGGAAAAAAGTGTTGGCACAATGTGCTTTGCATTTTCCTGAGCCTAAAATATTTGGAAAACACTAGGAGTCATTAGATAAATTCAAACCACCCCTAAATTCAGCCATCCCTACCTAAGCATTTAGATGGAATATTCTGTGAGTGATTCATGCAATAAATGGATGTATTTTCCCAAGGAACACTCAACACCTTTTTGACAAAGGCCAAGTCTATAGAACTATAGTGGAATCCAATGGGACAAAAAGTTTGTGTCAGTGTGTCAAATCCAACGTAGCTCATTAAGCCATTCTTGCTAAATGACCTTGTTGAATTTCTTGGAATCCTAATTAGATTAATAGGATTATGTAGAGGGGAAACAGCAGTTTTGACTGATCTGAACCTTTCATATGTCATCCAATTCTGCCACAGTGATGGAGCAAAAGCCAAAATGCAAATAATGTCCTCAAACTATTTATGAAAAACTGGTTGAATGGAAAGAAGCAGTAAATTATAGTATCTGATGACTAGATATAAAGATATATAAATATAAAATACATATAATATATAATATGCATAAATATATAAACTAGATAAAAATATATAGACATAAAGATAGACGGGACAATATATCATAGAATCAAGATGTCATAGATTTAGAGATGGGAAGGTCCTCTACTACTACTTATCATTTTTATTCCTAGTCAATCTGGAGTTCTTTATAAAAAAATCAACAACAAAACAACACAATATATTGAAGACTTGCTTTTCCCATCCTATTTTTTCCAATAATTCCTACTCAACACTGTGGAAATCTCCCTCATAAAAAAGAAAAATAGTTCATCTAAACTAACACAGAGAAGAATTCCATATATTTAGCCTACTACTTATGCAAGCCAAATGGAGAGAAATGTGTTTAATCATCAATACTCCTCTGCAAATATCATTGTTTGTTGTATTTAATCTTAATTCTTTTCTCTTTTCATGTCTTAAAATAAGTTTTGCTAATCCTTTTTTTGTTTTTATACAATAACTGTTTACTAATATCTATCTCCTAATAGAATTATCTTTTATAATCATATCTGCCTCCCACCAAAAAAATTAAATGAATCACATCACCTGACATGGCAAAACTGCCTAACTTAGAGCCATGTTGGTGAAAGCATACCAAGTGTGCTCCAGTGGTACAAAGGGGCCTGCTCTATTCCCCCTCCCCACAGCACCTGAGGACATTCTTTGCATGCCTCACCCCTCTTTCCAGCCCCTCAGTGCAAGCACTGCCTCCCTCCTGTGTCTGGGGTAATGTTGGGGCCTCATAGGCAGCTTGAAGTTGCAGTTTGGGCGTGGTATCTTGAAAAGTGTTGCCAATGCTGGCCTAGAGAGTGTTCATTATGCATAGACTCCCTTGTTTTCCTCTACTATGAAAAATAAACAGAAGTGTTCATCATCTGTCCTCTAAAACTAGTATCAGCCTTGGATTTTTAAAAGGGGTATTCCATGTGTCAACAGCAATCAAAGTAATTAACTCTAAACCAGTGGATCTTAACCCTTTTTTTTCATGCATTCTTCTAGCAATCTATGGAAGGCAGAGACTCTCAGAATAATAGCTTTAAATGCATAAATTTAAATATATATTATGTATGTATATATATATAATTATAAAGGAAACCAATGATGATGAAGTACAGGTATCATATATAAAGAGCAGAACAACTGGTGAAGTGTAGAGGCATAAAATTTCACTGAAGAAAATAATTCCTTAAAAATATTATTGGTGACATTATTAGTGACAGCTAATAATGAATCCTTGAAACATTAAGAAACAGAACAAAGGGGGGCAGCTGGGTAGCTCAGTGGATTGAGAGCCAGGCCTAGAGATGGGAGGTCCTAGGTTCAAATCCGGCCTCAGACACTTCCCAGCTGTGTGACCCTGGGCAAGTCACTTGTCCCTCATTGTCCACCCTTACCACTCTTCCACCTATAAGTCAATACACAGAAGTTAAGGGTTTAAAATTAAAAAAAAAAAAAAAAGAAAAGAAACAGAACAAAGTCTATAGAATGAAAAAATAGAATAAAATGTAAATATCTCTTTTGAAAAATAACTAACCTACAAAATAGATCTAGGTTAGATCATTTAAGAATTATTGGATTACCTGAAAGTCATCATTAGAGAAAGAGCCTAGAAATCATATTTCAAGAAATTATCAATATTTGAAATTATTAAAACTCTAAAGCCAAAGTAAAATAGAAATTAAAAGAACCCTCTGATCACCAACTATAAAAATCCAAAATTGAAAACTCCAGAAATAGTGTAACCAAATTCTAGAATTTTCAGGTCAAAGAGAAAGTACTTCAAGCAGCAAGAAAGTAAATATTAAAATACCATAGAGTCAAAGTCAGGATCACACCAGATTTAGGAGCTATAATACTGAAGGAGCAGAAGGCTTGGAATATGATGTTCTGGAAGGCAAAAGAGTAAGGATTATAACCAAGAATAAACTACCCAAGAAAACAATATATTTATTCAAGGGAAAAAGTGAAAGAGTAGAATTCCAAACATTCCTGATAAAAAGACCAGAGCTGAATAAAAAATGTGGCCACTTAATAGAAGTATAAAAGAGTAAACATGAAGGAGAAATAATAAGAAATTCAATAAAATTAAAATCATTACTTTCCAATATGGGAATATGACAGATGTATGCTTTAAGAACTTTATCATTATTACGGAAGTTAAAAAATTCTTCATTTAAAGAGAGTATGGGAACAAGTTGAGTATGTTGAGGTAATGTTTTAAAAACTTGATAGTAGAGAGTCAGATGTCTTGGGATACTAGGGAAGGGAGAGGAAGAATGGGGAAAATTATTTTACATAAAAGAAGTGTGCAAGGAAGAACTTTTACAATGGAGGGTGAAAAGGGTAGGGGAATCAGACAGTGCTTGAATCTCACTCTCTAAACTAAATTGATTCAAATAAGGGGGGGTGGAGTGGAGGGAGAGACACACATACATACTAAAATAGTAAAACAAAAAAATCTGTTTTATCCAATAATGAAGTAGTAGGGGAAAGGGATAAGAGAAAGGGAGTGGGGAGATGATAAGAGGAAGGACAGATTTTTTTAAAAGTCAGTGGTCAGAAGGAAAACAAACTTTTGAGAAAGATAGAATAAAAAGAGAGAGGAAGACAAAAAGAAGAAAATGTTATGGAGGGGAATGCCCAGTAGTCATAGCTATGAATGGAAATGGCAGAACAGTTAGGTAGCATAGTGGATAGAGTTTGGTAACCAGGAGTCAGGAGGACCTGCGTTCAAATATGACCTCATACATTCCCTGTGTCTTTTGGCAGGTCATTTCACCCTTGTGAGTGTGAAATTCCCTATCCCCTTTTTATGATTGTAATAGTATTAGTCTTTGTGATTATAACACAAATAATATAATGGGCTTTATATGAAATATAAATGTTAGCTAAGAAAAATACAGTTTAAGGGAGGTATCAAAGCTTGCTGGCAAGCATTTTGACCTTAATCCTGTAACCCAAAAATGTACACCAAGCCCTCCACACCCTGTTGCAAAATCATAAGACAGGAGGTAGAGGGACAGTCTGGGATGCAAATGTCATTCATAGATGTCATCCATCTAGCTGCTGACTCCTATTTGTCAGACAAAAAAACATTAGATCCTAACCCTTTATTGTTTTGGAAAGGTCTGTAATAATAATAAATACAAATTTACCATTCATAGTGATTGTTTTTGCACTTCTAGATTATTCAGCACTTGAGCAATCTAATCATATGAAAAAATTCTGTACTCAGTCTGTCTTTTATGAAAATATGTCATCAGATTTCTATGTATAAAAAAGGTTATCTCCTGAGGCTCACAGTCTTTGGTCTTGGCATTGACTAGAGTCTAGCTTTTTTTGTGAGACTGGCCAACTCTCAATAAACCTAATAAAAGCTTACAGACTGTATTGGTGTGATAAATTTTCATCACACCCTGATTGCCTAGTCTTTGCTATTCTTCTGTCTTAGAATTCACTTTAAGATAATAGGTATAAGTTAAAAAAAAAAAGTGAATGGGATGAATTCAACCATAAAAAGAAAGCAGATAGAAAGTCTCAGGAATGAGAATCTGTATATCATCTCAAATTAGTCTTCCTACCTCATTTAAAAACCCTTATTATAACTAAAAAAAAGGAAGCAGATAATTGAATGTATTAGAAATAGAATCCAACAAGTGTTGTTTATAAGAAACACTCAAAATAGAGATACCTAGAGTTTTAAAATGGGGAGTTGGGAGGGAGAAGAATCTATTTTGCTTTCACTGAAGTAAAAAAGACAGGAGTAGGAATCATGATCTCAAAGCAAAAGCAAAAAATAATTAAAAGGAAAAATCAGGGAAACCACATCTAGATAAAAGTAGCCATTGACAACGAAGTAATATCAACACAAAATGTGTATGTACCAAATGACATAGTATCAAAATTCTTAAAGCAAAAGATAATTAATTATAGAAGGAAATAGTAAAACTATACAAGTGGAGGATGGGTTCAACTTTTCCTTCTCTGAGCTAGATAACTCTATTAAAGGAACAAGGAAGAAGACAAAGAGATTAATGGAATCTTATAAAGGTTTAATATGACAGACTTCTAGAGAAAAATAAATGGGAATAGAAAGGAGTATTGTTTTGTTTTGTTTTGTTTTGTTTTGTTTTTTCTTATCAATACATGGCAGTTCCACAAAAAAACTGACCAGATATTAGGGCATAAAATCCTCACAATTAAATACAGAAAATCTGAACTATTAAATGTCCCCTTTCAAGACTATGATATGATAAAAATTATACTTCATAATGAGCCATTGAAGAATAGATCAGATGCCAATTATAAACTAAATAATCTAATCCCAAAAAATAAATGGGTAAAGAACAAAAATAGAAGCAATCAGTAATTTCATTAATGAAAATGACTATAAGGCAAAATTCCAAAATTTGTAGACTGTTGCCAAAGTAGTAATTGGAAAAAGTGTTATATTTATAAATATGTACATTAATGAAAAAGATTTAAAAGTAGATCAATGAATTGGGCATGTAACTAAAAAAAGCTACAAAAAGAAGAAAGTAAAAATCCCTAATTAATTACCAAAACAAAAAATCTAAGGAGAGATTAACAAAATTGAAAGTAAAAAATCATTCAAATAAAAAATAAAATTAAGAGCTGCTATTGCAGGAGGAAAAAAATGCACTAAAATAGATTACTCACTGATTAATTTTATTTTTAAAAAAAGAAAGAAGAAAATAATATCAAAAATTAAAAAGATGAATTGACCACCAGTAAAGATGATGCCTAATTATATGCCAGTAAAACTAACAATTTACGTAAAATGGATGAATATTTGAAAAAATATAAACCATCCAGATTAATAGAAGAGGAAATAACTCTGTCTCAGAAAAATAAATTTAACAAGCCATCAATGAATTCCCTAGAAAAATTCGAAGGACCTGATGAATTCATAAATGAATTCTATAAAACATTTAAGAAACAATTAATACCAATACTATATAAACTATCTGAAAAAGAAGATGAAGATGGGACCCTAACAAACTCCTTTTATGACCTGTTTTATCTCTAAACCATGAAGAGTAAAAAGATTTTTAAAAGCTGTAAACCAATTTTGATAATCAATATCAATGAAAAAAATTTTTAAGAAAATACTAGCAAGGAGATTCCAACAATATATCACAAAAAATCATACATCATGACCAGACAGATTTGCTGGAATGCAAAGCCAGGTCGATATTAGGAAAACTGTCAGAATAACTGTCCATATTAATAAAAATAATAACCTAATTCATATGATTATATCAATAGATGAAGAAAAAGCTTTTTTTTATATAAAATATAACACAGATTCCTCTACTAACACCTTAGAAAGCATCAAAATGAATTAAACCATTATTAAAATGATAAGTAATATCCATCTAAAAGTGGCAGCTAGGTGGCTCAGTGGATAGAGTGCCAGGCCTTGAGTCAGATTCATCCTCCTATGTTCAAATCTGGCCTCATATTATTAACTTTGTGGTGCTGAGCAGGTCACTTAATCCTGTTTACTCAGTTCCTCATCTATAAAATAAACTAGAGGAAAAAAATGGAATACTATTCCATTATCTCTGTGAAGAAAATTCCAAGTGGGATCAAAAAGATTCAGACACAACTGAAATGCCTCAATAATAATAATCTATATAAAACCAAGAGCAAGCATTATCTGAAAAAGGGATACACTTGAAATCTTCCCAATAAGATGAGGAATCAGAAATATCAAGAATATTCATAATCACTGTTCTTTTTCAATATTGTTTGCTAGAAATACTAGCTACAGCAAGACAAGAAAAAGAAATTGAAGAAATAAGAATAGGCAATGAGGAAACAATACTATCATGTTTTTCAAATATACATCTATATAAATTATTTCTGTAGACTACCAATAAAACCTAGGAGGAAGAGACTGAAAAAAATTTCACTTAAAATGACTGAAGATTGGGGGACACAAGATAACTCAATGGATTGAGAGCCGAACCTAAAGATAAGAGGTCATGGGTTCAAATTTGACCTCAAAGACGTGCTAGCTGTCTGACCCTGGGCAAGTCACTTAACCTCCATTGCCTGTGCCTTATCACTCTTCTCTCTTGTATTGTAAGGCAGAAGGTAAGATTTTTTAAAAATCAAAAATAACTACTGATAGCATCAATATACTTGGGAATCAAATTGCAAAACAAACAAGGGTATTATATGAAAACAATTCAAAAACATTTTTCACACAAATAAAAACATATCTAAACAATTGGAGATATATTAATTGATCATGGGTAGGCTCAGCTAATATAATAAAAATGACAATTTTATCTAAGTTAATTTACTTAGTGAAATGCCAAACTACCAAAATATTATTTTATAGAGCTATAAAAATAATAACAAAATTCATCTGGAAGAAAAGGTCGAGAATATAAAGGGAATCAAAAAAAAATGTTAAGGAAGGCAGCCCAGCAGTTCCAGATTTCATATAATTTTACAAAGCAGTAATCATCAAAACAATCTGGTACTGGCTAAAAAATAGAATGGTGAATCAGTGGAATAGATTAGGTACACAATAAAAAGAAGAAAATTAATATACTGATCTAGTGTTTTATAAAGCTGAAAATCCATCTTTGGGGGTAAGAATTTACCATTTTGCAAAAATTGCTGGGAAAATTGTAAAGCAATTTAACAGAAATGAGGTATAAATCAACATTTCACACTATGCCAAGATACAGTTGAAATGGATAACTGATTTAGATATGAAGGGTGATATCATAAGTAAATTAGGAGAGCTAATAGAATAGAAAAATGTAACTGACAGATTTATGGATATATGACAAAACAAGAGCTAGAGGAATTACATAAAATTAAAAAATAATTTTAATTACATTTAAATTTAAAAGCTTTTGCATAAAAAGCAAATATAGTAATAATTAGAAAGAAAATGGGAAACAGTGGGAGAAATTTGCAATGTTTCTCTGATAAACTCAAATTTCTGAAATATAAATGGAATTGATACAAATTTATAAAAAATAAGAACCATTCCCTAGTTGATAAATGGTCAAAAGATATGAATGGGCAGTTTTCAGAAAAAATCAAATGAAATCAAATCAAAATACAATAGTCACTTGAAAAAATGCTCTAAATCACTACCAATTAGAGAAATCAAAAATGCAATAACTGAAATACTACCTCACACCTATTAGATCAACTAACATAGCAGAAAAGGAAAATGACAAATAGTAGAGGGGGTATACAAAAATTGAGGAGATGTTGGTGGAGTTGTAAACTATAAGTGCAAACATTGTGGAGAACATTTTGAAACTATAATCAAAGAACTAAAAACCCTTTGACTTAGCAATACCTCTACTAGGTCTGTATTCCAGAGATCAAACACTAAAGGAAAAGGACTTATTTGTGCAAAAATATTTGGATGAGGTTCATGAGCAGCCCTAAAAAGGCTTTGGTAAGCCCTTGTAACAGAGATCTTGCTCCTCCTGAAACATTCTACAAACTCTGTAGAGAGAGGATGTATAGAAAATGGTAACCAGGATGGTACAGAGTCATGGGTCCACATCACATGAGAATGAAAGATCTAAGGATGTTTATCCTAGAAGAGAGAAGTCTCAGTTTTGAAGATCTGATAGCCATTTCCAAGCATCTTGAGGGCTATCACATAGAAGAAGGATTAAATGTGTTCTCCTGACTTCCACAGGTCAGAATAAGAAATAATAGGTGGAAATTGAAAAGCAAGGTTAGACATTATGCCAGGAGAAAAATGCTTTAATAATTGCAGCCATCTAAAAAATGGAATCGACTGCCCTCCAGAAATAAGGTCCATCTCACTAGAGGTCTTCAAGTAGAGATGGGATGACCACAGTTAAAGTAAGTTGGTGACCACCTTCCTCCCCACTCTCAATACTGTAACAGGTGATCAAATATGAAGGACCTCGCTACTCTGATCCAGGTAATGGTTCAAGACAATTCCAATGGACCCATGATGAAAAAGGTCACATACCTCCAGAAAGAGAGCCAAGGAACTCCAAATGTAGATTGAAACATACTTTTTTCTGACCTTTATTTTTATTATTTTATTTTGTTTCTGTTTTCCTACGTAACATAACTAATCTGGAAATATGTTTTGTTCGATCTCATCTTTATAATTGAAATCAAATTGCTTGTCCTCTCAAGCAAGGAAGAAGCATGGGAGGTATAGAGATAATTTAGAAGTGAAAATTAAAAAGAAAAAAGTTTGTTAATTTGTTAATGCATACAGAAGATATTTAACACAAAAATTAAAAAAAAAACACTTTACCTTCCATCTTAGAATCAATACTATGTATTGGTTCCAAGACAGAAGAGCAGTAAGAGCTAGGCAATAGAAATTAAATTACTTGGGGTCGCACAGTTACAAAGTGTCTGAGGTGGGTAGTTCAGCTGATTGAGAGTCAGGCCTAGAGACGGAAGGTCCCAAGTTCAAATCTGGCCTCAGACACTTCCCAGCTGTGTGACCCTGGGCAAGTCACTTGACCCCCATTGCCTAGCCCTTACCACTCTTCTGCCTCTTTCTTTTTTAACTTCCTTGGAGCCTATACCCAGTAGCAAATGATAGGGTAAGAACATTTCAGCTGATTTTTCTTTCCAAGGTTAAGCTTTTCTCAACAGATAACAGAAAATACTACTTTTAAATATTCCCTTCCTTATGTCTACTGCTTGTGGTGTTTTTAATCTGGCTTTAATCACAACATATAAACACATATAACACAGTGTCTGGCACAAAGTAATCATTTAATAAATGTTTATTGATTAATGAATGATTGATGGATTATAATGAATTGCCCTGTTGTGATAGTGGAAAGGTTTTTTCTGGGGAATCATATTTTTTTCCACATTTTTTCTAGGGAATCATATTTTTTCCACATTTCCCTAAGTTAGCAAGTCTGAATATGACCACAGATGCACAGTCTGTCAACTGACCTTTGCTTGAAGTTTTTTGGATCTAAATCCATGCCAGAGCTTCCAGTCATTGCCTTTGAGAACCCAGAAGCTTCTCACTGGGACAAGACTTATTAGCATTTAATAGCCCTAGAATAGGCAATGGAGAAATAATAAATGTATATTTTTCAGGTCCTACACCAGTGCTTCCCAAACTTCTTTGGCCTACTGTCCCCTTTCCAGAAAAAATATTACTTAGCACCCCTGGAAATCAATTTTTTAAAATTTTAATAGCAATTAATAGGAAAGATAAATGCACCTGTAGCCATCATTGCCCTCCTAGATCCCTGCAGCACCCACCACGGGGCGGTAGCACCCCCTTTGGGAATCACTGCCCTACACCAACAATTATGTACTCATTTCCATATCTGATTCATAATGTACAACATATTACTACATTCTTCAATTTCTAAGAGAGAGCGAGAATGTGGTACAGAAGTGGGAGCGTGGGTCTGGAGGTAGCTGTAGCTGGGTTTAGGTTCTAACTTGGCAATTCATGATCTGTGTGTTCTTAGGTAAGTCATTTGAGATTTCTGTACCTCATCTACAACAAGAGAAAGTTTGGTAAAAATGATTTCTCAAGTCTCTTTTAGTTCTGACTTTCTAGATTCCTTAATCCTATGAGTAGTGGAGGCTTCTTTGTTGTTTTTGGTTTGCCCCTCAATAGATTACGCTGCCTACAGATGCATTGCTTTCTCTTTGTCTACCAAGTTCCAGGGATAGTTGATTAGAGCACTTTATTCTCAGTTCTACATCAACCATTTATGAATTCAGCTTTTGGAAATTCACCTCTCCTCTCTGGCTCACTTTCTCATCTGTGTAAAATGATGGCAAACATCCTGTGAAGTAAAGAAACTAATATGAGTAAGGTCCATCCCTGAAGCAGAGAGTGAGGATGCTGTGAGAATCCAGGTCCTGTATCCTAGACATTTCTCTTCCTTAGAAAAGAATCCATTTCTGTTTTCTGAACCAACGTTTCCCTTATATTTATTTAAATGAATGAGCTTTTTCTGTGTTATGTAGAGGATGGCAGCATGGAATCCCTGCAAAATAGTGAGGCTGACCCTGTATTTTGCAGGGATTTCATGCTGCCATCCTCTACATAACATCTGTCAAGTGACTTTAGTGCACACATTTGCAGTTTTTTTTTCCCTCAGTTTGGAATTATCATTATTCTTCTTTCTCTGTCACTGAAAAAAAATGGGATTTTGTCATTTGCATAGCCCTTTTCATTTTCTGAACTGACTGATTCTTGACAAATATTCCTCTTAATTATTCATTAACATTTATTGCTTTTTCTTATCTGAAAAAGAGAAATGACGACTTTGAACAGTTATTTTCAGAAGAAGCCACTAGCCTTTCTTGTGCTTTAACTATATATGAAACAAAATTAAAATTTTTGGGAGCCAAATTGCGTTGCACAATTGGACTGAAGGTAAATCTGGCTGAGTATCAAGAGGATTCATCTCTAAAGAGGTCTTATATCTGAATAAACAAATAGTCAACAAAAGTCTTGCTGTTAAAATGGCAAAATAAAATGAAAATAGAAAATATCTGATCCTTCACAAATTCTCAGATCCCCTTAGGAGAAGAAGTATCAAGTTAGCTCTAATTCAGTTTTTTCAGTTGCCTATTTAACTGGATAATTCATTTATAACCTGCTGTTTATATCAGTGTTATGTTTCTATTGTACATGACTATAAATTAGTCTCTTTTTTGGTGTAAACTGGAATGTTTCTGATAAGCGCCTAAGTCTATATTCCTTCAAGCTATCCTTTCATCCAGATGGCATTTTATCCTCTTCTTCCTTCCCCCTCATCTCATTAATCTGTATAATAAAGTCTGTTTCTTAATCATATTTCTACATATTACATCTCAACCAGAGTCTCCTTTCATGTCAGGGCCATGACCAGCTCCCCCAGTAATAGAATTGTGGGACTGATAGCCTGGCTTTTTCATCTAGATTGATGGCCATAACATTGTTTTGTTTGGGTTTGGTTTTTTTTTCCTTTCCACAGATTGAAGAGTTTTTATTGTGATTATTATTTTTTTTATCTGTAAACCTGTCAGTTAATAATGTAGTTGTTTTAATTATAGCTACTACCTGAAACCATAACCATATGGTTTAAAAGCCCATTCAGGCAACAAAAGCCATGAGTGGGCAGGTTTGATAGTTTAATTTTATTCAGTTATTAGATTTATGGAGTATCCTTCCTTACCTACGCTGAAATATTACCCTGTTAGCCTGACAATAATGCCATAAAGCTGGGAAAGTAGTTGGAAGGAAAAAGAAAGGGGAAAAAAAAAACAGAGGAAATAATTGAGACTGCTAGGTAGTAAAGCCTATTGTAGAAAGTAGTTCTATTTCCACCTTTGAGGAACCTTTTATGATTCCACCAACTGGGAAAATCTAATCCAATTGCCCCCAACTCTCAGAACTGATGTGTTTTTTATAATATAGTCTACAGATGTTTATCTTAAAATGTGCTGTATCTACCTGGTAACCCCTAAACACTTTTTTAAAAAAATGTTGTCTTTGTATTCTTAGAGTCTTGCACAGGTCTAACACATAGTAGGTTTTAATAAATTATATGTTTGTTGATTGATCTTGAACTCATGGAGAAACCAAATTCTGAAATCAATTTTCATTGATTCTTAGCATGTAAAGATAATCCTCTTTACTAGAGATATAGTTAATTTAGGCCCTTATGGTAGGTTTTTGTTCTGTTAACTTTCTTTTTACTTCTAGACAAGTACAAACAAGTCAAGACTGTCCTTGATGTCTTCTCTCAATCCCTCTTCTCCCTCCTTATCCTCTAGGCATTTGAATTGTTGAAAAATTAAAGAACCCATACTTTGGATATAATAAAGAAGAAAGGAGGGAGGGAGAAAGAAAGGGAAGAAAGGAAGGAGAACTGGGAAAGGAAATGAAGGAAGGGAAGGAAATGAAGGAAGGGAAGGAAAGGAAGGAAGGGAGAAAAGGAAGGAAGGAAGGAAGGAAGGAAGGAAGGAAGGAAAACTATGCACTAGTGATACAAATGAAAAGCAAGATAATCCTTGCCATCTGGGATTACATTATAATAAAGGAAACACACACATACACATATGGCAGTGGTGATCAAAGGAGGGAGTTGTGGTCTAGGAAATCATAAGCCACAAAAGTGAAGTATTAGAACAGACCATTAACATATTATATCTGTTTCCAGAGGCAATAGTAGTCATGGCTTGATCATAAAGACAAGACCAAAAAAATGCCAATTATGAAGATATGGAAATATGACATACTTGTACTTGCTTAAGAGCAAAATGAAAATCATCTGAAGAAAAATGTACACATTACTCCTCATCCCCTGATCCTCACCTCAAGCACTGTACACAGATCTTACTGGTATACAGATAAAAATATTTGATTAATCAACAAGTATTTACCAAGCATCTTGTTATATCTTATTTTAGAAATAAGAATCAATGCAAAAGAAGGATATATATATATATGTGTATATATATATCATCCAAGAGCTTCCAATTTTGTTGAAGAAATTAAACATAGACACACTAAGCAATTAGAGAAGATACTTCATGATAAATTACTAAGTTGTAAAAAATGAAATAAAAAGTATTAAGCACTAACTATGTTACTGTGCTAACTGTTAGGGATACAAATAGAAAATCAAGATAGTTCCGGCTATCAAAATTTCATATTCATTAGGGAGACAACACAAAGAGACAGTTTCAGCTACAAAATAAATGTGAAGACCCCATGGTATTTGGAATACAGTAGCAAAGCAGATAGGAATGTGCCTTTAACATGTCTATTTCTAATATTGAAACATTTAATAGTGCCAGGGACTTTGGTGGCAAAAATTTTATTTATTGGGTCTTCAGTAGCTGTGGATGCTAAGTAGTCAAGGGTTTCATCAACAAGAATGGCACCCAGGGTTGTGCTGATAAATGGTTAAAATAGGCTCTCCAAAAGTAAAAATGTACACACAAAAGACGTTTAAATTTAATTTGCAATTTTATTCTCCATCATTTTTTTCTCCATCATTTTTCTCCATCACTTTCCTAAGGTTGGGTATTCTACAAAACAAATCAAACTATGATTGTAGTATTTGCCTCATTTCTGAGGTATAAAACTTCACCCTGAAATTTAAATAATTAGCTTCCAATAGCCTTTAAGATCGGACCCCAGCACACTCCTTAGTTGTCATCAATGTTGGCTGCAGGGCTGGGACATAGCCAGTGTTGATTATCTAGGAATCAAAGGAATTCATCTCTGATAGGCAGAACACAGATAAATGAGAAAATGAGACCTTTGTGGGTATCCCAGTGAGAACCTGGTTTTTACAAAGTTATGGAGGCATCAGAACAGTGTAAGATTAGATGGAGGGGAGTTCTTGAAAAGAAACTTTCACATGAGCAATGACTTAAACAAAAAAACACCACCTCAGTTTTAACCAAATGCTCTTGCCTATGACTCTAGAAAGTCTGTCCTTGAAAACATTTGTCCTTCCCACCCTTACCATTCTTCCACCTAGGAGGAAATTAAGGGTTTAAAAAAAAAATTCGTCCTCAATTCTCTCCGCAAAATTTCCCATCAAATAAGCTGGGATCTTAAAAGCTAGTCAAAAATTAAATCTTAAGCAGAAACACGTTTATGTTTTAAACTACTCAAAAGCCATACAGCTCACGAAGGAGGGTGGACAAGTCCCTGGGATTAGCCCGGAACTTCTGGGGACGGGAGTTTGTGACTGATTCCTGGCACTTCCCGCCTGCCCTGCCTGGGATTATTACAATCATTAGTGTTCCTTAGGTATTTCACAAGGAATAGCATTCATTTCAAAATTCTGAATCTGTCGGCCGTACTCTGCAATTGTAGATGTCATAAAGCTTTGTCCATCCCCGTGACATCACCGTTTCCATAGCAACTAATGTATTTCAATGAGGGAAACAAGAAGGGTTTGGCTAAAAATAGGATGGAAATTGAAGAAAATGAGCGGTGAAAACAAAAATGTGTATGATGGGGTTTGTGTGGGAGAAAGGTCTTGCACTCAGCATGAGGGGGTCACTTTTAGAGTAAAAAAAAAAAAAAAAAAAAAAAAAAAAAAAACCTCGAGAGCTTATTTGCTATTTCTGCTACTCGAAAGTCCTTCCTCTTCATCATGGTCACAGGAAATTAATGTTCCTAAAGTAGCCACAAAGGCACGACAGCGTCCAGAGAAAACGTGCGCCCCGGTGTCTTAGCGGATGCTAGACCATTGAGGTCGCTCTCTGCCACCCGGCTAGTTAAGCACGCATGAACAATGGAACTAGCCTCCTTTTTCAAGGATCCCGACAGATTTTTTTTTTTTCCCCTAACTATTGATCAGCCAAGAAGAGGCCAACCCAGAGGTCACCTGGAGACGTGACCTAAGGCAGCGGAGCTTAAACACAAAGCTACGGATTCTGTCCCAATATTTAAGCGGAGAATGCCCCGAATCCAAATGACCTGCTCTAGGGCCTCTGGCCCATGTTATTCCCGACTGTTCTTCAGGAGGCCGTCTGAAGAACCATCCCCCCCCGAAGGATAAAAATAATTACAATTTAGAACATCCATGACTGAAGCTAATCATAGCATCGTGCCTAGAGATGTGGCCTTGAAAGGTCATGTAGTTCATTCCCCTGCCTCCAGGCTAAACTCTGTTGGGAGCATCCCAGACAGACCAGCTTCAATCATTTGTCAGGAAGTGATTTCAACAAGGGATTGCATGCTTTGCCTTAGTTTGTATAACAACCCCTATTTGTTCCATTTCTTTTTACCATTTCCTTTCTTTGGTACATGCCCTTCTTCTTTATCAGCAAATTCTCTAACCCAATGAGGCCCAACTCAATTAGAAAGGAGGAGCTCTAAGCCATATAGAAGGATGACTTTGGGCACTTAGTCACTTAGAAAGTCAATATTTACATTTTCTGTTTTTAGTCAATATTTCCCAATTACATTTTAATCTGGTTCCTGTGGCACTTGGGGCCACCACATGAGCTTTGGGCCTGGGTTGGACACCTCTGTTCTAATTGAAGTCAATAGCCTCAGATGAACAGCATGGAGATGCAACACCTTTCTGATGGACCTGGATTGGGGTCAGAGGATGTGGGCTGGTATCTTAGTTTTTGCCATTTCCTTTCTGGGTTAACCCAAGGTCATTAACCATTTAAACTCTGCAGGGTTTACTTCCATGATGTGTATAATGAAATAGTTGAAGTAAATGACCTCAAAATCCCTTCCAGCTTTATCCATGTTCAAACTTAACTTTAAGCCCATTTTCTATTATGTGATTCTCAGCACAAATGGTAAGGATCTGTTTACCATGTCTATATGATGTCATTTCATATCTGGTAGCACAGGTAAGTAAGTGAATTAATGTCCCAGTAAAGGACAAATCGGGCACAAATTCTACAAATCTATTTGTCGAAAGACAGTAGCAGTAAGAAGAATAGAAGACTTAGAGTCATCCTATCCATATCTATAATCAATAAGCATTCATTAAACACCTAGCATGTGCCAAGTTAGACTGAAATAGTCTTCGCCCTTGAGGAGCTCGTCTTATTTGCAAAGATGATAGTTATATCTAAAAGCATATTACATGCAAAATAAAGACAAAGGAATTTGCAGGGGGAAAGACATTTGCAGTTGGAGAAATGATGAAAGGTGCTGTGTAGAAATTAGTGCTTGAATTGAACTCTGGAGCAAACTGTATTCTAAGAAGAAGAGGTGAAGAGGAAATACCTTACAGACATAGGGCACAGCCAATGCAAAAGCACAGAGATGAGAGATGAACTGAGGTATTTTAGGAATAACAAGGAGTTCAGTTTGACTGCGTCTATGACATCTAATCTCTGCTTGAACATTTCTGATAACAAGAAATTTACTACCTGATGAAAAAATTCATTTCATTTTTAGATAAAGCTAAATTGTCAGAAAGTCCTTTCTGCCTCTGATTTGAAATCTGCCTCCCTGTAACTTCTACTTAAGGTTTCTAGCAGCTGGAGCCACAAAGAACAGATCTACTCTCTCTTTCTCCTGACAGTTCTTCAAATATATGAAGACAGCTATCATGTCATCTTGCCACCACTAACACCCCCTTTTCCTTTCAGGATTAAAACTTTCATTTTTCTACCTCCTAGAATACAGTTTTGAGTCCCCTTTACCACCATGCTCCCTCATATCTGGGCATGTTCCATCTTGTCTGTGTCCATGTCCCATAACTAAATTACACAAAATTGTGTTAATACCAAATGATCTTCTTTCAGCCAACTGGATTGTGTTTGACAATCCATGAGGCTATAATCTGTAATTTTTATGGAGTAGGAGAGAATGAATAATTACACACACATATGGATAAAGCTTATTTGAACAGATTTTCCAGTTTTCTTATTTTAAACGTTTTTGACAAATTACAATTTAAAATGTGTGCAAAAGTGTAAGTCAAATCATTTGCCATCTGAATTCAAGATTTTTAAAAATCTAATGTTGGCAAAGAAAAGCCATTCAGCTCAGGCTATCAAGTTAAAAAAATCAATCAAGTAACTCTAATCTAAATGATTTTTCAGCAAATTAATTCTGAATGTGGTGGGCTTTTGGGACAGACCTCTGCAGGCAGGGAGAAGGGTTTGGAGCCTGCCTGCAGAGTTCTGTCTCAAATACTTGATACATCTAAGTTCTCTTCCTCTCATTTTCTCCCTCTTTTCTCTATCAATTTCCACTCTAAGCTACATTTCCATTATGCCAGGCAAGGAGTTTTGTTTTGTTTTAGTGACTATTATTCATATTCATTGTATGCCACTGATATACTAGGCACAAAACAGGAAGTTAGATCAAGCCCTTTCCCAATTAGTTTCCAATGAAAAAGCACTAGCCTCTAGGCAGAAGCCCCAAATCATCTCATTGCAAAAGGAGATGCTGCTGACAATGAAGACATCATCATTATCAGAAACGTTTTATTAAGTTCCCATTTGTGCATCTATCCTTGCCATCATCAATAGACAAATTTGTTGATCTCTTTGGAATATCTGACACTGTTGTTTACCAATCCCTTCTAGGGGCAATCACTTTTTTGTGAGTCCGCCATCATCTGAAGATAATAAATATTTTAACTGGCTGTAAAAAGAACAAATATGCCTGGCATTGTGCTAAACCCTGAGGGTGCAAGGAATAAAAGATATGGTTCTTGCCCTTGATGATCTTATAATTTAATTAGGAAGATAGGATGTACAATTTTGGTCTAAATACAAGCCACCCAGGGCTATATTCCTGAAAGCAGATCTATTCGAAAGAAGAATGTTACATAAGAAAAATTAATTACAGAAAATTCCAATTCTCCTTTACACCCTCCACAAAACTAAGTATCTTCTCTTAATCCAGTCCAAAAGCAGCCCCTCACTCAATTGTAAAGTGTGGAAAGATTGGTAATTCATGGCTTCCGTCACTCCTGCCTTCCTCTTTGATATTAAACAGGGGGCTAAACACAGAATTTAAAGTTAGGGAACCTACATTCAAAATATGGTTCTACTACTTTGAGGTTCTTCTACCTATGTGGCCAATGCAAATTATTTAACTTCTCTTAGCCTCAGTTTCTTCATCAGTAAAATGAGGGGAAGACCTCTAAGTTCCATTTCTTAATTTATTATCTTATTTGTGGTGTCAAGCCTCATTAAACCACCTCTTTACCTTTGCAAACATTAAAACACTAAATAAATGCTATTGATTATCATCATTCTTTTTAGTAGCTAAAAGCAACAAGTCTATGGTATCATGATTTTAGTAGATTTGCAGTAAGAAGGGACTTCGATACCAGCTTTGATACAAATTACCTGGGTGACCTTGGATGAGTCACCTAAGTGAATTTAAGGTTTCCTCTTTTATAAAAAGAACACCTCAAATGATATCTGAGATCCCTTCTAGTTCCACATCAGAAATTCTTTAATTCTATATTACATCTACTAATGGGAAATATCAACAGAGGCAAGGATAAGGAATAACTTTTTAGAAAACAGGTCTCTGTGTTACTGGAAATTTTGGGGTCTTTGAACTACATTTCCCATGAGTNCAACTTAGCACAGTGCCTAGCACTTAGTAAGTACTTAATAAATGTTTATATCTTTCCTTTATTTCTTCCTATTTTGATATATGTAAAATGGTCATAATAGTACTTCTTGTATATAGTATTTCTCGTCTCACAGGTTCATTGTGAAAAATATGCTTTATTAACTGTATCAACTATAAAATGCTATGTACATAATTTTCTATCCAAGTATGTACTTCCTTCATCAAAGTCATAGACCACTAGGAAATCAGCTAAAAGTTTAATCAATAAGAAATAGAGAGAGAGAAAAAAAGAAAGGAAGGAAGGAAGGAAGAAAGGAAGAAAGGAAGGAAGGAAGGAAGGAAGGAAGGAAGGAAGGAAGGAAGGAAGGAAGGAAGGAAGGAAGGAAGAATAAATACATAGATAGATTTGAAAACGGAGTAGGAGAAAAATAACTGCAAATTTTTCTGCTTGTACATGATCCAAGTACTTTTAACCTCCTTTTGTAGTTTATCTTATGGCTCATTCTCTGGCAGGGGGAAAGAAAAGGGGGAAATGAAAATGTGGCTACTCCTAAGCAACCAAGGTGACATATTTGATGAGAGGTGAAAAACTAAAATCTTTGGCTAAGATGAAATAGAATCATTTTTTGTATCTTTGTGAGAATAGGTGAATGGATCATAGATTAATGGATAATCCGAAAAAAGTTTTTTATTTTATTATGGAGTACAACCTCTGATCATTGAAGCATTTATCTTCAGAATTATGATTTTTGCTCAGACTGATTTTTTTCTCCTCCTTGCTTAGCATCCACCAACTGATGACAGGGTAAGGAAGCTCAGAAGAATGTTAAAATGAAGAAGAAAACAGATTTCAGCTAATAATAATCCATATAATAGAAAATGCAAGTACTGCTTGTCGAATTGATTAGAACTGGTCCACATTTAAACCAATAGATGCATTCCTCCAAACACATTTGCATTTATATGTAAATAGATTTTTAAAAATCATATCATACCTTCTTATTGACTTATAATTTCCAAGTTCCTTTTTTTCCTTTCTGAAACTTATAATACTTCTTATACTAAGCTGTGATGCTCTCCTAGTAATTAATGATCTGTGAATGAACCTTCAATATACTAGGGAAGATGTTATTTAATTATTTATCATGTAAAACTTCCTTTAATGATTTTTAAAATCACATTCGTGCCTTTGGTGGTATTTTTTTACACCACAGATGTACATCATCCCCTTTCTCAAGAATTACCAAAATCATGAAGAGTCATTTATAACAAAGAAAACAAGACAAAACAGAAAAGTAAAGCCATCCAAGTAACCATATCAGATTACAAGGGCAGCATACCAAATCTCTCTACTAAAATGAGAGAAGCATGTTTCATCATCTGTTCTGAGACCAAATTTGGTAACTACAGTTAGTGATGAATCTCTTCACCATGGTCCTTCCATGATAAATCTTTTTTTTTTTATAAATTAAATAAAATTTGCAATATAAATAGCACAACTCTAAATTATTTTTTCCCTCATGTGATAATCTTAATATACAGTCATGTTTTTGTTTTTGTTTTCATCATGAGGCCTGGAATCTCTATTTTCTTTCTGCTCTAATGGGTAATTGAAAATTAAAGCTACAACTCTCTAAATTATGTATCCTGGTGTCCTTCCTTGTTCTGTCTTAAGTATACCTTTTGGGAAAAGAAAGTGGTGTTTCTTGATCCATTCCACCACCCTTTTCTCCATTCCAAAGCCTCTGTAATTCTGACCAAATAACTGACAAATACTTCTCCAAGCACCTGTGCCAAAATGTGTCATATTTGTCAATCATATGGTTATTTATTCATGTAATTTTCAGGATAACCAAGGCTGCTGACACAATGGTCTGGTGTTGCTGGCTGCTATTCTGGTCATATGGTAAGGAAAGCAGAAGCAGTGAATGGGGACAAAGGCACTATTCCACAATGACAGATGAGAATGGGTTGTATGCAAGCTCCCCAAGGCACTTCAGTTGGGTGTGGGCTGAGTCACACAAAAAGGAAAGGGTGGAGCTCAGTGGAAGACAGTTGGGATCAATGGCCAATAATGAGTCTCTTTGTCTGCTCTTGGTCTGTTTTCTATCATTTCACCATGGATCATCCACATCCATTCCTTCTACTCTTCTCTAAAGAGAATGGTATGAACCTACTCCAAGTACTTTGGGGACCTTTTGGGGACTCATTCTCATTTGTAACTCTGGAACTGCTTTTCTGCTCTCCTAGTACTTGCCATATGACTGGAACAGCCCCGGGCAGCATAATACCATTGTGTTAGCAGCCACAGGGCATTGAAAATCACATGAATAAATAACCATCTGATTTAGAAATATGACACATTTGGCAAGGGGCAAAGAAGCATTTGTCACTGAGTGTTAAAAAATTGTCAGAGTTGGAAATGTTTTTTTTTTTTTTAAAGTGGAGACAAGATGGAAAAATCATGTATGAATGACACCAAAATTCCTTCCCTAAAAGAGTTTTCTAAAAATAGGCAACTATTGAGTGTTTATTAAACTCAATTGGCAAGTTACCAGGAAAAAGTCCCATCTCCTTTTCATGCCAAAGGGAAATAATTGAGGCCACCAGTAGACAGAAGGTTTCTTTTAATTATGTGCAAAAGAGGGAGCCCAATGGGTTACTACTGTTGGATTTAGATCTGAATCATGAGCTTTCATCTGGTTACATTCAAGAGATAGATTTTGGGAGTCTAATATGAAGTGATAAAATGGACACGCTCGTCTACCTTTGGAAGATGGGTAACTATGCATTTATGAGTATCACTTTATGAGTCTGTGAGGGTTCTGCATGTATCACAAAAAAAATAAAAATGATATAAGATAATGACTTTCTGTCCAAGTGAGTCGGCTGAAATTCAGTGGATGTTACAGTAGAGCACCAGCAGCCAGCCATATGCCTCTTTTTCTCCCACTGCGATATTTCTGGTGAGAAGTTTCAGCATAGGCACCGTTTCTTGGCTATGGGACTGAAGAATCTGTCTTCTGGGGCCATCTTGCCTATGGTAAAGCTTAGGAACTGCCTTTGAGTACTAGAAAAATGATTCATAATTGAGCCAAAGAGATTCTGTAATGAAGCTGCCACAGGGGAGAGCAGGCTCTCTTTATGAGCAAATTTGGAGAATCATAATGAATTTCATCATAGGAAAAATGATCTGTACACACCATAAAAAAGGCAGAGTTAGCTAGTCTAGACATAGTTGTGAGAAGAGGATGGAGAAACAATTTATACCAAAAGCATATGTGTATAGTGTGGAATTATAGCTATATTATAAACATCTTAAACAAGACACAGCATAGAACAATAAGAAGAATGCTGACTCTGGAGTCAGATGAACTAAGTTCACATTCTTTCCCTTATGCTTCTTGCCTTCAAGATCTTTGATAGATCCCTTAATCACCCCTCCCAGGGCCATAGTTTCCTCAATTGTAAAATGGGGGAATTAGACTATATGATCTCTGAGGTCCTTTCTACTTCCAGGGTTATGATTTTATGTACACATAAATTTCATAAAAACAGTCATGCTGCTTTCATGCTGAAAATGATCATTTTGCTTTCATTCTCTGACTTATGGCAAAGGGGCTCTTATTGTCTTCTTAAAATAAACACTTCCATAAAGTAAAAAAATACAAACACAAAAAATAAATTAAAAATAAAAACATAGTCCTGGCGAGGCAGTGTGCTAAAATGGATGAGTAGATGATAGAATGTAGAATCAAGAAACTTGAGTTCTGGTCCTAACTTTGCCCTTTACTAGCCATGCAATCTTGAGCAAATTATTAAACCCTTTCAAGCCAGAGATTTTTGGTGTATCAAAGGGGTGAACCACATTCCTTTTATCCTCTCTCCCTTCTTCACTTTTCTCTACACCCCTCCTTTCCCCATCCTGCCTCTTTAAAATTATATTCACATGGCATGGTCTTGGGGTCCTTCACAATCATGGTTACTTTTCTCTGTATGTTTTCTAGTTTATCATTGTCCTTTAGAAAATGAGATACTCAATCCTAAACATAATTCCCTAGATATGTCTAACCAGTTCAAAATACAGTGGGAATATCATTTCCCTATGCCTGAACAATTTCTTTTTTGATTCAGCTTAACCTCAGCTCTTAAAGCATTGGCTTTTTGGACCGTTGGACTCTTGTAACTGCTAAGCTTTCAGTCCACTAAATCCAGATCATTTTCACATGAATTATTGACTAGCCATTCCTTCCTCTTCTTTAACTTGTGAAATTGATTTTTCTTTGTAGCCAAGTATAGTTCTTTGCATTTATTTCTATTAAGGTTCATCTTACTAGATTCCACCCATCTTTGTAGTCTGTCAAAAACGATCCAGATTCTGCCATCTAAGACTGTAATGTATGTAAAGCTATTTGTAAACCATAAAGAGTTATATAATTGTGAGGTATTAGCATACAAATTGAGAGTAGTATTATTGTCTATATCATGAGCCATGAAGGACAGGAAAATCGTATCTTTTCGCTCTTTGTATCTTCTACTGTCTAGCACACTTTTCTGTAAGTGCTTAAATAAGAAACTTCTACTTCCAGTCACCTCAATCAATGTCATTTCACATTAAGACCATAAATGCATAATCCTAAATCACCACAAAAGTTGATATATGGCACTATGATAATTGCTCAGCTGATCATTAGAAAAATAAAAATAATTATAATAGCAGATATTTATATGGTATTTCAGAGTATGTTCAATACTTTATTTATATCTCATTTGATCTCTTTCAAAGCTTATGGAACAAACTGTCTCCCATAATCATATTTTTACTAACATCATGCTATCATGGAAGAAAAAAACAATTAATTATAGGCAAGACAGACAATAAATGCTAGTTTTTAATTTAGCTTCCAGTGTGCATTACTAGCCACTAGTCTGATCTGATCCACAATTAGAATCAGGAACTTTGGCATCCCCGCAATTATATACTTTACCTGACATCAAAGGGAGACCTGAGAAAATGCAAATCTCTCTAAATTTCTCATAGATTGAACAACATTTTATACCTAATTCTAGCCTTTCAAGGACAAGGAGTGGGGTCACAATGGCTAAAGGCATTAATCTAAGCATCTCTAGTCACTGTGGATTATCTATTCAGAATAATCCTCAAGTCCCAACTCACTCCTAGAGGAACTCTATCTCCTTGTCTGGATCTGTTGTATCTCAATGGACCCTTTAATAATTATAAATTATAAAATATAGCCAAAATATAGCCCCTCACATAAGGAATCAAGCAACTAACTGTATATGGTTTCTTTATTCATAGGAATAAAATAAACAAAAGGAATAAAATAATAGTGTCTTTAAATACTATTGTGTGGCTGTATATATTATCTTTGAGAACTAAGCTTTGTATAGGCAGTCTAAGCACCAAACCCAGAAGTTTAAGAACTGCCATAGTTCAGTTCTTTAGCCCCTTTTTTTCACTCCCACTAGGAATAAGCTAGTGCAGTGGTGGTGAACCTATGGCACACATGCCAGAAAAGGCAGGCAGAACTCTCTCTTTGGGCATGCTTGCAGTTGCATGCCAGGGTTTGTTACTAGAAAGTCAGAGGGTCTCAGGGTGGAGTTGCTCCCTCTCCATATACCTGAGAACATTTCTCACTTCACCTGCCCTTTTGCCCAGGAGACCAATGGAAGTGCTTCTTCCCTCTCCTGCCTGGGGTAAGGGGAGTGAGGGGGGATGTGGGGAGGGCATGACACTTGGCTCCTGGGGGGCAGGGCATGACATTCCATCTCTAAAAGGTTTGCCATCACTGAACTAGAGTCTCAAATGTAAGACTTAGCAAAAAAGTTTCAGTGTTAGAGTTGATAACATTCCCTATCTACTTCTCTGTTAATGACCTCATGAGCAGTCAATGTTAAGTAAGACTGAGGCAAGGCACTTCTCATGATGCTGCTATTCTATTCAATCACTGATACAACATTCTATTCTGCTAGTTCATGGTTTCTTAGGATAGCTACATCACAGATTGAGCTGTACTGAGATCCAATTCTGCATATTTCCCTACTCTTTTATTCATTCCTCTTCTATCATTTTCTCCATATTTATGCCCCTTGACATCATCCCCTTTTCACTCCTTCTTTGCTCCATTCTTTGACTCATTTCATTAAGGTTAATCCCTCTACTTATGCCCATAATCCCATTCCTCCTATCTCCTTCAGGAACTAGTCTTCTCATACCAATCTTTTATCACCTTTTTTATTGACTCTTTCATCACTATCTATAAACATGTCTAGTTCTTCCCCATGCTTAAATCACTTTCTCTTGCCCCTACCATCCTATCAGATTAATATCTTCTAGTCCTCTCTTTCATAGATAAAGATTAGGAAAAAAAAAAAAAAAAAAAAAAAAAAAAAAAACATGTGTTCAGGTCTGGCTGAGATCCTCCTCTACTCAAAAAGCTCAGAAGGCTCCCTATCACTTCAAGCATAGCATGCAAATTCATCCAGCTTTTTAAGATATTCACCAGACAATCCTTCCACACTGATTGCATATGACTCCCCCCAGATTCCCTGAATTTCAGGCAAACTAATCTAATAAATATTCTTCCTTATCCCTGGCATTTTGTCTCTGACCTGTAGACTTTGATCTCTGCCTAATATGGATTTGCTACTCATCTTTTTCTCTCAGGATTTTTAGATTCAAAATTCTGCCACCTTCTATTTATAGTTTTTTATGGCCTCCCCATTTTAATGATCCCTTTTATTGTATTACTTCTCTGATTATTTTACAGACTTATCTGTTTGCTTCTACTGTATTTATCTATTTGTTTATCTTTTTTCAAGATGTTACCCTTCAATAGCATGTAAATTCCTTGAAATCAGAAATTGTCTTCTTTTGCCTTTCTCTTTTTAGTGCCTACACTAGATTTTGACTTGCTTTAGGGGCTTGATGAATATTGATTGAAGGAATGAATAAACGGTCAGCCCTCTTGGCTTCCTTATCCATAGTGAAGTGTATTGAATAGAGTGAAGGGCAAATTCTGGCTATCATTCCATTTGTTTCTCCTCCTCTCCACCCTTATCTCTGTCCTTAAAAAAGAAAAGAAAAGAAAAGAAAAGAAAACACAAGGAAAATATATGTTTCATCTACCCTTTGCTTCTAGACCTCTATCACTTCCATTTGTCATACTTACTCCCCATCCTATAGACATTAGCACAAATAGTCAGAAGGGTGCTATAGTCAAATATTTGAAAAAAAATTTTATAGCATTTTTATAAAGAAAGAGCATTTGACTCTGATTCAGATTCTGTCTATGAATTTACCATTTGGGTAACTTTAAACAAATTATTTAACCTCCGTGGATTTTCAGTTTTCTCATTTATAAAATGGAAAGTATGGACTACATGTCTTCTGGAGTCCTTTCACTTTAGATAATTCTGTGTTTCAGAAGACCTGGTTTCTTTGTTCTTGACTTAGCTACTTACCACTTACTAGTTTATAACAAGTCAATAATTCCCAAGTCATTGTGCATTTCTTAAACACTTAATGTTTAAGTTAACTAGGAGCTGTGCTAAGCCCTGAGATAGGAAGAAAGACAAAAACAGGCCCTCATCTTAATAAGTTTACATTCTAATGTTAAGAGAACATGCAAATAAATTACTTGAGATCTTAGAGCTTCCTTTTCCTCATCTGTAAAATGGAGATCATAGTATTTGGGCCAGATTCTTTAAAAGATTGTCATGAAGAACTAATGAAATACTTAAATTAAAACTTTGCCAATGAAAGCATTATATGAACATGACTTATTCTATATAACCTAGCAGACACAACCTTAGCTTGGTAGTCTTTCTGAATTTATTAACTCATTTCATTTTCTAATATCCTAATTAATGAGTAGATTCACTTTAAAGTCCCCAAAGAATTAATAAGTCCATGTTCCACAAAAAAAGATAATATCAATGAATGGTTTGGGGATTTGTGTGTGCATATATGTATGTATATATGTATAAACATACTAGCTTTCATATATATAAAGAATTGCTAATATATACACATATATATGTATGTATGTGTATATGTCTATATATATATATATGTACAAACTTACCTTGAAATACATACACACACATAAAAAAGAAAACTAAAGTTCTGTGATGCGGGATGACTCACCCAAGCTAATAGATGGCAAAGCTGAAATCCAGATAACATGGTTATATATCAATTATGTGGATAACACACTTATAACAATGAAGAGATGTGGGTGGTCTGAAATATCTTCCATGGAGCTTAGCAATTTTTTTCCTAAAGATAATTAATTTTACCAGTTACATGTAATAATAATTTTTCACATGACTTTTTTGAAGTTATATGATCGAAATTGTCTCCCATCCCTTCCTTCTCTTCCCCCTTTCCAAAGATGATAAGCAATTTTATCTGGACTCTATGAGCATTATCATGCATGACATATTTTCATATTGTTCATTTTTGTAAGGGAATAATAATATAAAACCAACACCCCAAAATAAAACCCAAATAACTGAAAGTGAAAAATTGTATTCTTTGGTCCACATTCCACTGCAATAGTTCTTTCTCTGGAGGTGGATAACATTCTTTATCATAAGTCCTTCAGAATTGTCCTGGATCATTGTATTGCTGAGAGTAGCAAAGTCTATCACAGTTAATAGCTCCACAATATTGCCGTTACTATGTACAATGTTCTTTTGGTTCTGCTTATTTCACTCTGCATCAGTTCATGTAGGTCTTTCTGAAAACATCTTGTTCATCATTTCTTACAGCACAAAAGTCATATGCCAGAGTTTGTTCAGTCATTCCCCAATGATGGACATACCCTTAATTTCCAATTCTTTGTCACTAAAAAAAGGATCACTATTAATATGGTTGTACAAGTAGGTCTCTGGGATACAAACAGGATCACAGGGTATGCACAGTTTTATAGCCCTTTGGGCATTGTTCTAAATTACGCTCCAGAATGGTTGGATAAGTTCATAGCTCCACAAACAATGCATTACTATCCCAATTTTGATTAACAAACATTCTGACCACTTTCTGGTCTACATGTCCATAAGCAACTTACATACCCAGTTCCATGACTATACAGGTGGAATACAACAAGGATAATTCTCATGTTTCATTGAAAAATGACAAAATTTTCACTCAGCCTTTCAAAGCTTTTATTGTGTTAAAAATATTTCATATAGTCATTGTAATAAGTTAACACTTGCTAGTGTTCTTTATACTTGTACCCTAAGATTGGCTTTACATTTTAAGAAGGGAGCTTTTAATATTGAATTTGAAATAGCCCACTCCCAGATTGAATTAAGTTGAATTTGACCCACTTTGATTGAATTAAGAACAAAGCTAGGTGCTCTCAGCTATCAATAAACTACTTAAGATAGCTGTAGACATCTATGGGCACTCTGGGAGGGAGAGAGGGATACCAGAAGTCTCAAAGTTCTATAGTCCTGAAGTCAGTTGTCCCTCATGACTCTCCGGAGTTGGGAAAACTCACTTCTCGCCAACATTGAGATTGGAGCCCTCCAGTTGGAATGGCTTTGAAAAGGGATATCAATGAGAACAAATTTTGGATCCCTACAGCTCCTGAGCTGAGAGGAGACTTGGTAAGGGCCACATGTGGCAAGAAGCCTTTTATTTTTCTGATCTGTATTTAATTATTTAATAAATAATTATAAATTAAGATACAGTTCCCAGAAAAATTTAATCTTAACATCTTATAAAATTAGAGTGTTCAGTTCTGAGCTCATTTTTTTTTGTGGGGGGGGAATACTAAACTGAGATACCTGTAGAGTCCAGTCAGCCTGTCCCAGGAATCATACAGACATAACTTCTCCTCTGCACCAAAACACACACATACATATGCACGTACATATACCTTTTCACTTCTTTAGACACATATTACAAAATAGTATCAAGACAAGACTTTAAGTCTAAATTATTTAGTCAAATCTGAATAAGAAACCCTTTAAAAAAAATTTAACTATCAATTACATCCTGCACAAAAATAATTCTTATCCACCGTCTAACCACTTTCTAAAGGGAAAATAGTGATCAGCTCCCAAAGGACTCCTCCCTGAAGTGATTAGGGTAATGATCAGACAAAAACGAAGATGTAATTGATAAATTCAGTGAATAAAAGTATCTTTTTGAGTTCACCTTTGAGTAGGTAGAAAGGAAAATCCTTAGAGAGAGTGATTAAGAAGGACTGAATGGTTTTAGGGAAATGAGTGTCCCTAACCAAAAGTCAGGGACTCGTTCTATTTAATAGGTGAAAAGTGTTGCCTTGACTTTGTGCCCCTTTTGAGCTGGATTACTAAATTTATCTTTGTTCTTAAAGCCTATAAATTCTAACTGTGAAATGACTTGAGTAAAGAGATTTTCAAAAGCAGGATGGATTTTTATCCTTTGAATTTACTCTCTAGTCAGTGATGCTTAGAATTAGAATAATTAATTTGTCTCAGGTAGATTTGTGCCTGACATGAGTACAGATTGCTTCTTCCACATCATTGTGTTGCTATTTAGTACCCATAGGTCTTTAGAAGAGTCATTTCCTTTCTCTGAAATTCAGCTTTCTCTTCTCTAGGAAGAAAGTGTTCTATTAGACGGATTTGAAATTTCCTTCCATCTTTAGAATCCTGTGTTCCCATGATCGTACTTGGAAGCATCCAGATATTTGGTGTAAAAATAACTGAATGGCTAGGAAAAAATATTTTAAACTTTCTACCTAGTTGCTTTAGTTCTTAATTAATTTGCATGTCTAGTCCCTGCTTTGGTATGTGAATGCTTCTCTAGTTATTTTGGCATTATTTTGTACAGTGCAGGCATCCTTCTGGGAGGAAGCTGTCTTGTTTTTACTTACGGGCTGATAAGTGTTTTGGGGTTTTTGAATGAAATCCTATTATGAAAACAATAACAGGAGTAAATGTAGAGCACTTAAATAATTAGACTAAAGATGAAAAGTAGAGGTCACAGCAGTCAAATGAAGCCCAAAAGCAAAAAAAAAAAAAAAATAGCATAACAGGAAATATCTGTAACAGACATTAGTGTTCTAGGTGAACCATAGCCTACTCATCAGGAAGGCAATTTCAGCTTTGTTAGAATAGAGAAGTCCCCAAAGTATTCAATGCAATATGCAGCTGCATAATTGAAGGTAAACAGGGTTTTTTCTTCTTTTTTTTTTGTAATGTTTATTATTAGAGAGTACAAGAAACTCAGTAGAAACCAGATGATGTGGTAGTACTCTTCAGCGTGAATCTTTGGAGTGGCATCTAATATTCAGGGGGGACCTGGATGACTCAATGGATGGAGGGCCAGGCCTAGAAAAAGGAGGTCCTGGATTCAAATCTGATCTCTGACACTTCCTAACTGTGTGACCCTGGGCAAGTCACTTAAACCCCATTGCCTAGGCTCTTAGCACTCTTCTTCCTTGGAACCAATATAGAGTATTGATTCTAAGATGAAAGGTAAGGTTTTAAAATATATATGTTTATATATATTTTAATTGTATTTTCAATAACCACAAAGACTTAGATAAAAATCTGACTCAACAGTCATTTTTGGTAATACTAAAATTTTATGTATGTAAAAAAATGAATGTTTCTTCCCCAGTAGGAGGCTTTAATGAATCTAATCTTTGCCACTTTTCCCATGTCATGCAAAAAAAAAAAAAAAAAAACTGTAGTTGAGGAGGAAGTAGTCTTCTAATATCAATACCAATAATAAAAAGAAAATCATTCATACAAGGGAGAAGAAAAAGATTCTCGTTCCCCAGAGGTTTAGGGCTATAAATAACTTTCAAGAGGAATGGAATTTTGTATTGGGAGCAAATACAAGCCTGGCTTTTAGTCCTAAATTGCCCCACCAACTAACTATATGTCTCTTTAAAGTATTTAACATTTGTATGGTACTTTTAAATCTGTAAGACCCTTAAACAGGTGTGAAGAATCAGAAATTTGAAAAGTTAAATGACCCCCAGAGTCACATATTGAGAATCTGAGGCAGGATTTGAACCCAAGTCTTCTTCACTCTGAGACTACCCTATCCTTCATGCCATGATACCTCTTCCATCTTTGGCCCGCAGATTTTTCACATATAAAAGAAGCAGGTTGTGCAAACTCTTCTATATTCCCTTCCAGTCTGTAAGTGTGTTTTCTTTATTTCTTTAAAAACCTACAAACAGGGACAGCTAATTGACTCAGAAGAGAGACAAGCCTAGAGAGAGAAGGTCCTGGGTTCAAATTTGGCCTCAGATACTTCTTAACCCCAATTGCTTAACCTGTACCACTATTCTGTTTTAGAACCAATACTTAGTATCAATTCCAAGACAGAAGGTAAGAATTTTTTTAAAGAGCATATAAACAATATAACACACAGACAACAATGGAGCATGATAAGCTCAGTTTGGCAGGATGGAAAGAGCACTAGAATTAGAATTCAGACACTTTCGTTTAAGTCACAGTTCCATGTTAGGTGTACGATATAAAATCATTAAGCGATTTAATTTCCTTGTGCCTCAGTCTATTCATTTTTGTGGCAATAACAATATTCACATTACCTATCCAATAAGATAATATTTATTAAGAGGTTAGCACAGTGTCTAGCATTTAATAAATGCTTACATACTTCTTACCTTCCTACTGACATACCAGTTCTAAAATTCTAAACATGTTACTGTCTTTACCATTTAATTAACAAATTTTTATTGAACATCTGTTATTTTACTAGATACTCTGCTAGCTGTTGTGTAGAATACAGACATATCCTCTATGTAGGATGTAAGTCTCTACCCTCAAGAAATTTATGCATTAATAAAAAGGGATGATAATAATAGTGGACACATATAGTACCTGAGGAAAAACTAGGGAGTACAATGAATGGATTTCAAGGTCTGGGATCAGGAAGACCTGAGTTCAAATTCAGCTTCAGTTTTTTTTTTAAGGGCAGGACCTTGAGCAAATCATTTAGCCTTGTTTGCCTCAGTTTCCTCATCTGTAAAATGTGCTAGAAAAGGAAATGGCAAACCAAATCTGTATCTTTGCCAAGAAAATCCAAAACAAGGTCACAAAGAGTTAAACAGGACTGAAACAACTGAACAAATATATAGTGCTTGAAAGCTTGGAAAGCTGTTTACACATGTGATTTCCGATTGGGGCTATTCTATCCTTATTTTGCAGAGAAGGAAATTGAGACTGTGAATGGTTAGATGACTTGACTTGTGGTCACACAGCTAATAAATGTCTGAATTAGTGTTTGAATCCAGGTGTTTCCTCACTGCCCAGTCCATTGTTCTTTTCTCATACTATCCTCTTTCTAACAAATGATAAGACAAACACAAAAAATTACAATATAGGGTAGAAGGTGAAAATGAATGAAGTGGCCCAAAGGAACAGGGAACAAATGAAGGAGAGAGTGCTTTTGGTCAGAGGTGATGAGAGAAGGCTTTATGTGATAAATGGACCTTGAAGAATGGGTATGCTTTTGACTAGTGGCAATGTTTAAGTAGGAAAATCCTGGAATAAAGAAGAATTTGAGCAAATGAATAATAGCAGGTATTAATTTGGAAAAAAAACACAGAACTCTTAGATAGTCAGAAAAACCAAGACTTTAATCAGGATAAGGATAGGTCCAATATTCAGCCCACACACAGACCCCAGCGCCAAGATCTACACAAGGCCTGTACTCTGGAGACTCTTGTGATACATCCCTGGAGAAGGCATTGCGCTAGATGCCAGCTCCAAAGAGGGACAGAACTTGGGAGTCTTTTATACCCTCTGGAGAACTTGGTATGGCAAGCCTGCATAGAAAAACTGCAAGCAGGCTGCAAAAAGATCTGCAACCAACCTCAGGGCTATCAGGGAGCCATCAACTATAATAATTACAAAGGAAAGGGTCAGACTAAGAGCTGGGCTTCCTGAGAAGGATCTTTAATACAGTGGGAGAAATTTCTAAAACAAATAAAGGCACTTAACAGTTTGACTGTGTCCACTAATCGCACCCACACTAGGGTTCCCAAACAGTTAAAAGGTCTATAGTTCAACCCAAAACACATGTGCCTGGTAGTGGGGTTTCTCAAAGGGCAGGGATAAAATTGAGGCGTCCAAATTTCACGTTGACACAGGTAAGCCCAGCTGTGGTCAGATAATAATGAGTAGATATTTCAATATATCATTGGAAAAGACACCAGATAAGACATTAGATGTCACAGAACAACCACTGATTACGTTTGGGCAAAGCACTTCACAAAATCACAGAATTTCAATGTTGGAAGGGACTTTGGTAACAGTCTAGTCCAATTTGACTTGAATGAGCATTCTTTCTTTAACCTACCTGACAGTATTCAGCCACATTTATTCAAAGACTTCTAGTGAGAAGGAACCCATTTTTTCCTGAAGAAATTTATTCTACTTTTAGAGGTAACTCTCATTGCCAGGGAGTTTTAACATATAAGGCTAAATTTGCTTCTGTGCAACTTTGACCCATTTCTCCTAGTTCTGATTTCTCAGGCTAAAGAGAACAAACTTACTCCCTCTTCCATGCGAAATCTCTTCAAATACTTCAAGACAACTATCATAGCTCTTAAAAGTCTTCTCTAAGCTAAACATTCCCAGTTCCTTCAAACCATTCTTTAATGACAGGATCCTGAAATCCTCCAGTGTCCTCCTTTGAATTTCCTGAATTTATCTATGTATTTCTTAAAATACTATATCACAAATTGAATGCAGTACTTCAGATAGGATCTAAACAAGGGTTGTTTTTGTTGTTTATTTGTCTTTTGTCTTGACGTGCATGAATTGGATTTTAGTGAGGCAAAGTTACAAACTGTCTTCAACCTCACTCTCTCTTCCCAAGTCATTGGAGTCCAGTGACAAGACAAAAGTCAGGATGACAGGTTATGACCTGGATTGCAGTGAATGACTACAATCTTCAATGTCTGACCAAATTCTAGGCACTTCATTGCTGCTTTCACAGCCACTGGAACAAATGTTTCTTTTCATCTATCCATTCCACCAAAGGAAGTCTTCACATGCTTGGGACAGACCTCCCTAACTCACTGATGGGTTTGTAATCCATAAGTTACCCTTAGTCCTGGTTTAGCCCACCTGACAAGGTGATTTACATTATATTCTACACATTCTGCAGTGGGGCCACAGCTGAGGGTTGAGTGTTGGATGGTCATCAAAAGTAGATAAATAGCCCTGAAAAGGGTTCACTAAGCCCTCACATCAGAAACTCTAGTCCTCCTTAAACACCCAAATTCTCCAAGAAAGAATAAAGAAAAATCATAAACTCCCTATTGTAAGCCTCTCTAAGAGAACTTAGTATCATATTTGACTTTTTGGCTTCAATATTATACTGGTGACTCATGCTGAATTTGAAGTAGGAATCATTAAGATGATGGATCTTTTCCAGAAGAACTGCTATCTCTCTATATCTACCCCTTCTTGTACTTATAAAGGGGATTTTTTTGAGTCAACTATAATCAAATGTGTCGATAGCAGAAAAATATTCATCATATGTCCCAGGAAGGAATTTTGGTCAAATATGCTGTCTATAATCTAGTTCAAATGGAAGGATTAAGTTAATCTTTATTAACCAAGATTTTACAAGCATTTAACATAAGGCTCACAGTCAAGATCACTTACATTAAAAGAAAACTGATTTTTCTAAAAGTAGGCTTAACTATCCCCTACCTTTGCCACCCCCCCAATAACCTCATGACTTCCTATTATCACTAAGACCAATTATAAAGTGCTTTATAGCTTATTTAAAACCCTTCACAATCTGGTCCTTTCTTCCCTTTCCATTATTCATACACTTTACTCCCTTCCACAGATATCTACAACCTACCTAATTAGTCTTGTTGTTGTTCCTTGCACAAGACATGTCCCCTCTCAGCTCTGTCCCTTATCAAGAATTATGCTCCACAATTGAATGTAATGGACTTCTCTATTAGCAGATCCAGGACAATTCTGAGGGACTTATGAGAAAGAACCTAGCCACATCTAGAGAAAGAACTGTGGGAGTAGAAACACAGAAGAAAAACAACTACTTGATTGCATGGGTTGGTGGGGATATGATTGGGGATATAGACTCTAAACAATCACCCTAGTGCAAATATCAATAAAATGGAAATATTATTGATCAATCATACATGTAAAATCCAGTGGAATTGCATGTTGGCTATGGGGGGGTGGGGTTAGAAGGAAGGGAAAGAACATGAACCATGTAACCATGAAAAAATATCTTTAATTAATTATTTAAATAAAATTTTTCAGGAAAAAAAAGAATTGTACTCTATTCCTGGAATTGTCTTCCTCTTTACTTCTGCCTATGACTTCCCTATATTCATTCAAGATTTAGTTCTAATCCTACCTTCTTTAAGAGACCTTTCTTATTAGGACTATTAATAATCTCTAAAATCACCTTCAAGATATATATGTATGTATCTTGTATGAACACAGTTATTTATTTGCATATTGCTTCTTCTCCTTCAGGAGGAGGCAGCTGTGGACTCCTTGAAAGGACATCCTTTCTTTGGATACCTGTTGTTTAGCAAAATAATTGGAACAAATTTTTTTTTTTAAACACTTACCTTCCATCTTGGAATCAATACTGTGTATTGGCTCCAAGGCAGAAGAGTGGTAAGGGTAGGCAATGGGGGTCAAGTGACTTGCCCAGGGTCACACAGCTGGGAAGTGGCTGAGGGCAGATTTGAGCATAGGACCTCCTGTCTCTAGGCCTGGTTCTCAATACACTAAGCTACCCAGCTGCCCCCTTAGAACAAGTTTTTAATAAATGTTTGTTGACTGATAACTGAACAATTTGAGCAATTAGGCAAACATATCCAAGCAAATAAATGTAATTCTATTCTAGTTCACAGATACACACAATCAAATTGGAGTAAAAGAAAGATGTCCTGATATTAATATCATAATATATTGTTCCTGTGAACAATTTTATGCTTATGATTGATGTAGTAAAAATGGTTATTGTTATCATTTGGATATGAAGTATAGTTTGCATTTTAACATTTTAATGTTTGTACAATATTGTGAACTTCTTGACTAAATATCTGGTCACTGTTTTCCTTTTCTAATTCCTTTAAATTATTCTGCTCTTTTATATTCAGAGCTCAAAGAAGAAGCAGGTCTTTCATCAAAAAACTCCAACTAACTGGAAATAATGATGAAAGGTGAAAATTACATCTTTTTTTAAGCTTTACAGATCTTTAAAGATTCTTTTTTTACTTAGCTCAAGCATTCACAATGAAAGCTGGTGTAAAATGTATGCACTCCACAGTCATGAAATGAAGAAACTCATTGTAGCTCATTTGTGTTAAGTTGTTTTATTACCGACATTAGTACTAAGTAGCTGTGTTTTGCATTAGGAGATTGTGAACAAACTGAAGGACTTCAATTTGGTTAATTGGACAGAGAGTGACTACTGTGTCATGAAAATGATAACAGATTCTGATTTTATAAGCACATTTTGGTCTGGCTATTGATTTCCCATTTGCTCATGATGGCCAAAGTCACTAGGAAACCTTTTGACATTCTTTTATGAAATGAAAGCCACAAAAGTGTTAGGAAATATTTGTCATTCCTCGGTCCTTCTCGACCTACCCTCCATTCCTTTTCATTCTTTATAGGTTCAAAGGCCTCAGTAACTTGCCCTTTGCAGCTTCATGTTCACTTAAGAGAAAATTTCAAATATTCATCCATACAATCACATATTTGGAATTCAAAGGAACCTTAAAGGTCTTCTAATCTAGCCCTTCTATTTTATAAATGAGCAGATAGTAAATTGAAAAGACAGGAGTCAAACTCAGATCATCATACTCCAAATCCAGTTCCCTTTCCATTATATAATGTTGCCTTGATCTCTCCCTACTTTGAAGTCCTCTAGTACAGTGATGGGCAAACTTTTTAAAGAGGGGGCCAAAGGAAAGGAAATGCTCATCTGTCAGTCTATTTCTAAGGCAGCTCTTTCAAAGTTTTATTGTTTTGTATCCTACTCACTGTATTCATCAGATTAGGAATAATATTGTACAGGGAGATAGAACATTTCCGGGGCCTACATCTGGCCTGCAGGCCGTAGTTTAGCCATCACTGCTCTAGTAGATTAATGCTAATTCTAGTATGAACTGGTATCATTTACTCTTATGTGTGTTACCTACCCATAATGAATAATGTCTTAACCTCTGGTCAATGGACAGGTTTTAAGGGAATGAGAAAAAAGTATATGAATGAGAGAAAAGTATATGTTTATTTTCACTATCCTCGAACTGAAGTTTAGCACTTCCTTCAGTTACCAAAAAAGAGAATTTTGAGAAAAACTCTATTGACTTCAGCAGAGTGCCAAAAGAATCTATAACACAAAAAATTTCAGAATCCCTTCTCATTGAAGGAAGGACCTTTTTCTTATTTGTTTTATAACATTCTTTCCTAGGTATATTTTTCATGGGTTAAGGGATCTTTGTGACAAAAATGCCATTTATTTCCACAGAGAAACAGATAATATTTTCATAACAATTTTTAAATTTTTATTTCCATAGAGTAACTAATCTCGGTAATTTCCCCTAAATCCTTTATTCTTTCCAATCAGTTTTCATCTGAAGAGCAAAAGCTTCATGGGAACTGGCAGAGAACAGATACAAGGACAGACAGTCAGGGTTTAAGGGTATTTACTACTAGGGGACAGAATTGTGCCAGTAGCTGAAATTTCTTCTAGAAGGCTACCTTGAGCCAAGTCTATTTCTTACCCATACCTCCATGCTCACATCAGACCACCAAACCAAGATGATTTCACAGCAGTATCTTCCAACCATTTGAGTCTATGCTTCACTAGAAAGAAAAATGCTATGTCATTATTCTTAAGCTACTGCAAAGGAGGAAAGTCTATACTCCCTTTGAGACCCTGGGATTTCATCCTTCAGTGTACATTCAAAACCAAATTATTGTTGATGATAGAATCATTCTGATTATGGTGCCATACTGCTACGCCAACCCCAAACTAAGGCTATCTTTGGCAAACTGGCATTGTGGCAAATGAATGAGGCACAGGACCACAACATAGTTCTATTGCACCAGTGTATAGTACTCATCCCAAAAAAAACAGTCATTTCCTCTTGCAAAATCTTGCTTGATGGGTCAGGGCCATAGCATTGAACATTTTGTAAGTTTCCACTGAAAATAAGACAGATAAATCCTGCATCTTAGTGAAGGTCAAGCGGATATCTAAATTGTCTCATTATATTACATTCTATACAAAGTCTTAGGATGGTAGATTTAAGATTGGAAGAAACCATGAAGCTTCTAATCCAAACTCTTCATTTTTACAGATGAGATCTGGGCTTGCCCAAGGTCACACAGGTAGAAACTGGCAGAAGCAGGACTTGAACCCGTATCTTCTTGCTTTTGAAGTAGTTCCTACATCTACTGACCTACTGCCTCTCTTTAAGTGTTGGCTGAGAAGTTACATTATCTCTGGGAATAAACAAGTAGCCAAGGGGAATTCTACATTAACTGAATTAGATGTTTTTTTAAGGTCAGAAGATAATAATTTACTTCTGTCTCCTGAGCATTTATACAAAAATCTTCCTTGAAAGAACAGTATCTCAACAAAGAGACCTGGAGAGATTCAGGGACTTGGCAATGTGTAAGCAAGGTTATTGAAGGGAGGCCTTTGTTGATTCGGAAAACAGGAAATTGAAAAGGAATGAATTACAGGGAAGGGGAAGAAGCTTCTGTAAAGGAGTATTTTGAAGGAGAAAGAAAATGGCTCCTATGAGTGCAATTATAAATAATATCAGATATAGGGAAATGAGCCATTAGTTCAAACTAAAGCAGACCAGGTATAAAGTAAAAATAATAATGACTATCTATCATTTATATAACACTTTAAATTTTGCCAAGAGTTTTTCACCTATTATCTCATTTGAACCTCACAACTATTCTGTGAATTAAATGTTTTATTATCCTTATTTTACAAATAAGGAAAATTAGGTTGAAAAAGATGAAGTGATTTGCCCAAGATCACACCGCTTATGATTTGATTTGAAACTAAGGATTTTAAAACAGTTCTCTTTTTAACTCCAAAACCAGTATTCTTTTTGCTTTGCCACCTAATTCACATGGAATTTACCATAAAGCTGTTGAAATAAAAGAAATTAGTAGGACAGGCAAGGGAATTTTCTGAATAATTCAAGAATGTAATGATAATTCTATTAAGGATGATAGATTTTTAAGCTTCAAGGGGCCTTTCAAATCATCTAATTAGGTCCTCTTCTTTTTACAGGTAAGGAAACTAAGTCTCAGAGAAGTCAATTGGATTGCTCAAGTCTGCAGAGCTAATAAGAAGAAAAGCCAGGATTTGAACTGAGGGCTTCTGACTTTAGATGCATTACTCTTTCTTTATTGTTTCACATTGAAAAGAAAGGAATTTGAGGTTGAATAGTATCTGTCTGGTGTCTGGCTGAACCAATCACTTCATTCTCCTTGAGTACAAACTACATGAAACCAGCTACATTATGCATGAAGCCAATTGTAGGCAGCCAAAAGAATAATGAAATATTTTGTACAGTTTTGTAAATTCTAAAAGAATGAATTTTGAAATGAAAGAAAAGAGCCAAACCACTGGAAATATTTCTTCTCACAAATCTTTTTTAAAACCTTTTTTTAAAACGTTTCTCTTACGGAAGGCATATCGTCAATCCTAATGCCACTCCCATGAAAGTTAGGCAAAATTTTCCTTAAAAGGCATCAAAGTCTCCTTGAAATTTAATTTGCTCAAAAGACCAAGGCTTGAGATATTGACAGAACTTTCTGGTTGTCTTTCTTAGTCTAAAGAGCTAAAAAAAACAAAGGCGGGAAATTCCCTCTGGTTTGAGATGGGAGATACTCCCTCTGGTTTGTGACCACAGAACGGCAGAATGAACCACCCTGGCAAATTGCACTTAACTCAGTCAGTGCTTTAGCCCAAGAGATCATTCATCCCCTGCTTAGAATTGGCTTTTTTATAGCTAAATTATATCTCATTTATTCACATTAAGATAGATGTGTATCTAAGTTACTAGGGGACTGACCAGAATCAAGCCAAACTCATGGTATACCCTATATCATGTATGACCATATAATACCAATATCCAAAGCAAAACAAAAATCAATCAGTCAATCAAGAGATAGATAGATGAGCAAATAAATAAACAAATAAATAAATGAGGATAAATGATCTGAGCATTCCAAATGACTGCTTGGTACTTTATAGCCTAATTTCTTTGACTAATATTTCAAGAATCATTAAGAAACACTAAGTTGGAAGGTCAACTAAGTGGCCATTTAGTCCAACTTATATACAATTGTAAATCAGACAATTAATCTATAAACAATTATTAAGTACCTACTGTGTATCAGGCAGTGTGCTAAGTGCTGGGGCTTTGAAATGAGACAAAAGACAGTTTGTCCCTTCAAGAAGCTTACAATCTAAGGGCTCTCTCAAAAAAAATTACCTTCTTAGAATCAATAAAGTATTAGTTGCAAGGCATAAGAGCAATAAGTGGTAGGCAACTGTGCTTAACTGATTCGCCCAGGATCACACAATTATGAATTGTCTGAGATCAGATTTGAACCTAGGATCTCCCATCCTTAGACCTGCCTCTCTATCCCTGAAGCACTCTTGATTCTTTTTCTTTAATAAAAGTACTTAGCCTTTTTTGTTTTCTTAGACCTTTTGGTCTGTATGGTAAAGCATATGGAAACATAGAAATAATTTTATAAATTCACAAAATACACAGAATTACATAAAAACCAATTATATTAAAATAAAGTTATCAAAACATAAAAAAGGTCAGAGATGCCAGCTTAAGACCCCTCAACATTTTCTAAAATAATAATAATAATAATATTAACTGCTAACATTTATATAGTACTTTAAGGTATGCAAAATTCTTTAACAATCTTATTCTATTATATCTTCACTATGATCATGGCACATAGGTGTTTTTTATTACTTATTTTTCTAGCATTCTTTAAAAATTTTTTTTGAGTTCCATATTCTTTCTCCCTCTTATCCCCACCCACTCATTCATTGAGAAGGCAATTATTCATGTGAAACCATAGAAAACATTTCCATATCAGCCATATTGCCAAAAAAAAAAAAAAAAAAGAAGAAGAAGAAGAAGAAGAAGAAGAAGAAGGAAAGCAAAGAAAGAGAAAAAATGTGTTTGATCTAAAGTCTGAGTTCATCAGTTCTCTTTCTGGAGATAATAGCATTTTTTATCAGGATTCTTTCAGAATTATTTTGGATCATGTCCTCATCAAAGAAGCTAAGTCTTTCACAGTTGATCACCATTATTATATTGCCGTTACTTCATACAATGTTCTCCTGGTTCTGCTCATCTCACTTTGTATCAGTTCATCTATTCCAGGTTTTTGCTGGAAATATCCTGGTAATCATTTCTTACAGCACAATAGTATTCCATCACAAGCATATACCACAACTCTTTTTTCAGCCATTTCCCAAGTGAGGAGTATCCCCTCAACTTCCAATTCTTTGCCAACACAAAAAAAGCTACTGTAAATATTTTTGTACATATAGGGTCTTTTCCTTTTTCTTTGATTTCTTTGGGCCATAGACCTATTAGTGGTATTGTTGGGCCAAAGAAATCCAAATTGTTCTCCAGAATGGTTGGACCAATTCAAAACTCCATCAACAGTGCACTAGTATCTCATTTCTTCACATACCCTCTAGATTTTGTGATTTTCCTTTTTTGTCATGTTAGCCCATATGATAAGCATGAGGTGGTATCTCAGAGTTCTTATAATTTAAATTTTCCAATCAATAGTGTTTTAGAGCATTTTTTCATTTGACAATAGATAGTTTTGATTTCTTCTTTTGAAAACTATGTTCAAAACTATGACCATTTATCAACTGAGGAATGGCTCTTATTTTTATAAATTTGATTCAGTTCCTTATGTATTTGAGAATTTAAGCCTTATTCAGAGAAATTTACTGAAAAATTTTCCCAGCTTCTTCTTTCCTTCTAATCTTGGCTGCATCTGTTTTGTCTGTATAAAACCTTTGTAATTTGATCTTTTACTTGGTTATAAATTCTTCCCTTGTCCATAAATTGGACATTTCCCCATGCTACCTCAATTTGCTTATGATATCGCCCTTTATGACTAATCATGTACCTTTATCTTGGCATATTGTGTAATATATCGGTCTGTTTAGGACATAGGTTCTAACAAGGCCTTTATAGAGAAAAGTAACTATTGCTTCCCAAAGCATCCTGTTCTACTTTCCACTTTTGAATAGCTTTAATTTTTAAAATATTTTTTTCCTTACCTAAAGCCTAAATTAGTCTCTTTGTGACTTCTCCCCATTTTTCTCAGTGATACTCTGTGAAGGAATCTAATCTCTCATCTAGGTAATAACTTTAAAATACTTTTAGAGAACTATCATGCCACATACCCCACCCCAAAGCATCCCGTGATCCCAGTTAAACATCCTAAGTTCCTTCTATTGATCCCTATCTGGCATGAATCCTGGGTTCTCTGCCATCCTGGATGCCCTCCTCTTAATATTCTATGGTTGATCAATGCCCTTCCTATGTTAAAGGGCATTTTCAGCTTTAATAAAGCTATTGTCGCATAAATACAACCATAGCTAAATTTCGTTTGCCATATCCTTTTCTTGAGTTCCTCTATGTTATGCAAATTCAGATTACTGTTCTATATTGCACCACACGACCTTAAGTCATTTCTCAGCAGCTTCCTAATCTTTGAAGCTATTCTATACTAACTAAATTTCTTTCCTTTAAGCACTGTTTACTTTGCTGGCTTGAAAATAATTAAGGAAACTGCATCTCTGAGTAGAACTTTAGCAAAGCAGATAATACATATATATGTTTTAAAATAGCAATATTTGTATTTGTCCCTTTTGTCATTCTGCCCTGCAGCACTGAAACTAAAGATATTTTCAAAGATTCTCGTGGGGAGGGGAGTCGATGAGGGAAGGAAAGAATGTAGGTGGAGAAGAGCACACTGGGATTTGATGAAACAAATAAACCAAACATTTTTAACAACCTAGAACATTCTAAGTTGAGGAGTAAATTATTCCTCTGGAAAATCAAATAGAAATGAATAATCCAACTACACTTGAATTCGGTAAGTTTTATTGAAGATATATTTTCCATGACTATGTCACAAGCCCTCAGAAGATGTAATAATTACTAAAAATAAATCTACAGTAAAGGATGTAGGAATATATTTGACATTCACTAGTAACTTAATTTCCATAAAGACAGAATCACTGAAGAAATAATCTTTAAATTAGGTGAATTATTTATAGATTCCATAAACTTCATTGGCATGCTGCTTTTTTAAAAAAGAAATCTACCTTTACATGCCTTTCCTAATTACATTGAATATCTTTCCATTCCATTGCTTAAAAAAAAAAAAAAACCACCCTTACCACTCTTCCACCTATGAGACAATACACCGAAAAGTACAAGGGTTTAAAAAAAAAAAAAAGTAATAGGATTTTACCATTTTGTACCTGATAGTGCAATAATCCTATCCTTGGAAAAATGGTGGGACATTCTGATGACATGAGCACTCTTTTGTTACCCAGAAATAAAAATGGTGACTTTCTGAACAATAAGATAAAAACAAGAGACCTCCTATAACACTAGCCCTTTAAGCCCTTTTAAGACATAGAAAATGTTCATCAAAAGCTTCACCATGCACTTCTCTCTCCCTTCTGTTTCATTGATTAGGCCCAAGTATTCCCCACTGCCCACATTTGACAAGAAGTAGCAGTTACTTAATAGATATTTTGCACCTCCAAAACTTGTCTCCCTCTCAGCACTCAATTGATTGCTTTTTTATCTGCACTGCAAATTCACACTGAAGATCCTGGGGAAATTAGTTCCTAAATGCTTATTCTTGAAGGGTGTCTATTTTATCAAATATTAATATTCAATAGGTTTAAATGCCTGCCAGTACTAGAAATTTACATTTTTGTGTCACTACAAATGTGTTTGTTTTTATTTTTTTGTTTGTTTCTGTTATTTGTTTTTTAATTGCTCCTGTTGACAACAGAATGAGTTCATCCCTGTGCTTGTAAAAGGAACATGCCCTGTCACTTTCAGGTAATAGGATCATAAGATTTAGTAGAGATCTTCTGACTCAGCCCCATCCTCATATAGATCCCATAAAGAGGCTAATACAAGGCTGAGTGGTTTGTCTGAGGTCCCAGCAGTCACAGAGTGCTAAGAAGCAGGGCCATGATGCAGAATCACGTTCTTTTTCTCCAAAACTGGTACCTTTGTCACTGAGCCATGGCACAATGAAATAAAAGTATTTTTTTTTACATTTTTAAACCCTTAACTTCTGTGTATTGGCTCCTAGGTGGAAGAGTGATAGGGGTGGGCAATGGGGGTCAAGTGACTTGCCCAGGGTCACACAGCTGGGAAGTGTCTGAGGCCAGATTTGAACTTAGGACCTCCCATCTCTAGGCCTGGCTCTCAATCCACTGAGCTACCCAGCTGCCCCAAATAGAAGTTTTTTTTAAAGATTATAGTCACTACCTATTCCTCTCCTCTCTTGGAAGTCCACATAATTTAGTCAGAAAGACAATAGTCTGGAAGTCAAACATCCTGGCTTCTATATCTGTTTCCTACTAACTTGCTGTATGAACTGATTCTATTTATTTGATCTCTCTGGATCTCTAAAATTAGGGAAATGAGTAAGATGAACATGATATCATTTCACCTTCAAGTCCTGATATCAAGCCTACTTCCTTTCTTCCTCTGATCTAACATGCTAAGTTGGAAATGAGTTTCTCCTTTCCATAGTTCTCGTCCATTTTCCATATTTTTGTCATTTGTCTCATCTCTTCCTCATGCATAGCTAAACGACTCCTCCCCAAATTCATGGGTTTAATCCTTCTTCTAATTTCTTGTTCATGTCATTCTGTAATAGCTAGCTATAAAATTTAGACATCATTCAAATTACCCCTTGATCTTATCATTACATATTTCTCCACCTAACTCAAACCCTAGAAGACTGCTACAGTAGAAAGAGCTTTGGATTTTCGGTTGGCTGGGTTTAAATCCTTCCTCAGATGTTTTCTAGCTGTGTGCCTCTGGGCAAACCATGTAACCTCTTGTACCTCAGTTTCCTCATATATCAAATGAGAGTATTTAGACTTGATGGCCTCTAAGATCCCTTCCATCTCTAAACTGAAGACCTTATAAAATGTTCACCCAGGTATTTTTTATTCCCTGAACCTCAAGAGTTGTATCAGCTGTCACTTGATATGTCAGAACTCATATATCTAAACTGCTGCTCCTTCTCAAGAGCAGCATAAAGTTAAATGTGTTCAGCATAATCTCTCCTCCTGGAGCACTGTGATTCTACATTCTCAAATGAATCCCCTTAACCACGTGTCTGTCCCTTTCCTATCAGACAAATCTAGGAAGAGGCTTCTCCATAGCAGAGGTCATAATGGGGTAAATATTTTTCAGCCAATCTGAAAGAGCACAAAGAGGCAAAGCTCCAAGCCAATAACAGGTTTATCGAAAGAGACCAATGTCTCTCAGCAAAACTGGGTGATTAGGTTTCCTCCCACCTAAGACAACTGAATGAAAATTTTCTCCATTTTTTAATACTGTAGCATTACTTCACTCAAGATCCCACCTTAAAAGTCAACCACCAATCCTAGAATAGTTGGAAAAAGAAAGATCTCTCCCAGACACCTTTCTACCCCAGATACATCTGTGTGCCATATAAGGTCAAGCCTTCTGCTCATAGGCAATGGATGGGATTTCTATTTTTCTTGCAATGATTGGGTGCTAGCTTCTTGATGAAAGTCATACCATCTAGGTCAGTGATGGGCAAACTATGGCCCCCGGGCCAGATGCGGCCCCCTGAAATGTTCATCCAGCCACACTACATTATTCCTAATCTGACAAATACAATGAGTAGGATACAATACAATGAAACTTCAAAAGAGTTGCCTTAGAAACAGACTGACAGATGAGCATTTCCTTTCCTTTGGCCCCCTCTTTAAAAAGTTTGCCTATCACTGATCTAGGTAATAGAATATTATTGTGCTGTAAGAAGTGATGAACAAGATGATTTCAGAAAGAGCTGGAAAGTCCTACATAAACTGAAGCAGAGTAATATAAGCAGAACCATAACACTGTATACAATAACAGTAATAATGTGGAATCATCAACTGTGAAAGATTTAGCTACTCTCAGCAATACAATGATCCAAGACAACTCCGAAGGACTTATGACAAAGAATAATATCCATCTCCAGAGAAAGAACTGCTGGAGCAGAAATGAAGATCAAAGCTTACAATTTTTCCCTTTAGTTTATTTGGGTTTTGATTTGGGGGTGTTGGTTTTATATGATTATTTTCTTACAGAAATGGCCAATATAGAAATATGTTTTGCATGATTATCCATGTAGAACCCAGATCAAATTGCTTACCATCTCTGGGAAAGGGGAGGGAAGGAAAAGAAGCACATAATTGGGATTATATAACTTCAGAAATTTTATATAGAAAATTATTATTATATATAATTGGTAAAATAAAATATCTTTGCAAAATAGTCATACCACTTAGATCAGGTATTAAAGTTAATAATTCCTGGTCTAAATGAAAGGAAACATAAGTACATAAGTTTGATTTTATGTCCCCTAAATGTATTACAAGATCCTAAAGGTCAATATTTTAGACAATTACCAGGACTTATAAAATAGCCAGAACTAAAATTATATTGAGCATTACAGAAATATAGGTATTCTAAAACTATTCTACATATGATCAGAGGATTTGAGTACAAATTCTGCTTTTTCCACTAATTAACTGTGTGTTGTGGGGCCAAACATACAAGTCCTCTAGACTTCAGTTCCATCATCTGCAAAATAAGAGAGTTGGACAAGATGATCTCAAAGTTCTTTTCTAGCTCTAAATCCAATGACATTATGAGGTGCATATCCACCAATTTAATATGGAAAATCAAAAAACTAAAACAGTCTCACATTCATTTAATCACAATGTCATAGATTTAGACTTAGAAAGGACCTTAGGAGAGGTCAAGTCTGATGCCTTCATTTTTAAAATATTTTTTTCTCAACTAAGCATTTATTTTCCCTCTCTACCAACTTTCCCCTGCATTAAGAAAAAAGAAAGAAAAACCTTTGTAACAATTACACATCCTCATGCAAAACAAATTCCTGCTTTGACCATGTCCAAAAATCTATGTCTCATTCTTTATATTGAGTCCATCTCTTTTCTGTCAGACAATGAGTAAGTATTCTTCATCATTGATCCTCTCTGAAATAGTGGTTTGTCATTGCTCTGATAAGAGTTCCTAAGTCTCTCAAAGCTGATTGTTTCTACAATGCTGTAATAATACAAATCATTCTCCTGATTCTGTTTAGTATACTCAGCATCATTTCATTCAGGTCTTCCTAGGTTCCTTTAAAATCATGTCATATTTTCTTATGGTACAAAAGTATTACATTAAATTCAATTACTATAATTTGTTCAACCATTTTCCAGTTGATGGGCACTCTCTTAGTTTCCAGTTTTTTGCCACCACAAAATAAGAGCTGTTTTAAATTGTGTATTTATATATCCTCATCCTTATTTTTTTTTTGTCTTTTTGTGGCATAGGCATAATAGGAGCATCACTGGATCAATGAGCATTTATAGTTTTGTGATTTGGGAATAAAGCTCTGAAATTCTTCCCAGAATGGCTGTTCAATGACTGTTTTTCCATAGCCTCTCCAAGGTTTGCTATCTTCTCTTTTTTTGGTCATATCTGCCAATCTGATGAGTGTGAGACAGAACTTCAGAGTTTCTTTATATTTCTTTAATAATTACATTACTTGGAATATTTTTCCATCTAGCTATTAAGAGCTTGCATTTCTTCCCTGAAAAACTGTTCATGTCCTTTGATCATTTATCACCTAGGAAATGGTTCTTATTCTTATAAAGTTGAATCAATTCCTTATATGACTTAGATATGAGATTTTATCAGAAAATTTACTGAAAACATTTTTCCCATCTAACTTTTTCTGTTATCTTAGCTCCATTGCCAACCCCTTCATTTTATATATGAGGGAATGGAGGCAAATAGTGATTAAGTGAATTGCCCGATCATAATCAAAATAGCTGTGAAAAATTATATTATATTAAAATGGAACATTTGATTTTTTAAAAGTTAATAGAGCAGTATCAAGAAGATATTCATTTGAGGGGCAGCCAGCTGGCTCAGTGGTTTGGGATCCAGGTCTGGAGTTGGGGAAACCTGGTTTCAAATCTGCCTTTGGTTCCTTCCTGGTGCTATGACCTTGGGCAAGTCACTTAACCTCCATTGCCTAACCTTTACCAATCTTCTCCCTTGGAACCAATATAGTCTTAATTCTAAGATGGAAGGTAAAGTGTTTTTTGTTTTTTAAAGAAGACATTCTTTTGAAGAAATACTTGAGCTCAAGATAGAATGGGATAATACTTAGTAGAAGATCAATAGAATGGGAAACTGAAATGATACAGTGTTGGTTAAAAGAGGGAAATGAATGATGATCTGTAGATGTAGATGTATTTTATTTTTTATCTTTTTCTTTTTACCATGTTTGTGATCCATGAACCAAGTCTTCCTGATTACAAGTACAGTTCCCTTTCTGTCATCCCACAATGCTTTGATATAACCACAAGGCTTAATGGTTATATAAATATAGAAACACACACCCATGCACACACACCAATCTGTTTGGACAAAGGATATTGAGAATGCACGTGCCCTGACAACGGAATCACTGCTCCCCAAGTACTCGAAATGATTCTGATTCGGAGAGAATCAGATTAGAGCATCCAGTGCTTCCAGGCAACTAGCCTTTCACAGAGCTTTGCAGTTTAAGTCTTGGTGGCCCAGGATGATTAGTGTCCATAATGTTTTATGCTCAGGATAATGAAACAAATGCATCTTTTACAAGGGTACCAATCTAGGTTAAATAATCATGAGTAAGCCAAATAAGGAAAACACGGGGTTTGGTAAAATTACTGGGGTGTCAGAGATTATGCTTAATTGTCTCATCAGTCATTCTGGATGTTTCTATCTACATGCCCTCTTTCTCTTACTGGCCAAATGGGCTCAAATAAATATGCTGCATCGGGGCACTTAGAAGTTAATGCATTACCACTTCAAGTTAACAGTTTTTTAATATAACAGAGGCTTTTTAGACACGATTCATTAAGTTTATAGTTAATTTGTATTTTGTATGTAGTTAATGTAATTTGTATGTAGTTAATGATGGGAATTTGGATATCATGGCAAATCATCAGAAAAGTTAACTAAACTACCACAAATTAACATTATCTGTGTTGTACTGTGGGCAGCTAGATTGATGAGTTCAAATCTGGCCTTAGACACAAGCTGGAAACGTCACTTAACCCTGTTTACTTCAGTTTCTTCATCTGTTAAATAAGGTGAAGGAAATGCTAAACCACTCTAATACCAAAACCCCAAATGGAGTCATGTAGAATCAGATATGACTAAACAACAACAATGTTGCATTGTATTGTTATTTATTTTGTTAAATATTTCCCAATTACATTGTTTTAAATGCGTACTTTCTGTCTTAGAATCAATACTGTGTATTGGTTTCAAGGCAGAAGAGCAGTAAGGCTAGGCAAAGGGGACTAAGTGACTTGCCCAGGTAAGGCCAGATCTGAGTTCGAGAAGTCTCATTTCCGAGTTTGGTTCTCAATCCATTGAGCCACCTATCTGTCCCCTCCCAATTAAATTTTTTTAAACCCTCACCTTCCATCTTGGAGTCACTACTATGTATTGCTTCCAAGGCAGAAGAGTGGTAAGGGCTAGGCAATGGGGGTCAAGTGACTTGCCCAGGGTCATACAGCTGGGAAGTGTCTGAGGTCAGGTTTGAACCCAGGACTGACCTCCTGTCTCTATGCCTGACTCTCAATCCTCTGACCTACCCAGCTGCCCCCTCCCAATTACATTTTTATCCAGTTCGAATGGCATTTAGGATTTTGCTGCCTGCTTTTACCCCTTCCAGTCCTCAGTTTCCCACGTGATGTCGCATACAGGAATAATAGACTTGAACACTCAAGAAAAGACTTCTAGCCTCGTCCTAGCAATGCTGTGTCTCCTTGGATAAATTGTGCCATCTCTCTGGGCCTTAGTTTCCTCATAATTAGAATGAGAAGACTGGGGAAAAAATTACATCTGAGATCCCTTGCAGCTCAAAGGCTCTGTTCTTCCCAGTACACTGAGGTTTGCTGAGTTTGTCAGGTAGCGGTGATTGGTACTAGCCTCAACCCTGCATAAACTGGATTCCAGGAGAGAATTCTGGGAGGTTCACAAAGGAACCGCTCTTTTTCCTTTTTTTCAGGGCATTTGTGTTCCTCAACACACAGGGGAGAATTTGATTCTATTAAGAGGTAAGAGTGCTTGCTCTCTAGTCTTCCCCAGTCAGTACTCTCGCAGCCTATAGAACGAGTGCCTCGCTGAAGCTCCATCTCTCAGGGTGCCAAATTGCACACAGCTCCAGCTGTCTGCTCATTTTGTAAAAACAGGAGCACATCCTGCCGCCTGTGGATGTGTCGCCAGGATCTGCCTATAACTCTCTGGGGGCATAAATTGGGTTCCTTTCAGTCATGGCCAGAGGCTTCTATGTGGATGGGTAATGGCATTACTCATTCGGCTGCTCAGACTTTTACCTTTAACAATCCTGACCTTGTTAAAAGCAAAAGCCAATCTTACCATGATCGAGTTAATATTACATTTTGTGCAAACACAACCCCTTTATCAGAGGAGATCAAAGTCATTATTTTTAATACACTTCTTGCAACAACCCTGCAAAGTAGGTAAGTGGCAAGTATTATTATCCTAGATGTAACAGATGGAAAACGCAAATCAGTGGTGGAGACAAGAATAGAACTCGATCTCCTGGCTCCTAAATGATGATATCCTCCCACCTTGTCCTCTCCCCTCCATTTCCCTCTTCTCCCTCTTTGTTTGTCTCCCTCCTTTGCTCTCTCCCTTTCTCCCTCCTCCTTTCTTCTCTTTTTGTCCCTATTTCTTTTTTCTTTCTCTCTTTTACAAACTAGATTTAAAGGGATAATGTACCAAATAATGGTCGGGTAAGAGAGGCATCTAGCCCGTTAGATTTGCCCTTCCTTTTAGATTGCACAGAGCATGAAGACATTGTCTGCCTGCTTCTCAACGAACAGATGAAAGCTTTGGAGCAGCTTCTGACTGTGTGGTGACCTAGTGCTGAAAGGACCCACAGGTTTAATGATAGACTCTTAATGGTCTCTTGGTAGTCCTCCCACCCTGGTATAGCAGCAGGGGCATGAGTTGCTGCATCTGTTTAAAAAAAAAAAAGGGACAGCTTCTGGCTGGTATCTTTTCAGTTCAGCTCTCCAGGTAAAATCAAATGATTCTGAGGAGGGGTACAAATGGACACTCCACTCTCCTAATAGCACGGAAATGCTGATGGTACTTTCTCCCCGTATGGAGAGTAGATGCAATTAAAAGATCTTGACAGGGGGACCCCCTAGATTCATTTACCCTTTAATGTTTGTTCTTTCTTGATCTTAAATTAACGGGTACCCCCAAAAACATCCTGAAATAATTTGGATATCCAGTCAATGACCAGTGGTTAGAGCTAAATGTTCCTGGACCCTCCTGAGGAGCAGTGTGATTGATAAATGAGGGAAGCAATTGTATCAGGACTACCAGAACCAATATCAAGCTTGGCTGTTGAATGGACAGTGCTCAGCTGAGATGAAATGAAGGGTGGTCAGTTTGCAACCCTTGGGATTGTTTTATGCCCTGATGAGACTTAACTTCTCAGCAGATTATAAAAAGTAATGTCAAATTACTGAAACCCGTTTAAACTATTCTATCAATGCAGACAATGATTCTTTCTACATGTAACATTTTTTTCTGCACAGAAATAAACTACCTGTTCTGTAATTGATTCATGCTTATATAGGGAATACCTTTTTATAAGGGGCCATAATATAAGCCATATGCAATTTTTACCTGGAATAACAGGGTAAGGGACCTAATGAGCTGAAAAATATGAGATCAAGGAACTTAATCTCTCTAATTGGAGGTCAGGGTTCCCAAGTATTAAATCTGGTCCAAACCAAAATGGATGGATATATAATAGGAAAATAAAGCCAGACTCCAGGCTCAATGGACTTAGTCAGAGTTTCTCTTTGCTAGGCAATTATTCAGGTGACCCTACTATAAGATTTACTCTGTTCTACTTGAAAATATATTCAAATGGGGGCAGCTGGGTAGCTCAGAGGATTGAGAGTCAGTCCTAGAGAGGGGAGGTCCTAGGTTCAAATCCTGCCTTAGACACTTCCCAGCTGTGTGACCCTGGGCAAGTCACTTGACCCCCATTGCCCACCCTTACCACTCTTCCTCCACCTAGGAGCCAATACACAGAAGTTAAGGGTTTAAATATATACATATATATATATTCAAATTATACCAAAATGTCTCTTCTTTCTCTGAACTCTGAACTCCTATGATTCACTCCAGTGAAAATATTGGGATTTTTCCACTGTAATTCTTCAGTCTTTTTCTCCTTCTTACTTACATTTTCTAAGGAAGCAGCAGAAAAATTATAGAACTTCAGCCCTAGGATGGATGTTAAATGTTCTCTAGTCAAACCATAGCCTGGCATAAGACACCTCCCCATGATTCCCAAATAGGAGTCATCTAGCATCATTTAAAGATCTTCAAGTATGTGTTTTACTAAACAATGGACTCCCACAAGGAGATATGATATGAGAAAGCACCTTCCCTGTTTCTCTGAGTATGGGTGTGGAACATTACATATTATGTCAGATTGTTCTGTGTTGGTTAGATTTTCTGAATTCTTTCTTATTATTTCTTATAAGGAATGGCTCACTAGGAAGGAAAAGGAGAAGGACTATATTAAGGGATGTAGGCAGTGTAAAAATATGAATTAAATGTATTTTTAAAACAACAGAATAAACAGTTATAAGATTTTACAGTATTCCTTGGACAGAAATAGAAGTCCCCACCCCCAAGGAGCTTATAATTAATTGGGACTACTGATACTAAGACCCAAAATTGAATATTGTGTGATTAAAATGATCAATCTTGGCTCCAAAGAGTAGAGTAGAATATACCTCATTCCATTTTTTGCAGCGAAAAAAGCAGGGTGGAAAGGGACTATGAGTATGTAACGTGCATATACTGTCATTAAAACTATGCTGGTTTATTTGTTTGCTTTGCCAACATACTTTTTTCTTTCATTTTTTATATTCTTTGCAACAAGAAGTAATCCTCTAAGTAGGGGAGAAGGGAGAAATATATTTAGAAGTGAAAGTGAGGTAAAAATAAAATAGCAACAATAATAAAAAAAAAATTAGACTTCCTGAAGTACATTTAGTCTTCTATGTTACTGATCCTATTAATATGACCAAATGTTAAAATTTGGGAGTTTGCTTTTTTTAGGAAACATGAGGTAAAGGATATGTTTTCACATGTGATTTTAAAACTAAAACATCTATTATGCACACTGAATCAGTAAGTAAAATATATGGGAAGATCTTGGAGCCTGTCTCACGGCCAAACTATTTTAATAAAACTGCACAGTGGACATAGTTTTGTTTTATTTTTGTTGAAAAACAAGTTGAGGAAGATGTTAGGGAAGGCATCTTTCCCTGTGAGCATCAGAAGGAATTGCAGGCATCAGATTTGATGACAAGTGTAAATCTCTGCAAATGTTTCTTTCTTTCACTAAAGTAACCTTGTCTAAACAGACCATTAACTATTTTGACAGCAATTTTTACCTTATTGGAGTTTTAGATTTTTGTTGCAATTTTGGTCTTTCATAGCAATCATGCAATACGTTGAGATGTCTGCAGTTATATCAAAAAGTAAACAAAACCTTCAAAAACTTTTCAGTCCAAAATTCATGTAACAATTAGATGAGTTGGGATATCCCCCCAAAAGAGAGATTTACCACAGAAATAAAAAAAAATTCTAATGTGATCCAAGCTACATGAATAAGTATGTGTTCCCTAAAGGTGATAGTTCTGATTTATTCTGCCCTTGCTGGACCAGATCTGGAGAATTACGTATATTTTCCATCTTCATATTTTAGAAGGAAAACTGTCAAACTTGAGTATTCAAAAAAAGATAATCAGGTAGGGGGTGGAAAAGAACTCAAAACCATGACATACAATATCCCTTGAAATAAATGGGAAAGTCAATGATTTGAGGAAACATGATAGCAATCTCCAAATATCTGAAGGGTTTCCCTGTGGAAGACTGATTAGACCTCTTCTGCTTAGCCTCAGAGGATAAAAATTAGGACCAACAGATGGAAATTTGAGGGAGGTATGTTTCAGTTCAATATAAGAGAAAATGTTCTAACAATTAGATCTGCCCCAAGGTGGAATTGGCTGCTTTCAAAGCTAGGGATTTCACAGTCACTAGAAGAGGTTGGATGATTAGTTTTAGGAAGCTGTAGGCAAGATTGTTGATTTGAGCAGGTGCAGTACAAGATGACTCCTGACCCTGTCTACAGTTCTATGATAAGACTTTTTGAAGAATAGGGGGTGAGGAGTAGAGATAACATAAAATGTGAAACAACAGAGTGATCAAGCAGCCCAAAATGCAAATAATGACTTAGACCACATTAAAAAAAGATAGTGTCCAGAACAAAGAAAGTGATAGTCTGCCATTATTAGACCATATGTAGAATATTGTGTTCAATTTTGGGTACCACACATTAGGGAAGAAGCTTTTGGAACTGGAAAACAATCAGGATGATTAGAACCTTGACATCTAGCCTTGTGAGGTCTAATCATTAAAAACTAGGATGTTTAACTAGAGAAGAGAAGACATAGGAGAGATATACTCTTTCTAAGAGTGGTCATTTGGAACAGAGATTAAATTTGTGCAGTTTGTATTTCCAAAAGGCAAAATTGAGAATAGTTGTAGAAGTTGCCCAAAGACAAATTTAACCTTAATGTCTAGGGGAAAAAGCTAATTAATAAAAATTATAAATATGTATGAGGCATTGCCACATGAATTAATGAATGGATTCCCCATCACTGGAAATCTTCAAGCAGATAACAGATGATCACTTTTCAGGTATGTTTTTAAAAGAATTCCTTTTCTAGCTTTATTTGGACTACAATGTGACTATGAAAAGTTATATCATATTAAAAGGAAACATCTCATTTTTTAAAAAGCTAGTGGAGTAGCATCAAAAAGACATTTTTTTGGGGGGCAGGGGATTCAGTTAGGTGGCTCAGTCAATGGAGAGCCAGGCCTATATTTGGGAGGTTCTGGGTTCAAATTTGAGCTCAGACATTTCCTAGTTGTGTGACCCTGGACAAGTCCCTTAAAACCAACTGCCTAGTTTTAATGCTCTTCTGCCTTGGAACCAATACTTAATATTGACCCCAAGATGGAAGGTAAGTTTTTTTTTAAAGGAGATGTTCATTTGAAGAAACCCTTAAACACAGGGAAAATGGAATAATACTTAGGAGAGGACGAGTAAAATGAGAAACTGAAATGATACTGTTTTGGAAATATACCATCTGGTAAAAAGGAGGAAATGAATGATAATCTGTGGATATGGATCACAAATGTGACATGGAGAAAAAAATATAATAGTGATAGAGGTCTTCAAATGTCCAGACATCTCTTGGAGGATGCTTTATGCTAATTTATACCTACTGATAATTTCTTTCTTCAAGAGGTGGAAGAAGCAACAACGGGAACTTGCATTTCTGGACTGGATTCAGTTGAATAAGAAGGAGGTGGTACTCAAAATAGAATGATGTGAGCCTCATGAATAAGTGATTCCTCCATCTTGGAGTTTGCAATAAGAAAGAAAGCTTCTGAGTATAGTTGGATGTGCTTCCACACTTGAGCAAAGAAACTTATTTCAAAGAAATCAAAGAAAGGAGTGGAGAAGCCAGATATCAGGCCTTAATTCATAAAGTCCTATTGGATAGAGTTCTTAAACTTCTATTGGTGAACTTTAAAAAGTAACAATGAATAGTATGAATCTTACACAACTATAGGCAAACAAATATAATCTCAATATAAAAAAGGGGGGACGATAGAATCTACAAACTATAGACTGGTTAGTTTAACTTCAATTTCTAGCAAGACCCTGGAACATGGTACAGTAGTAAAGATATGGTTTATGGGCATTTAGAAAGGGAAACAGCAATCACCAGAAGATAGAATGGATTTATCAAGAATAGATCATGCCAGAGTAATAAGATTTCACCATTTATTTTATGGACAAGATTACTAAAATTACTGGTCTAATAACTGGAATGATATAAAGATGACATAGACATCTTAAACAATGACTTTAATAAAACCATAAGTGGAATACGTATCAATTTTTTAGATGTTATAAAGAAGGATAGCAATCATGTTGCATGACAGAAAAATATTCCAAAAAGATCCTGACAGGCTAGATGGGTGGGTTAAATCCAATAAGCTGAAATTTAATAGAGAGAAATGTTAAGTACCACTTTACAGTTAAAAATATCAAATTTACAAATATGAAATTGGGAAGACTTAACAAGGTGACAGTTCTTGTGGAAAAGGCCTCAAAGATTTATTATCAGCCTAAATTAACAATACAATGTGATAGTTTAAAAAAAAACAACCAGGCTTCATTAACAGAAACACAGTGCTCAGAATCAAAGAGGCAATCAGCCTACTATACTTTTCCTTTCCATGTCAGATCATATGTGAAACATTATGTTCAGTTCTGTAATACACATTTTAGGTGCTAACAAGCTAGGGAATATCATAGGAGAAGGCCACAATAATAAAGGACCTTGAGATCTTGTTATTCAAGGGCTGGCTCTTAGATGTGGGTTTATTTAGCTTGGAAAAGAAAAGTCATAGTAGGGACAAGCTAGCTTTTTCCCCAAAGCATTTGAAGACCTGTCATGTGGAAGAAAAATTATACCTGTTCTGCTTGATCTGAAAGGGCACAACTTGGAGCAATGGGTTAGAATGGTAGAGAAGCATATTTGATGAAAAAGCCTCCCAGCAATTGGAGCTGTCCAAAAAGTGGAATGGACTGCTTTAGGAGGTGATGACTTCCCCATCTTTAGAGTTTTTTACAGCAGAGGCCAAATGGCAACTTGTTAGAGATGCTGTAGAGTGTAGTAGATGACCTTTGAGTTCAAATCCAGATCCAGAATTCTGAAATATTTGGTATCATTATTGATAGCACAAGATCACCTTCCTCGCTATTCAAGAGTTAAGCCACTCTCTTTAAATGTTCCTTATTCTAAAATAAAGCTTCATATTCAAACAAGCTACTAAGCAGGCTAATGGCTGTTCTGGAAGGTAGCCTACGGTAAGCACTGCTTAGATCACTAGTTTCACGTCACCAGCATGTTTCTGATACCAGATTATTCGTACATCAGAAAACTGTTCAATTCCAAAACCTTCAAGCACTGATTCCCCTGAAATCCCTTTGTGGAATCTATTCTCCTCATAAAGAGATTCCTGACCTTCAGTAAATAACTTTGATATTGCACCTTTCATTTTTAAACCACAAAGGTCATGAAAAACATTATTTAATTGTGCATGCTGTACCAATTAGAAAAATTAATTCTGAGATGTCTTCAGAGGAACATAATTCTGAATTCAGAAACTGGTCAAAATTTCTACCATCAAGAATGTTCTTGTAATATAAATGTTTATCTAACTATTAAACTTAATCTAAGCTTCAGAAACCTGTAAAATGTTTTTTTTAAATTCAGTACCCTTTTAAAAAAAGAAAACTTCCATATTTCATTGGTGAGCCCAAGTATTCTTCTTTGTTTTAGTTAGTGCTATGCAAATTAATTTATAGACATTAGATTAGAATTTTTAAATAATAATATGATTTTATCTAGGAGTTTAAAGTTTGTAAAGTGTTTTATAAATATTATCTCATTAAATCCTCACAACAATCCAGGGAGGTAGTTGCTATGATTACCCTCATTTAACAGATGAGGGAATTTAGGCAAATAGAAGTTGTGACTTGTCCAACACTTAGTAGATACCCGAGACAAAATTCTCACTCAGGTCTTCCTGATTCCAAGCCCAGCACTCTATCTGCTGTCAAGGTCAGTTACCTTTGAGACCTTATCCTGATATTTAAGACTAAGATGATTCCAGCCTTATATCCTACTATTTCCCAGTCCATAATCAATGTCCAGTCAACATAGACTACTAGTGGTTCTCCAAATGCACTCCCTCCTCAAATCTGATTGTTGAAATTGTTTTCTCTCTTAAAAGTCCTTCTGAAATGGCTCCTCTTTTCATGAAGCCTTCCCCAATACCTTCCTGACACTCCTAATTAGATCATAAGTTCCTCGAGAAAAAAGACTATAGCATTCTTCTTTATGACTTCAATCCTTAAAACAATGCTTTTCATATACATGAATACTCAGAGGAACTGGGTTTCCCTCCACTAAAACAAAACAGATCGAGTTGTCATTTAGTAAATAAAGGTTAGGTAGTTTTATGCAGCAAACTGAAATGAAGTGACTTTTCCATCTATGATTGAGTGATTTTCTTGATATAGATATGATCTTAGAAGGCTTACAGATTGGATAGCAACCAATCAACCAATCAACAATAGCAAATCAATGTCCACTAGAGCCAGAATACTGTACAGATCATGATCCAAAATACCTACAGCAGTGCCAGAAGCCATAGAAGAAGCTGATTCTATTTATCTGTCAGCATTTGACTGACTACCACATGAACACGAATTAAATATATCATGTTCCCAGTGCTTACCATCACTATCAATGAATGTTTGCTAACTGGTGAGATGTACTGCACAGAAGAAACAGAAAGCAAATCTCCTGCCTACTGGGAACTTATGCTCCCTGATTTTCAATAATCTCTTCTGCATGTATATAATTCTTGCTTCTCTTTTTTGTGCCAAATGTATCTAAACATGAGATGAACAGTAATAACACGTGGTGGAGAGTCTAGCAAGTTTTCAAATAGCTTGGGGAAATAGAAATAAACAGGAAATTATGAATCAGGTGTCTTCAGCAGCACCTATTGTGTTGACCAGCTGCAGGCAGTGACATATTCAAGCCAAGATTTCCACCTCCCAAAAGTCCACCAAGTGGAAAAAACACCCATTATTTTCTTTATTTTTTTCCCCTATGGTGGAGCCAACCAAAGCAATTTGAAAAAGTTACAATTATTGGGAGCTCTCCATTCAGACATTTCCCAAGAAAGAGGTCATTCCAAACTTAAAAGCATTTTCAATGTTCCTAAAATGACTGTCATCCATCAGTGGGTTTGAGTTTTGATTCCCCTTTCCCTTATCTTTCCAGAAACAGTTGAGGGTTTAGAAAGCACCTTCATTTTGTCATTTTATTTGATCCTCACAACATCCCTCTGAGATAATAGGTGGAAAAGATTATGCAAAGGCAGCTAGGTAGCACACTGGATAGAGCACCAGGTCTAGAGTAAGTTCAAATTTGGCCTCAGACATTTCCTAGCTGTGGGACCTTAGGCAAGTCACTTAACCCTGTTTGCCTCCCCCTTGCCATTCTTCTGTCTCAGGACTGATACTAAGACAAATGGTAAGGATTAAAAAAAAAAAGATTATTCTTCCATTTTATAAATGGAAGGCAATTAGAAGATAAAGTAGCTAGAGTGTTAGACCTAGAATCAGAAAGAGAAGAATTCTAATTCAAATCCTGCCTCAGCAGCTATATAACCTTTGCCAAGTCATTTTCAGCTTCAATTTCTTTACATGTAAAATGAGGGTAATAGCACCTATCTTACAGAGTAGTTATAAGGATAAAATAAAATATTTTTAAGTGCTTACAAATCTTAAAATGCTATATAAATATTAATTATCACATAATTAATGTATGTATTTTATTAAAATATATTTATAATATAAATACTATTGTATTATATTAAATGATCAATTAGTATAATAGCAAGTATCCATAGAAATTATAATTATATATCTAAATAATATATAATTACCATTATATGTAAATTTTTATATTAAATAATCATTTAACATAACAACTAGCATTTACATAGCACTAAAGCTCAAGAACAGGGGTCGGCAATGTAAGGCTCTTTTGAGGGCCAGATATGGCTCTTTCTGCAGGAGCCATAAAGTCAATTCTTTTCAGGTGCTATTACAGGAGCCGCACTGTGAGCACTGCACGGCTCTCACAAAATTACATTTTAAAAAATGTGGCGTTTATGGCTCTCACGGCCAAAAAGGTTGCCGACTCCTGCTCAAAAAGGTAAAATAAGTTAACCAAGATCACATAGCTACTTGGTTGTAGAGATGATATTCAAACTTAGTACCTCTAAGTCCAAATCTAGTATGTTAGGGATTCGATATATTAAAGATCCAATAGTATTAAGAAAAAGTAAGGTAAAAATGGACATGGGATGGGGGCAGCTAGGTGGATCAGTGGATAGTGCACCAGGTCTGGAGTTGGGAGGATTTGGATTCAAATCTGGTCTTAGATACTTCCAAACTGTGTGACCCTGGGCCAGTCAATTGTCCAGCCCTTGCCACTCTTTTGTCTTATAATTAATACTAAGACAGAAGGTTAAGGTTTAAAAAGGAAAAAAAAAAAGAAAAAAGAAAAGAAAATGGAAGGGGTCCTGAAGGTGTTTGATAAGAAAACATAGAAAATTCAAGGGAAAGTCTTGCTCTTCTCTTCTTGTAGACTCTTTAAAATGCCATCATCGCCCTGCAGCAGTCCAAGGGAATACTAGAGGCTGAGCACATGCCACACACTTGGTTTTCACTTGACTTGGAGCAGGCTCTTGATAAACGTTTGTTGACTTGACAATATTCCCAAGCTCATACAGAAGGCATGAGTCTTGATTAAGGGGGTCTTTCTGGATAAACAGACACCTTCAATTGCAACTCAGTGAGGTCAGAACTGGACAGCTGACAACTGTGATTCAATCAGCAATCGCAGTAGCCTGAGGGAAGTAACCTCTGCCCACAGCAGAGAGACAAGACATGAGGTTAGACACTATTTAGGATTTTATAAGATGAAATGTTTAATCACAGTTTACTTGATATGGCAGGCAAAGTGATTAAATAGCTGATGTGTGTCAAAAACTAATCCATCTAAAAGTCAGCCTACTTTGTTACTTAATTGAACTGCATTCTGTAAAGTTTAATTATATTGCCACTGGCCGGCCCTGAGAGTTTCATTAATTTAATGACATCAAAATTAAAGGATTCTAGTTTTATTGTAAGAATGCTTCTGATTATCTCAGAACAAAGGGGTACTTTCTGATTTGGCTTTCCCTTACTTTGGAAGTCCTCCCTGAGAACAGCAATATCAAGCATGCACTTCACGCTGATGCAAAAGGGAAATGCATAGGGGCCGCCAAGAATAAAAAGGAAGACTAGCAGAGCTTTCTGAAAAGGTGTAATAATGTCTGTCATCCTTCAAGTAAAAGAGCTTCGAGTCCTAGAGTTATAGATTTAGGGCTGGAAGGGGCCTTAAAGATGATCTCTTCTCACCTCCTCATTTTACAAATGAGTCAATGATGGTTCTGAGTTTTTCAGTAACTTGTTCAGGATGGCAAAAGTTAAAGAAAAAAAAAAATCCAGAACTGGAACTCAATTCTGTAGACATCCAAGTCATACCTGAATAGGAATCTCCTTTACATTATTCTTGAAAAATGTGCATCCATTGAACAATTGAGAATCTTTGCCTGAGGATTTACTACCTCCCCAGACAGCTCATTTTACCTTTAAAGAGCTATAATTCTTAAAAAGTAGTTTCTCAGAGGGTGAAAGATTTTCTTTGCTCCACACTGCTATGTTCACTTTCTCAGGCCCCCTTGTGGCTAAAAACAGGAATTTTAGGCTAAGAATGGAGTCTGAGAGCATGGAGCAATAGCCTGCATGGGGACCAAACCTATAAAGGAGGCTTCCCCTCCGCATTCTTTAGGCAGCTGAGCGAGTGACTTACAAGAACTCAATAGACAGGGCAGGAAATCCCAGGGTGCTACAGCTGTGGCTTGGTTTGTATTTTCTATTGTAAGAAGGGACTGTAAGATGGTCATTGGACTTGTAAATGAGCTTGGTTGAACCCAAGTCTGTTGATGATGAATCCTCCCTGGCACAGAGAGCAAGATGTCTACTCTCTGTCCCAAGAATCTTAAACATTCAACCTGACTCTAGCTTTCAAATTGTAACATGTTTATTATAGATGATAATTTGGGTTAGGTAAGGATTGAGGGCTAAGAGATTCCCTGTCACAAATAAGGTTCTACCTTTCCCAGACCACTGACCTTGCAAAAGGTCGCTTTGGTTCCCAACAGAGATGGGACTACACTGACTCCCTCTGCCTCAAATCCCACAGTCCTGTCTAGCTACCCTAGGCTAAGCCCATACAAATATAGTCTTTGGTGAAAGCCAGAGATAGCTGTTGAATCAGGAGCTGGTGCCAGGAGTGACCTAGTCACCTAGGCATTGGCAAAGTCCACCAACATAACGTGGAAGTCCAGGTCACTGTCAATGATAGTGCTTCTTGAGAGGTCACTAGATGTCACTTCAATGTCTGGGATCAAAGAGGGATGATAGGATCCAAAGTAGATGATTTGGGTAGGTTTCCCACTGGATCAAGAGAGAACTTAGTTCAGAAGGTGTTTACTTCTCAACAATTCCCCACTCTCTCCCCAGTTGACCATTAACTCCCTCAGAATCCTTCCCCAGGATTCTGAGATCTCCTCCTATACTTCCTGGTTTCTTGCATTCCATCAAACTTCTATCTCTCCACTCTGGTCCTTTACCTTTTTCCCAATTTCCTCCCTATCACTATCAACAAGGGTGGGCATCCAGCTTGGGGTTTGGTGAAGCATAGGCTATAGACTTCACGTTCACTTGAAAAACTTGTCAGATCTTGTCAAGATGGTATTTGACTAAAATTTGCCTTCGTCTATCAGTCAATTGAATATGCCTCAGCATGGTGTGCAAAGTCCTATACTTTGGGAACAGGATCTCTGACTCTCTTTTCAGGAAGAAGGCCTTTCTGAAGAGGGCCAGCAATAAAATGAGGGAACTTAGGGAGCTCCATATGAACGCTGATTACCCCCACTCTGTCCAATTCAACAAGGATTTGTTAAGTGTCTACTGTGTACAAGGTACTATGCTAGGAGCTATAGATTGCAAAGACAAAAATAAAACTTTTTTTCATCAAGATATTTACATCTTTGCTCTATTGCAAAAATTAATAATATAGAAATAGATATCAAGTGATAACATTTGTATAACCCAGTGGAATTACTTGTCAGCTCTAGGAGGGGAGGAAGGTGAGAGGAGGAAGAGAAAATGAATCATGTAACCATGGAAAAATAGATTTTTTAAAATAAAAATAAATAAATAAAATATGTTTACATCTTAATGAGATGGGATGTAACATGTAAACTGATAAGTAAATATAAAATGATTTGAAGAGGGAGAGAGTAATAACATAAGGATAGGGGAAGGAAAGTTTTAAAGGAAACAGTTCCTAAACTGAACCCCAAAAGAGGCTATGAAAAATCCCTACCTCTATAGAGCTTACTTTCGTTTTGAGTCATACAAGTGCAAAGCCAAGAGGCCTTCTCAGAGGCAGCTATGAGGAGAGAATACATTACAGTTTGAAGGGTAGTCTAAGGAAAGGCATAGACATGAAAGAAGGAATCTCCAGTTTAGAGACTGGATAGCAGGTTTGTTTGGAGGGAACATCTGGAAAGCTAAGTAAAAGGCAGACTCTGAAGGTTTTTTAATGAAAGTTTATTGAGCATCTCTTTTATAGATTAATTGTACCTAACCCAGGTATTGTCCAGTCATGCTGTCCTGTACATTGCTGCTGATATTCATGTTTCTTGAACTCTCACCCAAGATGTATTTTACCCCAATTGTTGAGAAACTGCTAAATCTATATTTTTGACTTTGTACCCTGAGAACCTAGAATGACTCCTGGTACATGAATGAATGGATGGATAAATGAAAGAATGAAAATATATCTACAAAGCTCTTAATATCTACCAATCCCAGGGTCCTCACCAAACTTGATCTTGTCAGTCTTCAAGCCTTGCATATATATATATATATATATATATATATATATATATCATCCTTTACTTTTCACATCGTCTTATGGAAATAGAAAATGAGTCCATCTTAGAATTATTTCTTGAAAGCCTCCTTCATTTGACTGCCCTGTAACTTCATTCACCATAGAAGAGATGTCTTAAACCATAACATCATACTCAGCTACTAGTATCCACCACTCCCTTGTTGTCTCTCCCTATCAGAATATAAACTCCTTGAGGGCAGGAACTGTGCCTCTTTTAATATTCAAATACTTGTTATTTGTGCCTGTCACATACTAAGAGTTGTTTTTTTAAATTTATTCATTCATCAATTCAATCTATTTAATCATATGCCTAGAATCATTTTAGGGATAACAAATCAAAAATAATTCTCTCCTTGCCTCCAAGGAATTTAACTTCTATTGAGAAAAGGCCAATTTGCTCACATAAAAGCAAAAGTAAAATAGATATTAAAAAGTACAAAGTAATTCAGACAATAAAAAACTATGAGCAGAAATAGGAGAGACCTCTTGGTAAGATTTTTTAAAGAATGTATAGGTAATAAACCTCCTTTTCTTAGTTTGGTAACTATGTAGAAGATAAATTGAGCAAATAGGTGGTACAGTAGAAAGAATGTAGGACTAGAATCAGAAGCCCTGAGTTCAAATTCTGCCTCAGATACTGACTAGCTCTGTGACTTTGGTTGTCACTTAATCCTATTTGCCTCAGTTTCCTCATCTATAAAATGGGTTAGAGAAGGAAATGGCACACCACTCGAGCATCTTTGCCAAGAAATGACCCAAATGGGGTCACAAAGAATTAGATGCAACTGAAATGACAGAAACAACATAAAACAACAAAAAAGGACAGATTTCCCCTAATTTTTAATGGGTATGCTCTACAAGCAGAGAGATTTTTTGAGAAAATAACTGAGGAAATGCACTGCTCACCTATTTCACTGAACTCCGAATTGGATGTCCATCCTTGTTGATAAAAGACACAAATAACTATGTACATAAAGTTTGCAAACATTCAAGTGCTATATAAATGTCAGTTATTACTACCATCTTTATCATCATCAGAAGCAACAGCAACAATATCGTCATCATCATTTCAGAGTGGAAGGCAATGAAGATAGAATTCAATTATGTCTAAAAGTGTGTTTACCATTCTGTTGTGGTATCTTCTGCATATCAGCTGCAACTGACAGAAAGTATCACCAAGTCAGAGTCAACCACACTGAAGAAGTATAAAATGAATCTATAATTCAAATTCAGAAGATGAATATGCATATCGGGATGTGTGCCAAGGGTCCTCCCCCTTCCTAAGGGTCTTATTAAGGGGATCTCAATCTTAAGGAAAGGCACACTGAACTTTGGTTCAAGATCTTACCATAGGCAAATTGTTTAAACTTTCTCTGACTGTTTCCTCTTCAATAAAATGAAGATAATAGAATCCACCCTACAACTTCACTGAGTTATTGGGAATATAACATTCATCTGTCATAATATTCAGCTCCTTTATATGAAGGAAGAGAAGAATCCAAGTGGAACTGAGATCAAGCAGCAACAAAGGGGCTCTAGTCAAGGCCAGGTACTTCAAGGCTAATGGAATTATGGAATATACATCTTAGCCTCCAGAAATTGGAACAGGAAAGTTCAACATCACAAACAGTAGAGACAGAAGAAGCCAGATGGTAAAAGGAGCAAAAAAAAAATATTTCTTGCTGATTTACCTGCCTCTCTCTCTCACTCTCTCTCTCTCTCTCTCTCTCTCTCTCTCTCTCTATATATATATATATATATATATATATATATATATACTCACTCTTTTGCCTGCTTATAGGAAGTGTGTGATCTTAGAGAATTAAATGAATCAAGCTGTGACATCTTTAGAACTTTGGGGTTCACAGTAGCCATTCTAAGGGATGTCTGAGTCTGGAAGATACTGGGGTTCATAGCCATATGATAGTTGTTTTATTATTATGTGTGGTTGTATTATATGTATTGATTCTATGCTGAGGGTAAAACAGTATATCCAATATCCAAATGTACCCTAAATTTGATTCCTTTATTTTTCCAAGGTCACATGACTAGACTTTAATGGACTATAGCAAGGTGAATGAAGAAGTAGTGTTGTCCCAGAAGTGGGTGCTCAAGGCTGTTTGGATTAGGTAAATCTATCCTAGGACATTCCTAAAGTTAGGAGGTATTAGGTAAGACTGCACTGCTAAACAGAAAAAGGCAGAACAGAGGATAAAAAGTCATCAATATTCTAAGAACCATAGAAAGCTTGGCATCTTCCCAACAATTCCCCTCATCAGGGCAAATCACCTAACTCCAGAGTGAGTGAGCATGGAACTGGCTTAGCTGTTGCTGAATCCAATCAGATTAATGGATAGCAAAACCACCTGGTAGAGAAATGAAGACCAAAGAAATAATGAATGCAAAAATCTCATCAATTTCAAAGCATCATAAAAATGTTATATTCTATTGTTTTCATTACAGTAGCTTTACAGGGTACCACAAAACCCCTCTGTAAGAGCTTAAAGTCAAATTTTATATTACATTTTGAAAATCAGGTATAAAATGTCTTCTGAGCAGTGAGGACAGAACATCAGGAAAAGTGTACACTGTGGTGGACAAATTGCTAGACTTGGAGTTACAAAGATCTAAATTCAAATCCTCCTTCTAATATTTACTAACTTTACGACCATAGATGAAATACCTAATCTTTGAACCTTAGTTTCCTCATCTATAAAGTAGATTGAATATATGTAGCACCTGCTTCATAGAATTGTTGTGACATTCAAAGGTAATTATGCATATAAAGTTTGCAAGGCAGTTAGCTTCTGCAATAGAAAGAATGGTGGGCCTGGAATCATGAAGACTCGTCTTCCTGAGTTCATATCTGGCCTCAGATGCCTATTAGCTGTGTAACCATGGACAAGTAATTTAAGCTTGTTTACCTCAGTTTTCTCATCTGTAAAATGAGGCAGAGAAGGAAATGACAAATTATTTGAGTAACTCTGCCAGGATCCCAAAAGGAATCAGGAAGAGTCAGACACACCAGAAAAGTGATTAAATTACAACAAATTTGGCAAACATCAAAGTGCTATGTAAATCTCAGTTGTTGCTACCATCATCATCTTCACCTCAGAGGTGAAGGCAAGGAAGGTGGAATTCAGTAGAAGGTTTGAGAGAAAACTTTTACCTACAGACTATCCCTGACTTTCATCATCAACAGTCTGCATAGTGTACAATCTATTTTCCTAATGGCCAAATAATTGCTTTCTATCTTCAATATGTAGGTTGGATTCCTTTCAAAAAGGAAAGGTAAAGGGGTGAGAGAAATGTCTTTGCACTCTCTAGATGACTGAGGTAACCTAATATTCCTTAGCAGAATAATGTAAGAAGTATTCACAATAAAAACATGGATGCACAAGTATCTGGGAAACACAAAAAGGAATCATGACCAATGTCTAGATAACGGAAGGTGGAAGAATATGGAATAATGGAAAAAGAGAAGAAGAGTGTCAATTAGAAACAAGGTATAAATATGAAATCTTTACTAGAGATGGGGAAGATGGTCCCTTTGAAGAGAAAGCATCTGATTGTATACCTAGAAATCATTATAGGGCATAAACAGGCCCTATTAAGAAAGAAACCCATGAAATAAAGGAGAGATAAGTAGCAATAGGATGACTCTCTACTGAATCAGCTAATTATATATAGCACTGAATCAACTGTGATACAAAATTAATAATATAAAGTCAGCTGTCTTCCCAGGGCATGCATCTGGGATGTGACCAAGACTTTTTGTCTTGTCGAACCTAGTGAACACCACCCACTTCTGAGTATTTTGAGGAGAAATAATACTGCCAAATGAAACATGAAAAATTGCTAAGGATTATGAAGTTCTTGACAAGGAACTGAAGACCTTCGGGGCACAGGTGGTGTTTTCATCACTGCAGTTGATTGACAGCAATGACTTCAGAAGAGAAAAGTAGGCTTTAGAAATGAACAACTATTTAAGAAAATAGTGTTTGAATACAAAACGAAGATTTCTGTACCATAGCTTAAAATAAAGACATGACGTATCCCTTCCTTGCCAGGATTCCAATGTTCCTAGTGAGAACTAGTAAAAACAAACAAACTATATACATATATATAAATTGGGGTTTTTGTATATAAACACAAACACATATATACTCATAAATATATGTGTATGTATATATAGATATACACATACATATATGTTCACATATACACCTATATATATTTCCCTCTGGAGTCTTACAAATGAAAATATGAAGGCTTTAAAAAAGAGAAGATATAGATGACTGGTATCTACATATTTCTAGATAACTGCATCACCAATAAAATAGAAGTCAGAGAGAGAAAGTATAAAATTGGGAAGGGGAAGAGGAGGAAGAAGAAGAAAAATCTTTAATAATAGATGAAAACTAAGAAAGGAATTAGATATAAAATATGTGGACTTAGACATTTAAACACAAATGCACCAAGTATGAGTATTGACCAAGTTGAACTAAAAAACCTACTTCAAGAAGGAAAATTGCCAGCATAGGTAGCAGTGAGAATTGAGATTAAAAGTGGAATATAGCTCCAGAATGGTATATCCCATTCAAAAGAAATTAAATGGATAGAAGCCAGGGAGTAGAATAACATTTATGTTTTTTTTAATAGACACAAATTGGGAAATCCATGCAGTAAATGGAGGAAGCATGATCATGAACATTGGAGCAAAGATCAAGGGAGGCAACAAAAGAAGCCATATCACAGTGATTTTATTCTATAAACCACCTAGACAAAGTAGGAAATAGATATGGAAACATGAAATACATCACAAGCCTGGCACAGGGTCATGAGGCATTGGTAAAAAAAAACTTTAATAATCTAGATATTTGATCAAGCTTTCCTTCCATCAACAGAAGAGAAATTAATAAATTCTTCATTCATCTTAATAACAATTTCAGGCTTCAAAAGGTGAATGAAGTGATGAGTGGGAGCAATTATTCCAGATCACATTTTTAAACAAAGAACTGATTGCTGAAATAAAATTGATGGGGATCTTCAGAACAAGTGACCACATCTTTATGATTAAGAATGTTTATCAATGGAAACCAAAAAATGTATGATTCAGAAGAAATAAAGATGAGCCTAAAGTCTTGCATGTTGCATAGGTTTAGAAGGCAAATTGCTTAGGATTCAGAAAAAGGATAAGCTTTGTTAACAACGACTACTCTGACCTCACTGCCTGAAATCAAAATATGTTACATTTCGTTCTTTTTCCAAAATTCTCTGGTACTATTAATGAGGCTGGACCAGTGATAGGCAAACTATGGCCTGTGGGCCAGATGTGGCTCCCTAAAATGTTCTATCAAGAGGCACAACATTATTGCTAATCTGATGAATATAATGAGTAGGATATAATACAACGAAACTTCGAAAGTTTAGAAACAGACTAACAGATGATCATTGCCTTTCCTTTGGCCCCCTCTTTAAAACGTTTGCCCATCGCTGGACTAGAGGGTATCTGATCTTTCTCCTATTGATTTAATCCTCCACCAAATGAATTCCCCCAATTTTATTAGTCCCTTTGCCCCCTTTTTATTTAACTGTTGACCAGTTAATATTAGCCTTTTCAAAGGAATACTTAATCTAAAAGTATTATCAAGAAGAGATAATATAGGAGTAGCTAGGTAGCATAATGGATAGAGCATCAAGCCTAGAGTCAGGAGGACCTGGGTTTCAATATAGTTTCAGATACTTCCTAGGTGCGCAACCCTAGGTAAGTCACTTAACCCAGATTGTCTAGCACTTGCCTTTCTTCTCTTAGAACTGATACCAAGAAAGAAGGTAAGAGTTGAAAAATTTAATTAAAAAAAAAAAGACATACAGACAACCCCTAACTCCAGCATTTGGGAATCATAATCCCTTTCCCCAATACTACCTTATTCCTTGGGGAGGTAAAGGGTATGAAATTCACAGCTTAACTCAGTTCCTTTTTAATTTATTCCTCCCAGTTCCATGTCTAAATACACCCCACCTCTGGCTTCTCAGGTCTTCCCTACTAGGCTGGTAGCAACATCTAGACTGAAATTATACCTCCAAGATTGCCATGGCTCAATTTCCTGTGCCCAGGGATTCCATCACCTTTACCAAGAACTGAAAAGGACAAATGAAACAAAACCATAACCTCAAATCTATTTCTCTGGACCACAGGACCTAAAGGTAGACATTTCCTACACACAGTTCAATCAATGCATCTACTCACACTGTGAGTAAACAGGACCTTCACCCCCTAGAATCAGATGGAAAGAGAATGAGACTATCCCAGTAATAGTTTTGAAGACAAAGTCTTTTCTGGGTCTGTAGCCAGTGAGAAAGAGGCTACTCCCAAGTAAAAACTTGTAGGGGAATGTAACATGTCTTTTCCCAGAAGCAAGACTCTTAAGGCTCCCACATGGGTACTTCCATCTTGGGGGACCTGAGCATGTGCCAAAGCAGGGTTATAATAGTATCCCAGGACCTAAGTTTCTGCAAACAAAGTTAATACCAAAGCCAGGAGAAGCCCTTAAGAACTTAAATCTGAAGATGTCAACAGAAAGAATTCCAATGAGGAAAAGATAAGGAATTTGGCTAAACATATCAATAATTAATTAGCCAACTTAGATTTTTGGAAATCCACATTAGATGAAAGCAAGCGCACCAGATATCAAGATGAATATATTCATAAAAAGAGCATGAGGAATTAAAGCTCTGAATAAACTGAGTTTCACAATTACTACTGAGAATATTTTTCAAAGTATTTTTAACTGTTTTGGGGAAAAGAGAAAAGTCAAAGAAAGGACAATCCTGCTGTTCAAGATAGAAAGGAGTGTGATAAAAATGAACTATAGAGAAAAAGCAGAAATATCTGATTCATTTTTCTTCTTTGTTCTCTGTTATGGAGAATGATCTTTGGACTGGAAGAAACAGAACAACTTCAACAAAAGTCTAGTGGGCAATTGACAGCCAAGACAAATAAAACAAGATAAAGAGAATTCCTTACTACTCTTGTTGAGTTCAAGTCACCAGGCCTAGTCAAACTACATTCCAGGACACCAAAAAAAGGGGAAGATATCATTGTTGAACCACCGCCAGTGGTTTAAAAGCTTGTGAAGAATAGGAGAGCAACCCCAGGAATGGGGAAGAGCAAATGTTGCCCCGATTTTCAAAAAAGTAAAGGTATTACAGTTTCAAAATATAAGACAATGAGCTTGACAGTTATCTCTGACAAAATTCTAATGCATATTATTAAAGGGATGGTTTCTGAATATCTAGAAAGAGAAGCTGTGATTGAGACATCCTGGCTTCATTAATAATACATCATGCTGAACTTATCTCAGAATGAAATCTTTTTTTGATATAGTTGCTATACTGGTAAATACAAAGAAAGACATAGACATATAGTTATCTCAGCAAAACAGTTTTGAACAAGATGGTATTATGTAGACTAAGGTGATAATATAGTTAGGGGAGTTCTGCACCTTTTCGAATCACTAGATCTAACAATATTCAATAATGCCTTGGATGGAATTCTCTAGTAAGGATACCATAAATCTCGGTCTTTGGGCCCAATCTTTTTAACATTTTGTTCTCTGATTGGACAGAGAGATACATGGTATGCTTGACAAATGGCAAAAAATTTCAGATGGTAAAAAGTTGGGAAGGACACATTGAAAATCAGAATTAGGATACCAAAAAGGCTATAACAATGAACTGAGTATGATAAAATGAAATGAGTAAAAATAAAATCTTTCATTTGAGTTTTTAAAAATTGTAATTATAGGGGGCAGCTGGGTAGCTCAGTGGATTGAGAGCCAGGCCTAGAGACGGGAGGTCCTAGGTTCAAATATGACCTCAGACACTTCCCAGCTGTGTGACCCTGGGCAAGTCACTTGAGCCCCATTGCCTACCCTTACCACTCTTCTGCCTTGGAGCCAATACACAGTATTGACTCCAAGATGGAAGGTAAGGGTTTAAAAAAAATTGTAATTATAAGTAAAGAGGGCATGGATAGATGAGTTTATGTGTAAAAAGATCAAGGTGGCCCTCGAGTTCAATATGTCAGCAATATCAGTCCAAATAGCTAATAAATTCAAAGTTGTATCAAGTTGCATAACATCCAGAAAAAGAGATGTGAAAGTCCTGCTGTACTCACTCATACACAGGTATTTGACTTAGTTGTTGTTAAAACTCTCTAGGAAGGAAACTGTGAAACTAGAAACTGTCCAAAGGAAGACAGCCATGATACCTTGAGATCCTGTCAGGTATGGATCCTTTAAAGAGACTGAGAATGGTTAGCCTGAAGAAGAGATGATTGGGTAGGGTGGAAGTGGAGCTACTGGAGAAAGGATGATACCTATCTTCAGGTATTTTGAAGGGTTGGGTGGATATTGCAAAGTCCAAGATTTAAATTTGATAAAAAGGAATAATCCCTTTGCAGATAGAGCTGTCCAATATTAGAATGGCTGCCTCAGAAGACAACGGATTTCTCCTTCCCTAGAAGTGTAGCAAATGCTGTCTGACCCACTTGTCCAGGAGTTTGTAGAGTCAATTCTTTATCAGGTACTGGGTACACTAGATGGCCCTTGACATCCCTTCTATCTCTGCGATTTTGTGATATTCCATTATTTTGTATTTCTCTCTGCAGACCCTGGCTCCAGTTCAAATAATAAATGCTTGCTGAACTGAATCAAATTGAAACAATGCACTTGGCTTAGCTGCCCTGGAAGCCCAGCCCTTATAAGGTGATTCCTTCTACAAGTACTTTCTCTATTCACAACACCTACAATTGATTTCTTTTTCCCATCCCCCAACCCCTTACAATGACTCATTGCCCTAGTGATTGTGTAATTACTGTTTATTGTCAGACAGTTGGCATTTTAATTAGACTGGTAACTTTTAATTATTGCTACTCTGTCATTAGCATATTGTGGAGTATGTTTTCTGCCTTGTAATGGTATCATCTTTTTTGTTTGTTTTTGCAAAGATAGCTGATCTGTTGGTTTTCCTTCTCAGTTTTTTCCTGCCTCTGTTCCCAAGGGCACTCAAAGTGAAAACATTTTAAACAAATGAGTCTACGCATTATTTTTTTAAAATTAAAACTCCTAACTTTATAAGGCAGTGTGGCATGTCCTGAACAATGAAAAACAGTCGTATCGCTTATTAGTTCAAAATCTAACTTTCAGCCTCATCTCAAAATTCCAACCGCACGATCTAGACCCAAACAAAATAGCACTATTTGCCATCTACCTAAGATACCCTGTTTGTACCCATTCCTACTTTGAGTGAAACTTTTCTTTGCATGGAGAATGCCTTTCCTTTTCACCTCAAATTGTTAAAATCATATTCTGTTCTCCAAGACTCAGTTCAAATAACATCTATTCAAGAATAAAAATTCTAAGAGACTGGCTTCCATATAAGAGGATCAATTTATCAATCAGGCTAGTAATAATCAATAAATTAATTGGTCAATGATCTCTCTGTGAGAACAAAGATCCCAAAATCTTGCCACATAGATCCATAACTACACTTTTTGTGGCTCATTATTCAGCTTTCCCCTGGGCATCCCAACAAATGTCTGACTGGTGCATAGCCCCTGAGTTGGTTCATCATACCCTCAATCCCTCTAAATTCCTGAGCAAAAGTAGAGAATCACATGCCTGTTCCCTTGACCATGATGTCTAGAAGAAAAAATTTAATTCTGCCTGGTTAGGAGTGACCTCATTCAATGTTTCTCAATGGACGATTCAAGGACTTAGTTCTGTTGTTAGCAGACATACATGGCTTAGGCTGGCTCATTTTTACCAGGTAAATCAGAATCCATAATCCATCATTCTACAATGGAAGATATTCTAGAATGGGACATTCTGTGAAGCCCCTAGTAATGAAGGAAAGAGTAGAAAGATCCAAGGAAATGATTTGAACATCAATTCAAAAATTCAGAAATGGAAATAATTCAATATAATAGAAATAAGTCTTCTCAGGGCAGTTTTCATAGATCCTCCCTCACCCCCCAAAGCTGATAGTCTTCTCTCCTTCATCTAACTGCAAGGTAACTTGTATATACCTTTCAAGTTATATTTTGCATTTTAGGTATTTGTTTTCATGTTATCAACCTCTCCTAGATTGTATGTTCAATGAGGAAAAGACTACAGAAGCCAGCATGCATCTATATGGGGTGTCCCAAAAATTTTAGTGCACCTTAAAGCTCTAAGTTTTTTTTTTAAACCTGCACTAAGACTTTTGGGACACTCTGAATATAGAGGGACTGCAATTTAGTAAAAAGAATATTGCATCTAGAATCAGAAGTTGGGTTCAAATTTTGGTTCTACTCCTTACTGTCTATGTGACCTTAGACAAGTTAATGTTTTCAGGAAATCATTATATGGATTCTTCCACCTATTTTACTAATTCTTTGGGTAAGCTGTGAAAAAAGATTTACCTTAGCCCATCAATTCACTGATTGATTTTCAGATGTAGATAAAATATGTGTGTGTAATTTTAAATGAATACTCAGAGATTTTATCAATGTAAGATATTTCTGGTGTGGGAATTCTCTCCATCTACATAGATGATAACCTGTCTGACATTCATTCATTGGATAAACTTTGATTTAACACTTATTGTGTGCCTCTCACAATTCTGGGAATACATGAACAAATAAGAAAGAATTCCTGCCTACAAGGAGTTTCATTCTATTAACCCTCACCAACCTTTGTATGGGAAATCAAATACGAAAAAAATAACATGCAATATAATTCCAAATAGAAGGACACTGGCAATAGAGGAGAAGGAATAGGTTTCCTCTAAAAGGGAACTGATATTTCAGCTGAGTCTTTAAGGAAGCCAGGGATTCCAAGTGACAGAGTTAAGGAGGAAATATATTTCAGGCTTAGGAGGTAGCCCAAAAAAAAGTGAAGACATAGGAGATAGAAGATTTGTCACCTACTGGGTAACATGAATTCCCTAACTTACTGAAAGGTTAAAAAATTTGTCCAGGGTCCTAGAATTAATTTATGTCAGAGGCAGGACTTGAACTCAGATCTTTCTGAGTCCTAGGCCAGCTCTCCATCCACTATATCAAGATGTCTCTAGCAGTGATAGGCAAACCATTCCTCGTGGGCCAGATCCAGACCATAGTTTGCCCATCACTGCCTTAAGCAATTCCCTAATCACTATGCCCCCACATCCAGATGTACTATGGCCTGGATATGGCCGGTGGGGAATGATTTGCCCATCACTGCAAGGAATCTCCTAGGGCTAGATGATGGCTATATCTAACATACTCATATAAAATGTCCTATTAAAACATGTTCTTGAAAAATATGCATCCCTGAGAAGAGGAATCCATGATATCATCTCCCTCTAGCAGAAGGAGAGTGAACTTTTGAATTTGTTCAGGTGAGATAATGATGCCAGGGAAAGAAATTATGAAGTACTAATAGATGATTTCACAGTTCATAGAGAGATGAGTACTTTCAAGTTTCTCTAGTTTTTTCCTCACAACCACCTTGTGAAGGAGACAATGGAAAGCTCATCTCTACCATATAGCTGAGGAAGTTGGAGCCCAGAGAAGAAAAGTGACTTAGCTGGAATTAATCAGCTGGTAATTTTCAACCAGGGCTCAAACCCAGAGCCTCTTTTTCTGAAATTAGAACTCTTCCCCATGACAAATTCATGGACCATAGAACTTCACAGATAGAAGGGCCTTTGAAAGCTATACTATATCACATCATTTTTATACAGTGAGAAACTAAAACACACACACACACACACACACACACACACACACACACACCATGTTTTAATTGCTTTAGAAGCAAAACTAGAGGGAAGAGACCCTGGATGTGTATTTGAGCAGTTTGTAGCCCAGAAACAGAGAAATGTAAAGTTAAGGGAAGAAACTACTCAGAGATTTCTTATAAGAGAGTCCAGGGGGTGACAAGCCAAGTGAGAAGGTAGATTTGACTGTAGAACAAGATAGTCAGGACACACCCAGCCCAGGAAAAAATTTCCCCTTAAGGGTCAGAAGAAAGATTTATAGAATTTAAATTAACATCCAACACTCCAAGAATTATATTTTATAGAGTTTATTAATAATCACTTGAAGTAGAAGGAATAAAAAGGAAATAGAAGTAAAAAATCTAATTATCTAACAAAATTAAGACCATGTGAGCAATAGTCTCCTGGCTTTCACTTCATGCCACCTCCACCAAATCGATCAGATCAAGAGAGAGTAAGCTGGCAGGGCTACACAAAAAATAACCTCCCTACATCAGCGGGGTGCTGAGAATCATAGTTTTTAGGGTAACAGATTTTAATTACACAAATTTCAAACTAGATCTAAACCAGTGGTTCCCAAACTTTTTTGGCCTACTGCCCCCTTTCCAGAAAAAATATTACTTAGCGCCCTGGAAATTAATTTTTATATTATTTTAATAGCAATTAATAGGAAAGATAAATGCACCTGTGGCCATCACTGCTTCTCTGGATTGCTGCAGCACCCACCAGGGGGTGGTACCCCCCACTTTGGGAATCTTTGCTCTAAAGGTAAAAGAACAAAGGACTACAAAAAACAGTGAGGCATGGAATCATAAAAAATTTGTAGCTGACAGTGACATTAAAGATCATCTAATATGAAGCTAGCAACTAGAAGCTCCAACTTGAGATTCTTTAAGATAATTCATGTTCTTTAAGCTAAATTAAACAAACGAGTCTTCCTTAATCTAGGTTTGAACCCCAGCTCTACCCCCGGCAACCTATGGGACTATGAACAAGTTACTTAAACTCTCTTCTCAGTTTTAAATGTTCTCTAGAAAATGAAAGGAATGACCTTAGACAGCCTCTGAGGTCATTTGCAGCTTTAAGATAAGATGACTGATGTCACTTCACTTGGGAACAACTTTCCACCCCAAGCCTTTTATCCCATCAATTGTTAGTGTTACGGTCCCCCTCCCCAAATACTTTGTATATACTTTGTCTCTTCTGATTATTGGTCCCCAGGAGAATGTAAGGTCCTTGAGGGTAGGATGTGTTTTATTTTGTTTGTTTCTGTTTAACTGTCATCTAGTACAGCAGTGTCTTGTAGGTAGTTAAAAAAATGCTTGCTGGGTTGAATTCTCTCTGACTGTCTAGATCAGTGATGGGCAAACTTTTTAAAGAGGGGGTCAAAGGAAAGGAAATGCTCCTCTGTCAGTCTGTTTCTAAGGCAACTCTTTCAAAGTTTTAATGTATCCTACTCCTTGTATTCCTCGGATTAGGAATAATGTCCCTCGGCTGGACAGAACATTTCAGGGGGCTGCATCTGGCCCACGGGCCATAGTTTGCCCATCACTGGTCTAGATTCAAAATTCCACTTTAAAGGCAAGGCCTGGGTAATCTTTATTTTTGTATCCCCAACACCTTGTACAGAAAAGGTGCATAAAATTTATTTACTGGATCTAGTGATGAGTGTCTGAGGATTTGTGGATAAACATACCTACTAACCTTCTTATTCCAAAGCTCCACAGGAGCAGACCAAGTTTTTGGAATGGGCAGAACTGAATGTTACCTTGACTGGCCAAAAAGTTAGGTGGTCTGTTGGACACAATAGCAATGACAGAAATACCTCTGGTGGCAAAAGAGCCATCATAATAGGCCAACAAGTTGCTATAGCAACAAGATTCTTCTCCCTTCCCCCGCCCCCAAAGCAGTTTGGTTACAAAAGCTCTCCCATTTCATATGGTTTCAAGGCCACTGGAGAGTCATTGATTTCCTAAGCCCCTGTCAGCTTTGACAGCCCCTGGCAGAGATCACGAGTTAGACTAAGGAACAGATTTAAATCAGTTGTTTCCATGAGGCTTTTTTTTCCCCCAAAGGGCCACCGTCAAGTATATGAAATAGTTCTGAAGGCCATGAGTATATTTTCATATGTCAACATGGACTGTGTAGGCTATTCTCAGGCAATTTTCAAGTTACCATTTTATTACCGCTTGCCTGAGGGCTATTGCCTCTCAATTGTTCCCATCTCCATCCCTCCTTGCCACCCACTCTTATTGACTCTGATCTCCTTCCCCAGCAGCCTTAGATAGGCAAGGCAGAGGCCCCCAGAAGAGAAAGGGAAGGAGGGCACACTATGTGCCATCAGAAGCCTTAACATTCAGCCGTAAATAACCTCAGGTGGAAGTTAGCAAAATGCTGATTTTCCAAATAGTGCAGGCTGTTTCTTCCCATGTAGCTTTATCTCTCTGCATGAAAGTCCAGTCACAGGAAAGCATAAAGTGAACATATGGAGGGAAGAGGGTGAGGGCAGAATGAAGCTCCTGATAGCAGCTGTGGTCCATGGCTTCTGAAGCCCCTTCCAACTCTAAACATATGATTCTATGGTAATCCTCCGATTCCTGATCTAGGCTGAAGCCCCGAGAACTCAGTATTGTGGGAGAAAAATCCTGACTTCTCTTTCTGCTTTCTATCTTCTTTCAGCTGTATCTATACTCGTCGGATGCCTAACCGAGCTTGCCCTTGACATTGTACTCATTCTGGTTTTTGTGTCAGCTGCAAAGACATGGCTGCTATGCTATTAATGAAGAACAGAGTCAAGCCACTGTCTCCCTTTGATTGCCAAAGCCTCGCTTTATAACTTTTAGCATCTTTTCCAATAAGTAACCCCACCCAATAGTTTAGCTTTGCCAGAACTGCCAGTCAGGTTCTGTGATTATTACTTCCCGTTGCTTTTATTGGGGCATGTGGAGAGTTTCTGTATCAATCGGATTAGATGTCGCTGTCCATGGTGGAAAAATGGGGCCATGTAGCTGGAAGATGTGTGGACAGTTGAGGAAAAAGGAATAGGAAAAGGATGATGATGATGATGATGTGGTAATGCATTCATGTCACCAGGAAACTTTTCTGAACTGACTTTCTATACCTTTCATATAACATTGCCTGGTATTAGAGAAAAAAGGATTTCTGATTTCCAGCTCTCAGGTACAGATAACATGGATAACTTACTAGAGGCAGCCTAGAGAATTGCCTGAGACACTTAGAGACTGTGATTTGTCTGTCCATCATCACACAGCTCCTAAGTGTGTCAGAGGCAGAATTTGAACCCTGACTTCAAATAAGGCATTCTCTCTTCTGTGCCTTCCTATTTCTCACATCTCTCCCTTATGGAGGTGACAAGCCCTTTGAGATCAAATCTGTGATTCAGATTTGCTTTCATTGTATATCCCCCACAACCCCTAACGGTATTCATTCCTGGCCTTTCAGAAGTGCTCCATAAATGCCTGTTAAATGAGCGAGGCTTTTCTCTGAAGAACTAGTCATATTGGGAAATGACCATTTCGTGGAGCCCAGAGTTGTCAGTGGCTAATTGAAGATACCACGGTGATCGTCCACAGCTTCCAAAAATCTATAGATAGCTTAGACATCATGGGGTTCCTAAGATGAACTGACTTAACCAAGACGGCCTGCTGGGAGGGACTATATCAGGTTCCAGATATGACCTTGTAGGCTGTCTGTATCACAGTGTGCCTGGAGTCCTGGCTTCTATTTGTGGTTCCCAAAGTGACACACTACCTTAGGGGAAAGTAGCTTAACCTCTTGGCTCCCAGGTACCTCATCTGGGGAATGGACTTGTTAATGCATACCCCTGTCGGATTTAATGAATACCCTGGACCCCATTTTAAAAGAAAGAGCAGGTTGGCACCCCCACATTATCTCTGCCAGTTCTTTGGGATCCTTTTTCAAGAAGGTCTATATAAATGCAAAGAGGAGAGATATAAATATCTTTGCAGCTCCAGAAATCCCACAAATGCTAATCTATTCTTTACTGTAGCAAGGCCCTTGATTTGGATCCTGAGTGGGTCACCTGTTCCCCTGATTAACTGCATACTGATGGCCCAGCTCTGCCCTTCTTAAAGATATGCTTATCTTTCAAATTAGCACAATGTAAATGAAAGAGGGAACTAATGCATTGCTCTTGTTCAGATTAGGCAGTGTCAGCACTCTGCCCTTTCTAACTGGGGCTGCCTGCTGGGCAAGATGCCAAAAGCTGTGGTGGAGGCTACTTTCGAGGCCAAAGCCTCTTACTTAAGGGTGCCGGGGGTCCCTCCGGGAAAAGGGAAGGGGTCCTCTCTTCATTCCTTGTCCGATAAAGGCTCGCCAAATAAAGCTGCTTTAGGAAGAGTTTGAATTCTTCTGTCTTCCTTTTTGCTCGGTCTGGAGAGAGTAATTCCCTGGCTTTCACTAACAGCCGGCTTCCCGACAGGAGCATTTGGAGTCCCATAAACACGTTGCCATCAGTCACTCTGACACTTCAGGAGCGGAACAATTAAAGTACAAGTATCACAGGGAAGCCTTAACTTTGATTAATAAAAGCTTGAAAGCCCTGTTTGAGCATCTACTGTTATGTCATTATTTCAGTTAAATTTTTTTTTAAGTAAATAAGTCTCACATGGCTGCCTGCGACTTGCTCCTTTTCTCCCATTTTCATTTTGGTTTGTTTTGAAAAGCCTTGGCATCCGCAGCCCTTTTAATAGGAAAAGGTCAAAAGGACGCCGTCCGGGAACTCCTTGATGGCTTTGACATCGTGTTTAACTCGCCCCTGTTTCTTATGGCCTCTTTCAGGGCTTGAAAGCCTTGTTTTCCCCTTGGCAATCTTGTCCTTTCCCACTTGTTAGGCCTGGGTTGCTCTGCTACGAGCCACCCCAGGGATTGTGGAAGGGAGACTGAAATGAGCAGCCCCTGCCCCCACCCCACCCCATGTTGGGAATTGGAATTAACTCGATCCCCTTTGTTTGACAAGAAATGAAAACTTCAGCTCATGGGAGTGTTTTTTCTTGACAAAACATCCTTGTTTTTGTAGCCATTTTATTGACCGATGTCAGCAAGGGCCTGGGAACAATGTGAGCTCCTGAGGTGCAGCATGGCTTGTCAAGGAAGCCCCAACTTTAGGCCCTCGGTGTTTTTTAAGCATGATTGCTTCGAGGAATGAACTGGGGTTTCTGGATTCCAATTTCGAGATTTAAATTCTGAATCTGTAAGCATGTAAACACTGGCTAGCATGGGGGGAAGAACACTTGCCCCGATTTCGAACGTGTCCGTCGGAAAGCAAGGGCATGAAACATTGGTATGCAGGGAACAGTTAAAGGTCAGTAGAAGGAAATGTGTACTTTTGAAAACAGATGGCCATTTGTCTGGAAAAGGAGCTGGGGCTTCAGCTGCTGACTTGTGCCAGCCTCAGTCCCCCAACCGGCATGTCTATTTTGTCTATTCCAGACGGAAGAAAAGCCGCATGTGGTTGCCTACCTTGGTGCAATCGCATTTTCTGACATCCTTTTAAACCTCTCGCCTGCTAGATAGCCGTTCTATGCCCTTTTTATTCCCACTTGCCCGTTTCCAAAAGGAAAAAAATAAACACAGCAAAACAGGATTAAAATATAATCTTCCCATTTGATCTGGTTCTCCTCAATGCTGGGAAAGGTGATGTTGTTCAAATATCAGTTGGTCAGGCTTTTGCTCTTTTGCCTGCTATTACCATCTCCAAGAGAATTCCATTGATCGTGTTTGAAATTCTTGATTGGAGCATGCTCGCATGTCTCAAAGCTCTGCTTGCGTGTCTGGGGGTGTCCAGTGTCTCAAGTGGAGGGCACTGTGTAACAAGCACCTGTCATTCATGGACCCACAGTCAGGAACCGAAAATGTCACCTTTGGAGAAATATACAGAATACAGTGCATCCTGCCCACCCCCTAATATCATATATTGATTGCCTTATTTAGTCCTTGTTTTCCCTTAGCCATCCTCTGGCTTCCTCGTCTCAGTCTTAACATTAATATAAATTTCATTATTCATTAAAAATATGAACCCCCAAATCCCTCAGTATACCACAGAAGGAAGCTAAATTAGCCACAGATTACATTTCACCTCTATAGGGAGCCTAGAAACAAACTGGCATTTGAGCATATATCTATATGTGTGTGTTTGTATATCTATCTATCTATCTATCTATATATATATATATATCATATATCTATGATATTTGCATCCTCTTTCTCTACTCATGTGAATTAGCAACACCTTTTAAAAATGCTTTTGGTAGATGAGAATGGCTGCGAGAATGACTTTTTTTACTGTAAATTTGTAGTCTTTTTTTTTTCCCCTCTTAATATATACAGGAGAGAGACTATCAGTGGAGAATCCCCTGGAGAACACATGAAGGATTCCTCTGCTTAAATACTCTCTTCTTACCCAGCATGCAGAATAGATTGCTGAGCCAGCTGTTTATTGGAAATAATTATTACTTCCTGCCAGAGCCAGAAAGTAAAGGAAGAAAATTTTTTTAAAAGCAAGAGTCGGCCAATTTTAGAAATTTGTGCTGATTAATTTTCTCATTATTTCTGTTCTGGTTTCTTTCTTCGTCAGAGGGAAAACTACATTCCAGGCCACAACTAGGACTATGTTATTTTAGCTTTAAGCTGAGGTACAGGAAAAAAAATTTCAAGTGTGATTATTTTCCCAAGTTACATTTTGTAGAAAATCAGCTGTTCCTAATTCTTCATTTCCCAATTAGGTAGCTATGGGGACATCTTTGGCTCCTACCCTTAAACATATATAATTCCTTTTGTGGGCCCAGGGATTCCCAACTAACTCATACCTCGTGTAATTCTGAAGTGTGTCAGAGATAGAGACAATGAGACAAGGTCAGAAGCATTGAGATAGTCTTTCCCCCTCCCAGATTACAATAACTTATCTGTGTCACTACTATAAATAATTTGCTTACTGTTTATAGTTAATTGCATGGATATAACCCTCATATAATAGAGATGACTGTATAAATTCCATACATCTATCCAAGAAACTTATTAAAAAATTTTTCCCAGCTTACTGCTTTCCTTCTAAGTTAAGCTACATTCAATTTATTTATACAAACCTTTTTAATTTAACATATTCAAAATTATCCATTTTGTATCTCACAATGCTTCCTATCTCTTTTTTTTTTTAACAAATTCTTCTATCCATAAATCTGATAGATAATACGTTCCATGTTCTTCTAATTTGCTTAGGATATCTCCCTTTATACCTCCAGAGAAATAAAGGACAAATAAAAATAAGTAAGCCATAGTTTCATATATACATATATTTTTTCCTCAAATGAAGCTTTCTCTAATGTGGGGAGAGGAGGGAGGGAGGGAGTTAACTGGGTTTTTTAATGTAAGGAACAAACAAACAAATAAATAAATTTAAATTTGAAAAAAATCCACTCATCCTCAGATCTGCTAAGAGAAAAGAAATTTCTGCCCCCATCCCACACATGTTTCCCCCCATCCCACCCTCCATGTACTCATGTACTGCTACATGGTGCCTATGACGCATGAATAGTGAGTGATCTTGGAACACCATAAATAGAAGTAGAAATATCCACGTTTTCCCCCATTCTCTTCTTCCATGAGACATGTTTTCCCCCTTTCCCCTTGCATTCTACTCTTTACTTTAGACACTTCCTCTGTGTTAATGTGCTCACTCATGCTAACTTGGGGAGAGATGACGCAGGTCTGAATACTCCCTGATGTTACTTGCCCGTTGTGTATCATTTAATTCAACAAACATTCAGTCAAATGCATATTTGCGGAGTCTCAGTTTCCTCTTCCATGAAATGTTGGAGAGAGAGACTGTAATAATTCTTGTACTGTCTACATCACAAGGTTATTGGGAGGAAAGAGCTTTGTAAATTATAAAGCATTTTATAAATACAAGCCATAATTGGTTGACATGGGGAGTAGCAACTGATTATCTTGGAAATAACTTCTTCTAACAACTCCACAGGAGGTATATAGCTCCTATATTTCCACTTAACAGGAAGAAAAAATGATGAAAGGAAATTGTCTTAGGATTCTAAGATTTTGAATGGGGAGAAAGCTCAAGTTAGAATACTGGTGACAGTGGGCAAGTCACAACCTCTCACATCAGGTTCTTCTTTTGAAATATGGGGATAAAAACAGTACCTACTTCACAGGAGGACTAAATGAGGTAATATATGCTCTGTGCTTTGCAAACCTTAAAGTGATATGCAAAGTGTCCTAAAAGTTTTAGTGCAGACTTTATTATTAAAACTTAATAATTAAACTCACTTATTAAGTTTTTTATTATTTTTTTAACTTTTATTTTTTTTAAAACCCTTAACTTCTGTGTATTGACTTATAGGTGGAAGAGTGGTAAGGGTGGGCAATGGGGGTCAAGTGACTTGCCCAGGGTCACACAGCTGGGAAGTGTCTGAGGCCAGATTTGAACCTAGGACCTCCTGTCTCTAGGCCTGGCTCTCAATCCACTGAGCTACCCAGCTGCCCCCCACTTATTAAGTTTTAATAGCTGAAGACTGCCACTAAGATTTTTGAAATATCTTGTATATTCTCTCTTCATTTTACAGGTGAGGAAAATGAGATCTGGTGAAGTAAGGTTACTTGCCCAAGGTAATGCAGAGTCTAAATAACAAAAACTTGTCTTCCAAGTAATTTATCAAGAAATTAGCAACACTGGAATTAGAATTCTTTTTCTCTTATATATTTCAACCAATTTCTACTCTATCTTGTATTTTTTAAGCCTGTATCTGGGTACTATGTACAAAATGGGCATCATTTCCCACAGGGCACCAAGTGGTCCATGGGTCAAAAGTGGTCATTTTAGAGGGGACTGAATAACTCTGACAGTGCCATACCTACCTCAGAAACCAAGGATGATTTTCAGAAGACTCTGGTTATAGCTATGAATTCAGACAACAAGGACCCGAGTAGAATTATAGCTGTCAGAACCCTTTTGACTCTTGCTCAGACAGATATTTTGGCTCTGAGTAATAGAATCATACTGAATGACCCAGAACAAATCACTTGAACTTTCTCAGCTTCAGTTTCCTTATCTGTAAAATGGGAACAAAAGTAGCACCTACATCTCAGGGTTGCTAGAAAGTAAAATGAGATGTTTTTAAAGGGTTTTTCAAATGTTAAAGTGCTATATAAATGCTCATTATTATTATGAATCTCCTTGTATATCTTAATGTCCTATGCAATAACTATTTTTTTTTGGTCACTTGAGTGGAATCTTTTTTTTCCTTTTTATTTTATTTAATTTAGAATATTTTTCCATGGTTACATGATGCATGTTCTTTCCCTCCCCTCCTTTCTCCCCACTCCTTCCTCCCCCTCCCCCAGGAACTGACAAACAATTCTACTAGGTTTTACATGTATCATTTTTCCAAACCTATTTCCATATTATTAATATTTGCAATAGAGTGGTCATTTACATCCCTAGTCATATCCCCATCAAAACATGTGATCAATCACATGTTTTTTGTTTTTGTTTTTGTTTTCTGTGTTTCTACTCCCACAGTTCTTTCTCTAGATGTGGATAGTGTTCTTTCTCATGTCACTCAGAAATGATCCTTGCATTGCCGCTAGTAGAGAAGTCCTTTATGTTCGATTGTGCCACAGTGCATCAGTCTCTGTGTACAATGTTCTCCTGGTTCTCCTCCTTTCACACTGCATCAATTCCTGGAAGTCTCTCCAGTTCACATGGAATTCCTCCAGTTCATCATTCCTTTCAGCACAAAAGTATTCCATCACCAGCAGATACCACAATTAGATCAGCCATTCCCCAATCGATGGGCACACCTTCATTTTCCAGTTTTTTGCCACCACAAAGCATGGCTGTAAATATTTTTGTACACCTATTTTTCCCTATTATCTCTTTGGGGTACAAACTCAGCAGTGGTATGACTGGGTCAAAGTGTAGGCAGTCTTTTAAAGCCCTTTGGGCATAATTCCAAATTGCTTTCCAGAATGGTTGGATCAATTCACAACTCCACCAGCAATTGATTAGTGTCCCAATTTTGCCACATCCCCTCCAATATTTATTACTTTCCTTTGCTATCATATTGGACAATCTGATAGGTATAAGGTGATATCTCAGAGTTGAGTTGATTTGTATTTCTCTAATTAAATGAGATTTAGAACACTTTCATGCGCTTATTAACAGTTTTAATTTCTTTATCTGAAAACTGTCTATTCATGTCCCTTGCCCATTTATCAATTGGGGAATGGCTTCATTTTTTGTACAATTGACTTAGCTCCTTATAAATTTGATAAATTAGACCTTTGTCAGAGGTTTTTGTTATAAAGATTTTTTTTCCCAATGTGTTGCTTCCCTTCTAATTTTGGTTACATTGGTTTTGTTTGTACAAAATCTTTTTTTTAAAACCCTTAACTTCCACCTTAGAATCAATGCTATGTATTGGTTCTAAGGCAGAAGAGTGGTAAGGGCTAGGCAATGTGGGTTAAGTGACTTGACCAGGGTCACAGAGCTAGGAAGTATCTGAGGCCAGATTTGAACCTAGGACACCCATTTCTAGGCCTGGCTCTCAATCCACTGAGCCACCCAGCTGCCCACTATACAAAACCTTTTTATTTTAATGTAATCAAAATTATTCATTTTACTATGTGACAACTATTATCACTATCACCATCTTCATTATTGTTATTATTTAGAAAGAAAAGATCACCAAGACTAACTCTTTAATTGTGCTATTGAAAAAACTGAGACCAAGAGGGTATCCCCTCACAGAGTTTATATTTTCTCTGAGTAAACATGGGGTTCAAATCCTGAATCTGATGCTATTTATATGACCTTGAGTAAGTCCCTTAACTTCCCTGAGGTTTAGTTTCTTCATCAGTTAAATAATCAGTTTGTGTATTCCTTCCAGTTCTAAATCTATAAACTGTAGACTTATGAAATCCTGTATGCAAGTAAGTAGACATGGAATATGTAGAAAGTAAATACTGGGTAAATTTTGGGGAAGGGAATGCATTCACTAACAGCAGTAGGATCAAGGAAGGTTTCATGTAGGAGATGGTGCTGGAGTCGAATTTTGAAGAAAACAAAAAGATTCAGAGAGATCGAGGTAATGTGGGAATGAAGAATATTTATGGGGAAAAGTACTGGAAAATATTTTCTAACCAAATGAGATGAGATGAATTATTATTACATCCTTCCACTTGTGTTTTTTCAATGTTTCATTGTAATTATGGTTGTTGCCCTAAGTCATTCACTAAGAAATTCATTGATTATACCTAGGTAGAAAGTTTAAGAGTATGGTCTCAGAGATAGCTCATGTCTTCTGTCCAAGGACTAGCCTTACTAAGTTCAGAAAGACTCTTTACTAGAAGGCTGAGCACTAGGTGATGAATGTTTCTGGAGGAAAGAAGGAAGCAAGCAAGGAAACACTGTTTAAGTGCCTTGAATTTTGCTATGACCTTTATTTATTTATTTTTAACTGTTACCTTCTCTCTCATAATCTCTACTAAGTATCGCTTCCAAGGCAGAAGAGGGGTAAGGACTAGGCAATTGGGGTTAAGTGACTTTTCCAGGGTCACATAGCTAGAAAGTGTTGAACCCAGATCTTGCCAAATCCTGGCTTGGTTCTCTATCCACTATGCTACCTAGCTACCCCCTAAGCCCTTTATAAATATTATCTAATTTAAACCTCAGAACAAACCTCAGAGGTAGGTGCTGGTATTATCCCCATTCTACAGTTAAAAAAACGGATGCAGATAGGCTAAGTGATTTTCCAGGATTACATAGGTAGTAAGCATTCAAAGCTAGATTTAAACTTGGGTCTTCCTTCCCTCTGTTCTAACTACTGGGGCACTGGCTTTAGAACATAGTAGGAGGATGCTGCCATTCATGGTAAACAAAAAAAACAAAAAAAAACAAAAAACAAAAAAACACTGTTTGGCACTTAGACCAGGATTCATGTGGATAGATTTATGAAAGGACATGTATAGGAGGCAGCTAGGTGACACAGAGGGTAGAGATCCAAGCCTGAAGATGAGAGGTCCTGGGTTCAAATGTTACCTAAAACACTTTCTAGCTGAGGGACCCTGGGCAAGTTACTTAATTCCATTTGCCTCAATTTGATTTAAAAATATATATATATATATATATATATATATATATATATATATATATGTAAGACATGCACAGGGGTGAGACAGGATGGGTGAAATGGAACAAATGGGTGATGATCTGTGGGGCAAGAACACTAGGGGCTTGCTAAGTTCAGTGAGTCTCATTACCAGAAGGCTGAACCCTTGGGTGATGAGTTATTCTGAGGATAAGAAGGAAACAAGCATTTATTAAGTGCCAATGACAGCCTTCCAATCATGAAATAAGTTGAAAACTGGGGAATGAAGGTCATTTATTTGGGAGACCAAATAGGGACAGGATAAACAATTTAGATGACTACTATGCAATACACAGCTCTGACTAGAGGGCAGGCTCTGAATACTAACAAGCAAGAAACTACAATTTCCTGAAACCCTGGCATATATTCATCAGGCCTAAAGTGAGAGAGCATCATTAGCAGGAGACCATTTTTAAATGCAATTAAAGCAGAATTTTTAGAACAGTTAAGTGTGAAAATAAAAGCAAAATTAATATAAGACAAGGTTGACTGGGGATGTATTTTTATTTTGGCAACAGAAATAAACATATATCACAGGTGTGCAAAGAATGCACATGGATGTAGCTATTACAGATTTGCCACTATTTCTTAAGCTTTCTGTAACTTTTCTAATAAATTGTCCTGTAACTCAACTATACTATATGCCTTATAAATATGTATGGTGACATTTAGCAGTTAGAATAGCAGCCTTTTATGCCATGTGACACACTGTTCAGAAAACTGAAAGGCAGATCCCAAGATGCCTTTTCAGCTCTGACATGACACAGAGGCCGAGGGGCGTCTCGGTGGACAAACTAGCAGGTGAAATGCTTTCTGCCTCACTGTAAGCATGGGGCTGTGGGAACTCCTACTTCCAGCTTTTATACGTAAAATCTGCTCCTTTGTGTTCTCTCTCTTATGCTCTGGTATGGAACCATTAAAATACAAATGAACATTCCTCATTTGTGGAAGGGCGTCACACTGAATTGCCCTCAGATCATAGGAAATGAAGAATTATCATCGAGTCAGGTGTAGTTGGTGCAGATTGAAAAAGAAAAATCTAGCACGATAGCTTAATCTTTCCTTGGCTCTATGTACCTACTGCCAGCCAGAGATGGTCACCAAAGCTACATGCTATTCTACAGTGGCACATTTGATTTTCAGGAAACTTAGTAGAATCAGACGTTGGCAAAGAAAATAGTCCCTTATCTAAAGGGAAGCTTATGCATCATTCATTGTCTTTGAGCTATTTTGGAGAATGTCTTGAGCCCACAAAATAAGGTATGGTCACAATGTAGCTGCTCTCTCTATAGACCACTGGTCAACTGACTCCAAGGACACTAGATCTAGAGATTGAAGGAACCTCAGAAGCCATTTACTTCAACCCCCTCATTTCATAAAATAGGAAACTGAGTCCCAAATGGGGTTGATTTATCTGAGGTCTTTCTTGCAAGTTATAAGCAGCCCAGGCAGGATTTGAACCTACATCTTCCAGAACTGTTGTGTTTTCCATTTTACCATGGTAGATTTTTCTTTCCTTCCTATAGTTTCCTTCTTTCACCCAGAGCAGTGTTTTCCATTTATTACCAAAGAGCAATAGTAGCCATCCTAGTATAATAGCCTCAGTGGTGACTTCATTTTTGTCTCCTCCCCACAGTGGTCAGTCTTTCGTTGCCAAAAGCATATGTTTGTATGCAGTTATAAAAAGTGAATTCAAAATACACTGATGAGGGCTGGTTCTCTATTGAAAGCCAAGAAACAGTATGGACACTCCTTATCGATTGGATCATTCACTCAAATGTCCTTCATGGAAAAAGAGAGACTTGGGTAGAGAAGGAGACTTTGAAAGAAGTCGTCAGGCCTGCCGGGGAGACATCAGAGTCAGAACCACATTATTCTGAAAACTGTAGGTAGGTAGAATATAGGAGGTGATGGTAAGCTTACTTTCACGTTTATAAAGTCAGACCTGGAAGAAGCTTTGCAAAAAGTCTAGTCACAGTTTCAGGAAGATTAGAACTTGTAGTGACCTGAAAAACAATCTCGTCTAGTCTTCCCATTTTATAGATGGGGAAACCTCAGAGAGAGGTGAAATACATATGTGTTTGTGTGTTCGTATATGTACACACACACATAATAAACATATCTACAAGCACAATAATAGGTCCCTCCATAAAGGGAAGATGAATAAGCTTGACATTTAATAGAACCATGAGTATCTGTGCGACTGTTGTTAGGTTAAATAAAACTGATCCTGTAGAATGTGTATTGTTAGCCTGAGTGCTTTTATGGAAGCTGAGAGCCCTTTTTACCTTTTGTGTAAATACAAGTAAAATGATGATGTTCCTGAGAAAGCCCGCAGGTGGTGATAAAACGAGCCAAGTTCTGCTGTACCCAGAAGAAATTCTGGCTGGAGGAGAAACTGAGCAAAAGGACAAGACATATGAGACACTGCCTAGCTTGGACCCAGTCCATGTAATTCTAGAACCATTTTTCTAGGCTGTAGGTTATAGACATGAACCTCACATTCCTTTTGTTTTTGAGAAAAGCCTTTAGCTAAGTAAAATTCCGTTAGCACTGATGATTAATAGCGATATGAGAAGCAATACTTCTCCACACAACCTGCCCATCAATTACATCTCAAAAGAAAGTTAACTGTGCTTTTAGGATCCTACGAACTGACTCTATTATATATACACACATGCATCTATATGTATATAAACATGTGCATATACATCTATACATGTATTATATCTCTAGATTGATCTAGCAATTCTGCTTAAATAGCAAATATATTTAAGACCAATTCCTGGCCTAATCTATACCACCATAGGCCAATTTATTATTTGCTTGGTGTTCATTTGGCAAACAATCATGGACTGTTTTGGCAGACACCTTTTCAATTGAATCAAAATGTTATTAAGTGGCCCTTATATTGTTATTTAGGACCACTAGATGATGAAGTGGTTAAGGCACTGGGCCTGCAGTCAGGGCATTTATTCCTTCCTCAGACATTTATTATTATGTGTGACCTCAGACAAGTCACTTTACCCTGTTTGCCTCAGTTTCCTAATTTGTAAAATGAAATGATGAAGGAAATGGCAAGCTATTCCAATAATTCTGCCAAGAAAATCGCAAACAAGGTCATGAAGAGTCAGACGGGGCTGAAACAACTGAACACAATACCAAAAAAAGTTATTAAATTTTAATTTATTTGTGTTTGATGTCTCTACTAGATTAAAAGTTCCTTGAAGGCAAGGACACGTTTTCTACGACTCTTCATAGGACAGTACTCATTCCTCGCTCATTGGACCCTAAAAGTTTGTTGCTCCTGTTGGTAGTGGGAGTACCAGATGGACCACAAAACAGTATGGGCTATTTTTCTACATACAACCTTCTATATAAAAATATCACATTTCCCATTATCCCCATGCTCCCTGCCCCACCAGAGACTTTTGGTTTTATCAGTATAGGGAACTCTCAGTGTAGAAATATCTTCTATACCCTTCATAGAGTTAGTCTGACTGTGATATATGTATCTTCTATGAGTGGTATCTGGGTCCCTGAACATTTTAATAACTTTCACGTGTTTAGGATAATTAGATGAGATCTCTATCCACTGCCAGTAGATCAGAGATAAAATTAAAAAATAAAATAAAATTTTAAAATCAACAGACTGATTTGTTGATAAGTAGTAAGTACCCAATTTGATATATGGCTATTTATCCTCTGATTGTATTATAAAACATATGAATGACCTTAGGCTGCAGGAGGAGATCAGGGAGTAATGCCAATGGTGAAAGGCAACAGTAATATTGCTGTCTTTGTGTTGAAAGGCTGTGCTGTTATTTACAGCTGGCCAAGCCAACAGTTCTTATCACGTCCCATAAACAACAGCAGCAACGACAACAACAAAACTCTGCAAAAATGAAATTGTGAGAACTAAATTATTTATGTGATTTCATTTGTTGGATGTATTTTGTGCCACCGAGCCTAGCTTCTTTCTAATGGCAGAAGACTATTAGGAACTGTAATAATCTTCAGGGGATGGGAGATTTATCAACCCTTGCAGAATGGGATGGGAGCCAAGGCAAGAGATTAAGGGATACTAGTTAAATTAATCAGGCTTCTCTCTGTGTATGGGCCAAGAGAAGGCACTGAGTTGTTATTCATACATTTTACACGGTAGGAGCACAATTTGACCGCAACCATATGTTGAATTTAATATTACATGTTGGCCCTTTCCAAAAACAACCCCATAAAAATGTCAATACTTTTTTCCAAATAATGGCTCTCTCCACTAAAAAAGGGAGTTTACATACAACAAAGTGAAGGAGTGCTGAGATTCACTAGCTCGCTGGGAGACATTACATTTTAATCCTGCTATAGAAGCCAGGCTGGCTGATCTACAAACGAAGGAAGAGACTGATGGAGGAGACATCACTAAAGAGACTCTCATCCATCATTTTTTGACCATAAAAGGAACTGGCATCTGTTCCCCTGTGGAATGTGAATGGGCCACAGTCACTGGCCTTGAAATATGAGATTTTCCTTTCCACTTGAGGCAATGCTGAAGTTTTTCTGGAAGAGATAGAAGCCATCATTCCTGCCCTAACACAAAATGAAAGCATCATTATGGGAGCAATTTTGAAAATGTATTAACTTCATAAAACGTTACATTTTCCACACTGTGAGAATGGCTACACAATCAGAGCATCAAAGCCCAGAAAACTGCCTATTAAGGCCACTACCTTTTATGCTTGTTTGGGTCATACTAATAGAGAATAAGGTATTTGGCCCCACAGCATATTTATCATGAAGGAGTATAGAAAACAAACACAATATATTATGTGCTATAGGAAACATGGTCCAGAAGCTGGAGCTGCCAGTAAATTCAGCTTCCTCTCTCAGTGTGGTTGTTGAGCAATTATCCCTACGAACATGGTAGCAATTTCTATGTGGATGCTCTTCAGTTAAAATCCTCTAAAGGACCATATTAAGGCCCAATGCCTCATTATGTTAGTGACAATGGCAGAACATATATATATTTGTTTATCTTTCACTCTTCAGGATGAATCAGCAGCTTCAAACTCTGGAAAGAAATGTAATGACTAAAAATAGCCAATCTGATTTTGGAAACTACAATGAACGTAATACTCGCAGCCTCCTATTGAAATCAGAGGAAAGAAGGGAGATTCAAAGATATCCTAACTCATGCTTTAGCAGACCAAAGAGTTGGAACTATTTTCAACAAGAAGATGTGCTACCAGGAACCCTTCAAAAGTACCTGTTTTTTTCTGTTTACTCAGGCCTCAAAAGAATTCCAGTTGTTGAGTCGTGTTAATATTGTGCAGTTGTCATTCTTCATCTTTTTTGGTGTCTTAGCCTTCTTTGGTAGTCATGTGAAGCCTTTAGACTTTTGAGAAGAATGTTTTTTAAAGGCATCAAATGAAATAGAAAGGATAAGAAAGGAATCTAATTATGCTGAAAACATTATCCAAAAAAATTTTTTTTAAGTTTCTGGACCCAAGTTAAGAATTCTTGCTTATATAATAAATAATACATTATAATATGTAATCAATATTATATAACAGTACTTATTTATCATATACAGTGTATCCTAAAAGTATTAGCAGAGACGAAATAAATCACACTAAAACTTTTGGAACCTCTTGAATACATGAGAGGAAGAATGGTATGTATTTTTTAAATAAATACTTGCTATACCCATTCATTTGAATATAAGCTTCTTTCAAGTAAAGGTTAATTCTTTATGCTTGTATGCCCAGTGCCTAGAAGAATGTCCAACACATAATAGGTTCTCAATAAATATGACAGACAGAAAAAAGTGCGATATAATAAATGAGAGCTGGCCTTTGGAGTCAGGAAGACTTAAATTCAATTCCTGCCTCTGACATAATACTGACTATATAATTTTTTTGATGATATGTGATTCTTGCCCATGTCCATTCATTAAATGTTCCATAAAGGAGCTCCACAAAATACTAGAAGATTTCTTATACATCTTTAAATATTTTGCGGATTCTTGCACAAGATTCAAGCTATCAATTGATTATTTCTTAATGTCATTAGATGACTGACCATCTTCTTTTCTACTATTTCTTGTGTGTAAGTATTATCTCCTTATATTCACCGAGCGCTTCTCCATTTTTCTGTGCATTTTATTTTTCTTACATTTGGGGCTCTCTGATTTATATCAATATAATATAAACTAAAGAGAATTATTTTAAAAGGATATACTTTGATTTATGTCAATATACTATAAATTAAAGAGAATTATTTTAAAAGGATGTACTTTGCCAGTTTTGAGAAGCTTGAGATTATTGAAAATACTATATATTTTCTCAAATGTGATCAATCCCCTTCTGCCATTGAATTCTGAGCCCAATTCATTGTTTTGTTTTTTTAAACCCTTACTTTCCATCTTAAAATCAATACTGTGTATTGGTTCTAAAGCAGAAGAATGGTAAGGGCTAGGCAATGGGGGTTAAGTGATTTGCCCAGGATCTCACAGTTAGAAAGTATCTGAGGCCAGATTTGAACCCGGGACCTCCCATCTCTAGGCTGTCAATCCACTGAGTTGCCCAGCTGCTCCCCCTCCCCCAGCTCATTTATCAGTACTGTCTGTCTAAGATGAGGAAGAACTGAATAGGCCATATATCCAACTGAACCTCAAAACCTAGGTAATAAGTTTCTTTCATCTCCTTGGCTTTTTCCAAATAGTTTTCTAAGTGAATTTCTAAATAATGTCCAAGTAAATTATTAATAATGCACATGGATATTAAATGTTTTATATTTTATATTTTATATTTTATAGTATTTTCAAGCCATTCATGAACAGAAGTGAACCTCTTAATCTATAACAAATACCCCATGTGGACAGGAGTGTAATGTTGGATTCAAAATAGTTAATGAGATATTGGATGACTTTCAGAAGGATATGGCTCCTAGGAATAATGAAATAATAGTCCCATATATGTGACATTAGATAGAACATTGTTCATCTTAAAGATATCTAGAGCAAGGAAACCATGATGCTAAAGAATCTTGAATCTGTATCATTTGAGGATAAGTAAAAAGAAGTGGGTATTTTTTATGCCAAAGACGAGAATATGTAGGAGAGATATAATGGATGTTTTAAGTGTTTAAAGAGTTGTCTTAAGGAAGATCGATTATACTTGTACTCTTTGATCCAAAAGGAAGAAGCAGGAACATTGGGGTGAAATTGCAAAGGGGAAGATTCTGACTTCCCATCAAGAAAAAATTACTAATAATTAGAATGACCAAAAAGTTGAATGGGTGGCCCCCCAGAAGAAATGGACTTCTACCTCATTAGAGGTCTTTGAGCAGTGACTAAATGCTCACTTTTTGGATATATAATTGTGAGGCTTCTTTTTGTGGTTTGAGTGAGCCACTATATTATAATATATAAAGAAAGGAGAGGAGAAGAGTCCAGAAAAAATCCTTGGAGGACACATATTTTAAGAGGTGCAAAACACAGGACATAATCTACCAAAGGGAGCTAATAAGGAACATTTGGGAAGGAAGGATAGGAAGCAGCAAAGGGCATTGTCATGAAAGCTGAGGAGAGAGTGTCTAGATGAAGAGAGTGGTCAACACTATCAAATGCTAAAGAGAATTCAAGAAAGGTGAGGAATGAGGAAAGATTATTAGAATAAACAATTATCATTAGAAGTAATTATCATTAGTAACCCTAGATAATGTCTTCAGTGTTCCTTTATGAGAACTGCCATCAGAAGTCTGTTACATTGTACATAAGAAAGCCCATCTCATTCCCTGGTAACTGCCCAAGAGGGCTACTTGGAAGAATACAACTTTCTTCTGTCTTCATAACTTCTTATGTGTAAGTTTTTTTTTAATCCATGAAGTGTTATTTTATGGTCATACTAGGCTAGAAAAAAATGTTGATATTAAATGCAATGTGCTAGAAAAATTAGAACTGGAATAAGTTTATCTTTCCTTTAACATTTTTATTGTTTTCATTTGAATGAATGTCTTTGTGGGTAGAGACGATTTCACTGTTATATTTAAATCCACAGTACCTGCTATGTATTAGATACTTGCTAATTGATTGATCTTTAATCTAGGGACCATAAAAGTTTTCTTTCATTTTGTTCCTGAACTTTGATATTTTGACTTGTGTTATTCAACTGCTTTAACCCATTCTAGTAAACACTTATTGCTATTCTTCTCATGATCACCCATGGAGATAGAATTATTCTTGAAATAACAAACTTACCTTTGTTATTAATTTTCTCAAAATCGTATGCATTGTTGGATAATTAAAAGCATAATTCTATGCCATCTAGAATCTATTCCACCCCCAATTTTTACTACCATTCTAGTACTTTGAAAAATCAACTACAAAAGTATAGAATAGGAAAAACATGACTAGAAAACAATTCATATGAAAAGAACCTATAGGGTTTAGTGGTCTACAAATAGGAAATGACTCAGAAGTCTTATATGGCCACCAAAAAAAGTCATCAAACCCTAGACAGCACTGATCACAAGAATTACTCACACCTAAATAGCACTTTAAAGTTTGCAAAAGTAATGAGAATTGCATCCATTATATTTCATTCTATCCTTACAACACTCTGTGGTAGGTGCCATTCCTAAAAAAGGTTCCATTGTTCTGTATTGGAGCCCCACATCTAGAGTATACCATTTTTCCCTAGACTCCACATTTTTAAAAGGATCTTGATATGCTGGAATTCTTCTTAGAGAAGGGCAACTAGAAGAATGAGTGACCAAGAAATTCTGTCATGGGAGGACCAGTTGAATAAACTAAGAATGAATAGCCTGAAGAAAGATTAAGAAGATGTGATTCTTGTCTTTACATATTTACAGCATTTCCATTCAAAAGAAGAGTTAGACTTCTGCTTTGTTCTAAAGGGCAGAGCTAAAACTAGTGGAAGACTTACTTCAGTTCAATGGAAGGAAAAACTTTCTAACCAAGAGAGTAGTCAAAAAAATGGAATAGGCTGTCTCCAAGGGTACTGAACTTTCCATCAAAAGAAATCTTCAAGCTAAGGCTAGATAACCACTCACTGGGGAATATTATAGGAGAGATTTATGATATGGGTAAAGGTTGAATTGTGTTGTTCAAAGGTATGAGAAGCAGAACCATATAGAAGAAAAAACTTGACTCTAATTTTTCTATACTGAATTAAAAAATGCCAAATCATATGAACTTTTCTCTACATAAAAGAGAATCAAAAAAGAAGATTGCACAAGCAGTCATGAAGGGGTACCACCTCCAAGTTATTTCTTCCTTCAAGTATACACAAATTAAATGTTATTTTTATGCTAAACAGTTTTTATTTCATCTTGATTTTCCTCTATTCTATTCACTTCATGAAATGTTTCAGTAAAGCTCTTCTCTTATTTTTCTTCTTTTTTACATTTTGGTAACTGTTGCTAGCCACTCTACCATTCCTAACATATCCCCCTATTGTAAGAAAGAAAAGTGGAACCCTTGTATCAAATATACAGTGAAGCAAAACAAAAACACACATTAGTTATGACCAAAACACCTCCCTTCATTCTGCACCTTGAAAATATCACCTTGTTCTTAGAAGGTAACTGTACAAAGATATTTATAGCAACTCTTTTTGTAGCTGCAAAGAATTGGAGAATGGCTGACCAAGTTGTGGAAAATGATTGTAATTTCTATTGTGCTACAAAAAAATGATGAACAGGATGGCCATTAAAAAAATACCTGGAAAGACTTACATGAAGATATTCAAAATGAAGTGATCAGAACTAGGAGAACATTGTAAACAGTAACAGCAATAATGTACAATAGCCAAGTGTGAATAACTTAACTATTATGAGTAATGCAAGGATCCAAGACAACTCCAAAAGACTCATTATGAAAAAAGTTATCCACTACCATAAAAGGAACTAATGGAATCTAAACAAAAAATGACACATATGTTTATCTTCTTCATCAGTTTTTTGTCTTGTATAAGAAATATATCTTTTGCAATATGATGAACATGAAAATATGTACTGCATGATAGCAGTACATATATAATTTATATATTTATAACTTATATTCAGTACTGTCTCAGGGAGGAAGAGGAGAGGAAAAGAAGAAGACAACATGGATCAAAAAAGGAAAGAGAAAGAAAAAGGAAGGAAGGAAGGAAGGAAGGAAGGAAGGAAGGAAGGAAAATAAAAAGAAAGGGAGAAATATAGTATGTTTTGGTATGCATTCAGATTCCTATCAGATCTTTCTCTAAAGGCAGATGGCAATGTTAGTCTCTTAGACAGTCTTGGATCATTGCTGAGAATAACTAGGTCCTTCACAGTTGTTCATAAAAAATATTGTTGTTCCTGTTTACAAAGTTCTTCTGGTTCTGCTCAAATCACTTTCCGTCAGTTTATGTCTTTCCTGGTTTTTCTGAAATCAGATTATTCATCATTTCTTATAGCATAATAATATTACATTATAATCATATGCCACAACTTTATTTAGCCATTCCAATTGATAGATAATCCCTTAATTTCCAGTTCTTTGCTACCACAAATAGATCATTTTCCCTTCTTTAAAAATCTCTTTGGAATAGAGGCCTAATAGTGGCACTCCTGAATCAAAGAGTATATGCATAGTTTTAGAGCCTTTTGAGTATATGAACTCAACTTTTTCAAAACTGAATTGATTATTTCTTTCTCCAACCCCTTCTCTCTTTTAAACTTCTACATTTTTTAAAGGCACCATCATGCTTCCATGCTTCCAGATTCATAGCTTCAATATTATCTTCACTTCCTCACTCTCCCTCAGTCAATATATCAAGTTTCAAATATTGTGATTTCTACTGTCACCACATCTCTCCATTTGTCCCCTTTTTTCCCACTCACACAGCTGCCAACTCAGTTCAGGCCCTTCATTACTTCTCACCTAATTACTGCAATATTCTCCTAATTGGCATCCCTATCTCAAGTTTCTGACCACTCCGTCTATCCTACACACTGTTACTAAATTAATCTTCCTTAAGCACAGATATGGCCATTTTATTCTACTATTCAAAGAACTCCATGAACTTCAAATTGCTACTAAAAAAAAAAACCAAACACCTTAGACAATCTGGCTCTAACATATCTTTCTAGCCTCAATGAAAATTATCCGTGCTCCTACACTCTGCTTTCCAGCCAAACTGACCTTCTCTTTGTCCCTCTCTTCAGCTCCTGCCTGTTTTTGTGCTGTCCATCCCACAAGCCTAGAACACATTCCCTCTTTACTTTTGCACCACAGAATTCTCTTTAATGTTGCCCAATCTTTGGCATGAAGCCTTTCTTATTACTGCAACTGTTGGTAACCCCTGCACACACACACACACACAACCTTATATCTAACTGCTTTGTATATATTTGAATTTGTTCATTTTATATTTATGGTATACAAGTTTATATGTGATTTTTTATATCCGCACTTGGAATGTAAGTCCTTATAAATAAAGACTGTTTCCTTCTTTATATTTCATAACCCCAGCATCTCGCGCAGTGAATGGCACGTGGAAGATGCTTAAAAAATCATTACCAATTAATTTACTTAGTGGTTTGATAGGAGTGACATTAATAAGTAAATTTATTTTTTATTATAATGGCAACAATTATACATGTCTGCATTTAGCATTGTTATTTTTAAATCCTTTGAAACTTTTCATTTCAGTTATACGAAAGCAGGTGAGAGGGTAAAATTTTGTTTAAGTTAGTACTTCTGACATTAACTTTGTGCCTTATTTTTCTTTGGAAACAAATGGCTTTATGTAAGGCCAGATGACTTTATTGAACAATTGAGTACAAAAATATCTCCCTCACCTTTTCCAGATGATGAAATATTAACTCCAAAAGGAATGTAGGAAATAAAAGCTTTCAAGGATAGTAAATGTCTGGCAAAGGCCTCATTTCTCAAACATATAGAGAACTGAGTCAAATTTCTAAGAATACAAAGCATCCCCCAATTGAAAAATAACAGTCATCATTTATGAACAGACAATTCTCAAATGAAGAAATTAAAAATATTTTTAGTTAGAAGCAACTAGGTGACTCAGTGGATGGAACAGGAGGCATGGAGATATGAGGTCCTGGGTTCAAATTTGGTCTCAGACATTGCCTGTCTTTGTGACCCTGGGCAGGTCATTTAACCCCAATTGCCTAGCCCTTACTACTCTTCTGCCTTAGAACTGATACTCAGTATTGATTCTAAGGTAAAGGTTAAAAAAAAAAAAAACAACCTATCTTTTGTCATGCGAAAAAATTTTGAAATCACTCTTAATTAGAGAAATGAAAATTAAAACAACACTGAAGTACCACCTCACACTTATCAAACTGACAATATGACCAAAAAAATGAAACTGATAAATTTTGAAGGCTTCATGGAAAAAATTGGACACTAATATACTGTTGCTGAAGCTGTGAACTAATATTAATAAAATAAATAAGTAATAATAATAATCTCCATAACTATTCTGGAGAGCAATTTGGAATTATACCCAAAGGGCCACAAAACTGTGCATACTTTTTGACCCAGAAATACCACTATTAGGTCTATATCCCAAAGAGACCAGAGAGGGAATAAAGACCTACTTTTATAAAAAAATACTTATTGGGAGTTTCCGGGTTAAGATGGCGGCAGAGTAGGAAGCAGCTCTAAACCTCTCCTGACCGAAACACACAAAACTCCTCAAGGGGACATAAAAACAAGTCCAGACGAACGGAGGAACCCCACAACAGGGCACAGCATGGAAGGTACGTGGAATTGAGACATTTCCAAGCTAAAAAGGGCTCTCACTCAAGCTGAGCAACCGCCCCACCCCCACCCCCTCCACACTCACCTATAGCTCTGAACCCAGCTAAAAAGAAATAGAGCAAGTTTGGGGCACCCATCGAGTCATCAGCAGCTCCGGGACCTGTTCCTGAGAGCAGCAAGACTTAGGACCCCATTAAGTCAAGAACGCACGCGAAATCTGAGCGCGCGGGAGCAGAGAGTGGACGCTGGGCGCCCGCCCGCTGAGCAGAGGTGTGGGTGGAGGCAAACACAACCAGGAACTAAAGCCTAAGTGGGGAACCAGTGCAGACGGGTATACGACTGTGGAAGTAGCTCCCTGAGACTTGTAAAGAAACCTCCTGCAGAGGTTCAAGCAAGGGAATCCACCAGGGGGCTTGACCTTGGAAAAAACTAGAACTCAGTCCTCAGGAGCCAATAGATCTCAGACAGACACTGAGAGCGAGGATAAACCTGAGAAGCTGCTGGGCTAATGATGGCTAACCAGTTACAGGAAATTCAGAAGAGAAAGAATAATAACAAAAAAAAGAAGTCTTTAACACTCGACAGCTTCTACACAGAGAAAATCCAGACAACCGAGCAAACAGAGGAGGAGAACAAACAACCATCCAGACCCTCCCCAAATAAGGAAAACTCCTCACAACCTATGGAAGAGTTCAAATCTGAGATTTTGAGGAAAATGGAAGAGATCTGGCAAGAAAATAACAGCTTAAAAGGTAGAATCTTGCAACTGGAAAGCGAGGCTCAGAAACCAAATGAACTGATAAGCAAATTGAACACAAGAAATGACCAGATTGAAAAGGAATACCAGAAGATTATGGCCGAAAACAAGAAGATTATGGCTGAAAACCAAAAGATTATGGCCGATTACCAGAAGATTATGGCCGAAAATCAATCCCTAAAGGCTAGAATTGAGCAAGTAGAAACTAATGATCTCTCAAGACAACAAGAACAAATAAAACAAAGCCAAAAGACTGAAAAAATAGAAGGAAACATGAAATATCTCAATGAGAGAGTGACAGACCAAGAAAACCGGTCTAGAAGAGACAATTTGAGAATAATTGGTCTTCCAGAAAAACCAGAAATTAATAAAAACCTGGACTCTATACTAACAGAAATAATTCAGCAAAATTGCCCTGAAGTCATACAACAAGAGGGCAATATAGACATTGAAAGGATTCATAGAACACCTGCGGCATTCGATCAAGAAAGGAAAACACCAAGAAACATCATTGCAAAATTCAAGAGTTTCCAAGCAAAAGAAAAAATCTTACAAGAAGCCAGAAAGAAACAATTCAAATATCAAGGAGCAACAATCAGGATCACACAGGATCTGGCAGCCTCAACACTAAAAGACCGCAAGGCGTGGAGTACAATATTCAGAAAGGCAAGAGAGCTGGGCCTGCAACCACGGATCAACTACCCATCAAAATTGACTATATATTTCCAAGGGAAAGTATGGGCATTCAACAAAATTGAAGAATTCCAGGTATTTGCACAGAAAAGACCGGGGCTAAATGGAAAGTTTGATATCCAACCACAAAAATCGAGAGAAACCTGAAAAGGTAAATAAGATACAGAGGGGAAAGAAAGAAAACTTATAATTTTTAAATTTGCCTTTTTAAGGGCCTCAGTGAGATCTAATTATCTGTATTCCTTTGTAGAGAAATGTTATGTTTAATTCTCTGTAG